>NC_069700.1:39954398-40257428 GCF_023699985.2 Odocoileus virginianus | reverse complement strand
CTCCCCTCTTAATGTCCTCCTCATCTTACCTCATCACCTCTCCTCCTCCTTCTTCTCCCCTGTTCTCCTTTTAGTTGTTTGAGACATGCAAAAACGCGTACATTGTATCTTAACGATCATGTTTCCACCTAACACTCAGCTCACAAATCAAGGTTTGCAGTTATAACTGAAGCCCCTGTATGTATTGCCCCTGACATGCTTTTCTGTTCCTAAAAGTAGCTA
Organism: Odocoileus virginianus; assembly: GCF_023699985.2. Classification (NCBI taxonomy): domain Eukaryota; kingdom Metazoa; phylum Chordata; class Mammalia; order Artiodactyla; family Cervidae; genus Odocoileus; species Odocoileus virginianus. The sequence goes on along the minus strand of NC_069700.1, from coordinate 40,257,206 downwards.
CTATCCACTTTTTTTTTTACTACATATGTGCATGTATATGAGTGTGTTTATATATAGAATTATTTCAGTTATTAAATTCCTGTTGTATATAAATAATACTTGCTCATTTTCATGGGAAACATGCAGTTGTCACTGCTGTAACTTGCACAAATATATCACAGTTCATCAATTTGCTTTGTTACTAACTGATGTGTGGATTGTTTTCAGTACTATTATTAGGAACCCCAGGTCTATGGACATTTTAGTTACACTTGGGTGGCAGTGAAGAGGAGTTCCAGGTGGGACCTGGGGGGGCAAGTCCACTGGCTTCTTCATGAGGACTCAGAAGGAGCTGGCACCCTCCAGCCTTGTCAGACCCAGGAACCCAGGGGCTCAGAGGAAGCCGTTGCCGGGGCGACAATGACAGCGAGGAAGAACGCATTTAGGTTGCCATCTCTCCAAAATTCCAACCCTCTGTACAAAACTTTGGCTTTTCATGACACCAAAGCGAAGCCCTGCTTTGTGATGCTTCTCTAGCAGCTTGGCAGTTCAAGTGCAAGACTGGAGAATGCAAATATTTGGATTGATCCATGACTGGGTTTGGGAGGGGAAAAAAAAAATTATTCTAAGACTGTGCCTCAGGCGGTCTGAAACCACCCAGCAGGAACGTGGCAGAGAAGAGCGAACCTGAGCCCACGCTGCGTCTGTTCCTTTAGCTCTAACCCTGAGTCTGAACTCAGTGTTGGCTCTGCACTTTCTGTAAAGGAGAGCTGCCTGCAGCCTGGAATATACAGGAGAGCCCATCTTCAGGACTCTGACCTTTAAAGGTATAATGCTTTCCCATTCACGCAGAGACAAGAAGTTTCAGATCAGAGAGCAACACTTGTCTTGTGGAGGTTTACAGGAGCAACCTGACCAGACCTACATGGACAGATGCAAGAACAAAGGATTACTGCATATCCTCCGGAGTCTGGCCAGCACCGAGAAGTCTGCAACAACCAAACGTACCCCCTCCCCTTTCAGTATAAGAGAAGCCTGCATTCTAACTCGATAAGATGTTTCTTTAGGATGCTAGACCACTATCTTCTCCACCTGAGGGCTTTCTGAACAAAGTTGCTTTTCCTTGCCCCAACACCTCCTCTCTCGATTTATTGGATTGTGAAGGGCGAGCCCTACAAACTTAGGCACAGTAACACCTTCTGCTTTTAACTGTAGTCTTGTTTTCTTGGTCTCACAAGTGGAATTTCATTATGCTTGCCTTTTTCTCTTTTTCTTTTTCATTGCCTTTGACAGAATCCACGACTTATCCACTTTGGAGATGAAATTGAAAGACTATGTACAAACGTGGAAAAACAACTTCTTAGTGGTGTTAGCAACCAAAAGATATAATAAGTTAAAATCCTCATAAATGCTCAAGAACCTGGTGTATTAAATTTTTCTTAAAGCTTAATAGAAAAAATTATTGGATGAAATTCACTTTGCCACCAACAATGTTAATCTTGACTATGAGGTAGCATTTTTTTCACCTTTTGTGTATAGACATTTTCATGTCGCAGGATGTTTTAAAAGCCTTGATCTTTGAAACACTGACATGAGCTCAAAAGAACGCATCCTCCCTTTGGTCCTAGTGTAATATCCTTAAGTCCCACTAGAGGGCAGTAGCTGGAGCACCACCCGGCGGGCTCGGAGGGAAAGCGAGATGAAGCCGCTTTTTTGGACCCGGGAGGGAGAGGCCGCGCTCTCAACCAGGAATCGGAGGAAGTGACAGCTTGCCTGATTCACAGGTTCTTCCGCCCACCCCAACACTTTAATAACTTTCCCTGGGCTCTTCTAAATCCATCTCGCGTAAACTGCAAAGCCAGAAACAAGAAGCGTCTTCTTTTCAAGCCCAAACAGCCGCGAGCACACGCCCAGCTCCTGTGGCTCAGCGCCTGCCTCTCACTCCAGTCTCCCTTCACGGGTCTCTCACATCTTTCCCGGACGCAGTCCAGTACAATCTGCTCTTCTGCATTTTCTATCTGGATTTCTCTTGTGTTTCCATTTCTAGCCTTTATTAATTTACAAGTTTTCTTACTGCATTATTTGTAATCACCTCTGGTTCCCTAAACTAATTCAAACAGCATATGTCAGTCTCCTTAAAGAAAGATGCTGGGGCTTCCCTGGTACTTAGACATTAAAGAATCCACCTGCAATGCAGGAGACCTGGGTTCGATCCCTGGGTGGGGAATATCCCCTGAGAAAGGGAATGGCTACCCACTGCAGTATTCTTGCCTGGGGAATCCCATGGACAGAAGAGCCTGGCGGGCTACAGTCCATGGAGTCGCAAAGAGCTGGACATGACTAGGCAGCTAACACTTTTAGAGAGAGATGCTAATAATGAATAGTAGAAACAGTTAACAAAACAGGTGTTACTAGTATCAAATAAAAGGTAATTCAAAACAATCCACTAAAATAAGAATTTAAATTCTTAAGAAATAAACAATTCTTAAAGGAAGGAATATTGAGGGCTTAGCACAGGACAGTTATTTTACCAATTTACAGAATCATTAATGGCAGAAAACTTGGAAGTCATTTTACTGTTTTATCGTGGTATGAGAATCCCTCCTGATTTCCAGGTATTCAACCAGTCTCTGCCTGAACACTTCCTGGGAGAGAAAACAAGTTTGGTCTGGAATGAAGAAAGGAGAACAGGCACCAACACAAATAATTCAAGTTCTAATCCATGTGCTTGCTGTTACTAGCTTTGTGACCTTGGGTGAGTATAAACCTCTGAAATGTCCTTTTTCTCATCTAATATAGTATAGTTTGATTGGGGGTTGAGGAAAAAAGTAAAGGTCTCAATCCCCAAGACTATTCTAGAATCAAATGAGCCAACACACTGCCCTTCACAAGTGGTCCGTTTCACTCTGAGACAGTTCTGACGGCAACTTGTACCTGCCTCCCTGTGTTTTCCCCCATTGACCCTGGTTTTACCCAAATTACTCTTTCCCAGAAGTTTTCCAAGTAGACAAAGCCTTTAAGCCTCCACCCAACCTCACACCTCCTGACCCCCCAGCTTAACTCAGGTGTTCCCCAGTCCTGGTTAGGACTCCACATCTCTGTCGGCTGTCCTTCATAGCAACACTTCCCAAACTTCCTCACATGGTACCACGTGTGGAAAGTGATGAGATTTGAACAGTGCAGGGCTAGATGGATAAGGCTGCTCGAAACTCACAGGGTGCAGCACTGTCCCGGGGGACCCCAGTGGCTGGGCCCAGCTGACCTTGCAGTGACTGCTCCCCAAGGTGCCCCGAGTGGCACTCCTCTTCTGCCAGCCTCACGTCCCCCTCCATGATCACGTTAGCTGGTGTCACTTCCCAAATAAGCTTTTTGCACCCAAATTCTTATTCCGTCCTAGTGAATAATGAGTACCCAAAGAACTGCCAAATGAGAACAAAAGTAATATCCAAGTAAAGTAAACCTGTGTGGACTTCCCTGGTGGTTCAAATGGTAGAGAATCTGCCTGCATTGCAGAAGACCCAGGTTTGATCCCTGGGTCGGGGAGATCACTGGAGAGGGGAATGGCAACCCAGTCCAGTATTCTTACTTGGATTCAGTGGACAAAGGAGCCTGGTAGGCTACAGTCCACGGAGTCGCAAAGAGTCAGACACGACTGACTGACTAAGACCCACAAAGAAACCTTCGTGCATTAAATTCTTCTCCAAAGCATGTATCAACCAGTAAGGTAAATGGTATCTTGATTAATTAATGAGGGTAATTGCTTAAATTCTACTTTGCATGTGGAGGTCATATATTCATTTGAAGAGCATTTCCAGACTCATACTGAGACATTATCTTTCATGGCTAAAGAACTAGGCTGCCAAAGATTCAATGACTTTCAACGTCCCATCTTTAACAGCAGAGGTACTAACTGGTGTTATTGTTCAGTCCCGAAGTCCTGTTTGACTCTTTGAGACCCCATGGACTGTAGCATACCAGATTCCTCTGTCCTCCACCATCTCCTGAAATTTGCTCAAGTTCATGTCCGTTGAATCAGTAACGCTATCTCATCCTCTGCCATCTCATCCTCTGCACTCCCTTCTCCTTTTGCTTTCAATCTTTCCCAGCATCAGGGTCTTTTCCACTGGGTTGGCTATTCACATCAGGTAGCTAGAGTACTGGAGCTTCAGCTTCACCATCAGTCCTTCCAATGAATATTCAGGGTTGATTTCCTTTAGGATTGACTGGTTTGATCTCCTTGAAGTCCGAGGCACTCTCAAGAGTCTTCTCCAGCACCACAATTTGAAAGCATCAATTGTTCAGTGCTCACTCAGCCTTCCTTATGGACCAACTCTCACATCCATACATGACTAATGGAAAAATCATAGCTTTGACTATACGGATCTTTGTAGCAAAGTGATGTTTCTGCTTTTTAACATGCTGTCTAGGTTTGTAATAGCTTTCCTTCCAAGAAGCAAGCATCTTTTAACTTCATGGCTGCAGTCACTGTCCACAGTGATTTTGGAGCCCAGGAAAATAAAATCTGTCAATGCTTCTACTTTTTCCTCTTCTATTTGCCATGAAGTGATGGGATCAGATGCCATGATCTTAGTTTTTTGAATGTTGACTTTTAAGCAAGCTTTCTCACTCTCCTCTTTAACCCTTATCTAGAGGCTCTTTAGTTCCTCTTTACTTTCTGCCATTAGAGTGGTATTGTCTGGATATCTGAGGTTGTTGATATTTTTCTCCCAGAAATCTCAATTCCAGCTTGTGATCCACCCTGCCTGGTGTTTCACATGATGTACTCTGCAAAGAAGTTAAATAAGCAGGGTGACAATATATAGACTTGTCATACTCTTTCAATTTGGAACCAGTATGTTGTTCCATGCACAGTTCTAACTATTGCTTCTTGACCTGCATACAGGTTTCTCAGTGGACAGGCAAGGTGGTCTGATATTCAAATTCCATCACCTCCATTAGCTTTGTTCGTAGTAATGCTTCCTAAGGCCCACTTGACTTCACATTCCTGGATGTCTGGCTGTAGGTGAGTGACCACATCGTGGTTATCCCAGTCATTAAGATCTTTTCTGTATAGTTCTTCTGTGTATTCTTGCCACCGCTAGTTAAGATTTATTGAGCATTTACTATATGCCAGAAATGTGTTCAATCCTTTGCATCATCCCACTAATCACCACAACAACCTTACATTGTTTTAGAGGTGTTACTATACCTATTTCAAAGTTTTGAACTGGACAATAGAAACTTTTCTATAAATAGGCAAGGTAAACTATTTTTACCCTACAAAATATTATTCTAATAAAGGCTACATACACAGGTGAAGTAAACAGGAAGAAGGAGGCAGGTAAACTGATCATTCAACAGCCACAAATTATCCTTCTCCCTGGTAATTTATGAAGAACATTTTGCAGATGAATTATCCATGTGGTTGAATCAGATCTCCCCTACATATTGTACATTCAGCTAACTTTAGACTTCATCTTAAACAAGTGGCCACTGAGGTCAGCCCAGTAATCAATAATGGCTGCAAAATGGTCAAGGGGATTATTTGATTTAGTAGAACTGAAAATTTGCGTATTTTTAGAGCTGACATTATCAGAACCTAAGTAAAATGAGTTGTTTATTCTTGACTTAGTAAGACTTCTGGGTTTGTTTTCTAGATACAGAGATGGAATTTGCACCAAAATTCTAAATACAGAGAAATAGTCCTGAGCATATGGCCAAGTTTTCATGTCAAGATGCTTAAACACTTGTCTGCCCACATGAAACTGCTGTCATCTTCCATGAAGCCTTGGCTCCTTAGTTTATTTATATTGACTCATATTACAGCTATTTTATATTCAAAGTAAAATGGAAAATTTGCTGCATTCTACTCAAAACCATGCAAATTACAGATCTTGCTTTTGTTTCTGGGTGTCTCATTTGTTCAAGCATCTTAGAATAGTAGTCCCAGGCTTGGAAATTAGTTAGGTTTCTGGCTTTTCTTTTTTTTCCTTATAATTAAAAAATCAAATTATCTGACTTCATGCTATTTCTGTAAGAGTAGGCAAAAAGCCTGTTCCCTACTAATGATGAGTTGACCACATTCTGACAGTATTTTAAAAAGAGTTGGATGACGTACTGGCAGGAAAAAGTCAATCGGAAAAAAAAAAATGTACTCGTATTCTGAAAATGAGTCAGTGTCTGGGAACCAATTGCATTCAACACACAAGACTGACTCTGAAGGAGCAAATTGAAAATGAGACAAGAGAAGCTGCATATTAAATATATCTAGAGTTGTCAGGCAGGAAATTCTTTATAAAAATTCTGTTGAATTGCAATGACATCAGTTTCTGGAGCATCTCTAGACTAAATTGATAGATTTTTTAAAAACTAAAATACATCACTAAACACATTCAGAACTTTCCCTAGAATGATCAGAGTCTGCATGCCTAAAATGTGTTCTGGTAAGTCACTTAGTGTCTATCCTAAAACAAAGTACATTAAAAACACACACATAAACACAATTTTTAGAGAAGTAACATTATAATGGTGCATGCCAACATGCCAAACAAGCAACAGGGGCATCACAGAAACTGTATATTAAACAACTAACTTGAAAAAAGATATCCAAACCATCAAGATTTTTCCTCCTTTTCAATATAATAATAAAAGTGACATTATCCCTTCCCTCCCCTAAATAAAAGAGGAGGAAAGAATAGACAAGGTTAACATACAAAATGATATTGAAATGCTGTGAGATGGCCTGTTTGCTCAGGTGGTTTAGGAAAGAGGCCAAATCAGGTCTTCATGGGATATTTAAGTTGCTTCCCACTCACCAGGTCACAGGCAGAACCAAGACTATTGAGAGTCTACTTGCTGTGATGCACATGATATTGTGAGCATTTATAGCACTGTGAAGCTTACAAATGCTTTCATAGACATTAATCATATTATCCTTATAACAATCCTATCAAGCAAGCAGGACATGTATCACTATTACTGCTTCCCTTTCACAGAAGAGACCAGAATCCAAGTCTCTAGACAGCTCAGTTTTCTCTCCAACCATTCCTCAAGCTCAGCTCTTAAACTGTACATCCTTAAAAGAGTTCAAGTGCTTTCACAAGCTTTGCTTGCCCCTCACCACACTGATATCAGAGGGACTGCATCTGTTTATCAATTTATTCAATGTCAAGAGAATGCGGCTGTTTCTGTCATTACAGTCTGTGAAATAATGGGTTGATTATTTAAGATGATGAGCACTCCAGAACCAATGTGAAAAAAAAATCTATGATAAATCAGGAGACAAAAATAAACATGCATCTTTCCCCTGATGACAACCAGTTAGGAGGCCAGAAAACTAGCAAATGAAGCAACCCCAGCTTGGGCAGTGTCAGAAACCACGCTAAAATGTCTCCAGGCACCGCCCCACCCAGCACTGCAGGAAATATCAAAATACTCCCATAGCAACTGTAACTAAGCCCATCATCAGAACATTGAAAACTGAAATGAAGAAAAAAGCATCATGAACTGAGAACAAATGATGTTTCCTGGTAGCATGAAGCCCCCTGTTCACTTCCAGAAAGAATAAATATTTAACCATCTCAGGCAGACTGCAACCAGCTATTTCAGCTGTCCAAAACCATCCTTCTAGTTTATATTCTTTTTTTGGCTACAGTTCTCAGTTCATGGGATCTTAGTTCCCCAACCAGGCACTGAACCTGGACCACAGCAGTGAAAGCGCCAACTCTAACCAGGAGGCCACCAGGGAACTCGTTGACCTATATTCTTTTAAGAAAAGAAATCAACCAAAGGGTTGAAAACACAAGGAAATCAGAAATACGTGTCCCAAGCATGTGGAGGCATGCTCTAGCCTGATGGATCGGTCATGAGTCCGTAGGGGAGCCCAGTGACTTATTAACTAGTAACCCTACTATGGCCAGGTAGGTATTGTCAGAGACATGGAAGTGGATCAGAAATAGATTCTGTCTTTGGGGTGTTCCCTGGCCGCTCAGATGGTAAAGAGTCTGCCTGTAATGCTGGAGACTCGGGTTCGATTCCTGGGTCGGGAAGATCCCCTGGAGAAGGAAATGATGACCCCATTCCAATACTGTTGCCTGGAAAATCCCATGGACAGAGCTGCCTGGCAGGCTACAGTCCATGTAACAAAGAGTCGGACACGACTGGGCGACTTCAGTTTCTTCTTTGGAGTGTTCAGTGCTGTAGGAAGAAATAAAAAGATAAATTACTATAAAATAAGCTAGACTGTTATGGTTGTCAGAAGAGAAATAAGATTATTGCCATTCAATTTTAGATGATTGGAGGGTCTTATGGGTTGAATCATGTCCTGCCCCCCAAAAATATGTTAAAATCCTAACCCCTGGTATCTCAGAAATAAAGTCTTTGCAAATACAATCAAGTTAAAGTGAGGTCACTGATATGGACCTTAATCTGCTGTGACTGAAGAAGAAGAAAAGAGAAGCTGTGAGTGACGGAGACCCAGGAGGAGGATGGCATGCGGTGCAGAGGCATGAGCAGAGGGATGAAGCCGTCAGCCAGGGAGCACCATGAGCGGCAGAGACCAGCGGATGCCTGGGAGAGGCGACAGGGAGAAAATGAATCCCTTACACAGCGATTTCAGACTTACAGCCTCCAGACTTGTGAGGATAAATTTCTGTTGTTCTAAGCCACCCAGTTCTTGGTAAGTTGTAATTGCAGCCCTGGGAAGCTAACACAGGCAGAGAACACTTCGTGGGAACAGATTCTTGTAAGAAGTTCTTTTAAACGGAACCCTGAAAAACCTCGTTGCTGTTCACTCGCTCAGTCGTGTCCGACTCTTTGCAACCCCATGGGCTGCAGCACTCTAGGCTTCTCCGTCCTTTACCATCTCCCAAAGTTTGCTCAAACTCATGTCCATCAAGTCGGTGATGTCATCCACCCATCTCATCCTCTGTCGTCCCCTTCTCCTCCTGCCTTCAATCTTTCCCAGCATCAGGGTCTTTTCTAATGAGTCAGTTCTTCACATCAGGTGGCCAAAGTATTGGAGCTGGCAACATCTAAATGGCAGGAAATGGGATTTCCTATTTCTGTGGTCATAGCGTCTACCATTATAAGGTCACACCGTGTGCCAGTATTGTACCAGGAATCATTTGTGCATCACTGGCGCGGACTCCGGCTCATAAACAGAAGGCATCTAGACCTTGCCTCCCTAACTGACCTCCCACCCCACCCACAGTGGTTGACACGTATGGCAGCTTCAGTTTGATAAATGGAAGAGGAAAGAGGGGGTGGAGGGGGTGAGAAGGGCTGAGGACGGGGGAGAATAGAGAATAGTGGGGCAGATGGCACAGCGTGCATCTCCACCTAGCCCTGCCATGATAGCCCTGAAGAAGACAGGGTGGAAGCGAGGTCCAGAAGCTCTCTGAGCTGTTTTGTTCTGATGTGAAACCAAGTGCCGGAGGCTCTGCGCTCGGGGCTGAGACGGCTTCCAGCCAGTGGAGCCCGTCCCCTCCCCCAGCGCGAGGCCACAGAGAGGCATCCGAGGACCAGGCTCTCAGGGAGCTGCCCCTCGTGGGCCGTGTTCTCATGGTGGACGGTGACCCTGGAGATACTCCAGTCTTGACCAAGCAGCACCCAGTGGCCTTGCCAGCAGACAGTGGGCGTGTGGGAGACGGGGCAGGAGCACAGAGCAAGGGGGAGGCCTTCAACAGCATCGGCACAGGCAGGGTGGCAAGAGAGCGTCTTCAGGAGCTTCTAGAGATAGCTGGAAATACTTTGAAGGGAGTTCATTGCCTGCAACCAAGTATGACAGGATTCCTGCCATAAAAATTTGCATATGTAGGGAATGTGAGACCCTGTTTGGTGATAGGCGAAGGAGGCCTGGAACACATTGGTCAGGACAGATTTTTCCCACTTAGTTCACCTGAAACCCATCCCTGCCCCCCTTTTTCGACTGGAAAACTGAAGCTCAGGAGGTTCCCACCCTGTGACCCAGTCACCAAGTGATGGAACCAGAAATAAAACCGCCTTTGGCTTCCTTGCTCGTGCTGTTGTTCCACGTTTGCTGATCCAGGCAGGGGGAGCGCATGACACTTGCAAGGAGTTTGGAAAAGACTGCAGGAGGTCAGGACACCAGCCAGAGCTCTGGCAAGAAACAGAATGCAGCCCGAGTCGTTCCGGCGAGGCGACGAGTAAAGGCACGCGGACACAGGTGTGCACAGGATCAGAACCATCCGGGATGGTCGGACATGCAGAGGCCGGCAGCGGACAGAACCACGGCTGTCCCGGGGGTCCTCGTGGGACCTAGAGCCACAGCGGACAGGCCGCCAGCCTCATGGGTGACCTGCCAGGATGCGGCCGCACAGCAGCGGGAGGGCGGGCAAGGGTAATCCGACCTCTCCTCCCACTGCCCATCTGCCCCTGCCCCCACCAGCTGTGCCCGCTGGGACCCCTGAGCCCGCTGGGACCCCGCTGTGAGGAAGCCTGGAGAGGCGGGAGGCGGGGATCAGAGCCTCCCCGAGACCACGGAGAAGGCGGACGTGTCCTGGAGAGAAGGGCGCTGAGGCGCAGCCCGTCCGGTGCCACGCGGGGCGCGGCCCCCAGCCTCCTTCGCCCTCTGTTTTCTGCCTCAGTTCAGCCGGAGGGAGGCCCTGACGGAGGCGCTGGCGCGGGAGAGGAGAAGCAGGGCATTTGCCCTCTCTTCGGCTGCCTCGGGCACTGTCTGCAGCGGTGGCTGCCTCTCCCGCGGGCCCTGCTCTTGCAGCAAGAACCACTGGGCCCCAGTTTCTTCCTGGCAAACCCGGTCCTTTCCCCTCAAGCTCTAGGGAGGGGCAGCAGGGTCTCACTGCGAATGACCGCAAAGATGCCTCTCTCTCCCACTCCAGGCCTCTCTACTCTGAAATCTCCTGCGTAACAACTCCCTGATATGAAATTCTCTCTGTTTAAAATACCAGAAATATTTGCTGAACCCTGAATGACATAGAAAACGCACATCAGAAACCTCACCTTCCCAGGAAAGTAGGAAGAAAATGAATGTAAGCATGACTCACAAACCGTGAAATGACCAAGTAGATCGCTATCATGAGCCTGTCTCTTGCTCTCAAATGGGGGCCCAGCTCCCCCAAGCACCAGGCTTCCTATCTGCTTTCCCACCCAGCAAGCCCTTCTGACCCCTGGGGTTGCAAACAGCCATGCAAGGACTATCCTCCCAGAATTCTTGGTTTTCTTGCTGAGATGTCCTCCTGCTACCCTTGTGTTATCAATACCATCCCTGGATAGAGCAAATTGTCTTCTTTCTCTGTTCCTGTTTGTTTACCAGAGAAACACTACTTGGTCAAAAATCTCTTCTCTTGAGATGTTTTTTTGCTCTGTTCTCTGTATCCAACGATCCTGCATCCATATCTTTCTCCAGAGTCCCTTAATCTGCTGAGATTCCTATCTGTTGATGCAAAGGAAATCTACTAAGAATCGAAGCCCCCAAATTGATGACAATGTGCTGTAATTTCACACATGGAATTATAAAAAAGTGGAATGGGTTTATAAAAATGAAGTAAATGCTAATACAGAAAACCCAACATAGAAAAATTGGTGTGATTAAAGTGATAGTCCACAAAACAGTTCCGTGCCTTTTTCACTGTAGAATACCAAACTTCCACCATGCACTTGATATTTAATTCAATTTACAAAGTTTCCATTTGCCCACAACGCTTCAGGACCACCTACCTTTGCAAACTGAGTTCCAGCTCTAGTCAAGGGTCTGAGCACGTATTAGGATGTTTCAGACACAGGTTCAGTGTTTCTCTAACACACACTTTTGTTCTAAGCTGGGATGCATTTAGTTGTTGAATGCGGAGATGTGATTTGCAGGAAATCACATTCTTGCCGTGCTTCTTCCCACGCTCCATCCTTGCACTCTGCCACCATCTTTGGAATTTCTCCAAAGGTTCGATGGGTGTGTGTGGTCATTTCTGAGAAGTACTCTTAGGAGCAGAACTTTTTACAGAGTGAGGAAGCAAGATTGGGCAGAGAGGAAAGGGGGCTTGGTTAGATGCAACTGAGGCTTCAGCCAATCCCACGGGGTGCTCTGGAGCTCAGTGGCCCCTCAGAGATGTTCTGGGTTAAGGCAAGGCATCAGGTCTTCACTTGCTCACGTCTGACCCCATCAGTGTGGATGGGCCGCCCGAGGGGGGCACCCAAGGGCCATGCCTGGCAGGCAGTGGGCTGGGGGGCCAGGGGTGAGGGTAGAGGTGGGAGTTGGGGTGGGGCTGCTGCCAGCTGCCCAGTAAATCAGAGCCTTCGTTCTGAGCAGGGATCAGGACACCGAGCACAGAGAGAGAGAGGCGTGTCTTTTCTTCTTGACACGGGTTTGGGCTGGCGACTGGCCTTGCCCAGGGCACGGGGCAGACGTGAGCGTGCAGCGCCAAGCGTCGGCCTTCGGGGAATCTCCTCCTCGTCCCGTCCAGGCGGCCCTGCTGCTCTCGGGCACGTGGGCCGCACCTTCTGCTGCGGCTCCCCACAGCCACCCGGCCCAGCCCGGTGCCCACCCCGGCCCCCAGGCGGGCCCATCACAGCCCTCGGACAAGTGCCAGCTGTGTGCGTTGACAGCAAGTGGCCAGGACGGACCCCGGCTCAGCCGACCTGGCCCAGCATCCAGTACTTGTGGCGGTTAAATCTGTGAGTCACTGTGACCGCCTGTGGGTGCCCAGAGTCAGCGTGATTCCTGAGTGTGTCTGTTAGGGTGTTTCCTGCTGAGACTCTCACCGCAGTCAGTGGACTAACCTGCCCACCGCCCGCCGCCCCCCATGTGAGTGGACAGCGTCTACCGTCCCAGCCCTGGATAGGGGAAGGCAGAGGAAGGAGAAATTCATTTTGTTCCCACCTCACTACTTGAGCTCACTACACCTCACGACATCGCGCCCTATCTCCTCCTGCCCGTGGACTGGGGTTTGCACCATTAGATCCCCTGGCTCGCAGACCTCTGGACTTAGACTGAGCCACACACTGACTCTACTGGGCTCCAGTGTGCAGAGAGAGAGCAGACACCACTTTCCTAAGGGGCTTCTCAGCCTCCATAAATCCTCATAAGAAATCTCCCCAGGGCAACTCAGAAGCACCCGATCACTGTGAGTTACGGTCCATATTCGCTTGCTTTTATTTCTGGTCACAGGGATCTTGCCCCTGGAAGGCCTGTGGGTGAAAGGGGCACAGAGGCTCGTGCCCGCTGCCCTCAAGCGCCCCCGGCCCACCCTCTGCCTGCCACTTGCAGGTTCTAGCTGTGGACGGGCAGCCGGAGTCGGGCGCAGCCGTGCCCATCCGTGGTCAACTGGAGTGTCTGCTCACGGGTTCCTGATCCTTGAGCCAAAGACAGTGTCGGACGGAAGAAGCAAGGAGGGATGGGGGCAGGGACCCTGTGTCTTGCCCCATGGCTTCCAGCCTCTGGGCCTTGCTTCACTTAGCGTTGCGTTGTGCCCTGAGGCATCAGGAACGGCCCATGGGGCCTCACTGGGCAATCACTTCAAACGCTGCTGTGGCTGGGGAGACTGTGTTCCCTGGAAATTCTACTGCCAGCTTTTGGCAGTGTGCTTTGCTTTTTTCTCTTCCTTTTAAAGCTGACAAGGAGAGACAAAGTGCAGAAATAATGTTGACCAAATAAAGAGACTATGGGTTTTTTTTTTTTAACCTCATTTGCGTCAGAAAATCCATTCCCAAATGCGCCATAACCAGATGAGACTCCACGTCCCCTGAGTCTTACAAGAGAAAGTTCTAATTGCAAATTTCATATTTTTATGTGCAGGAGATTCAAAGGCAATTGAGACTTTGAAAGTGTTCACATCTCCAGTTCTGAAATCCTAACCGAGGCACGCTATTCCTAATTATTAGGTTATTTCATTTTAAACATGAGAGACACTGAGAGCCATCCCCCTTCACTCCCCAAATTCCTAAAACAGCCAGTCGTTGTCTGTAATGGTGTTAGGGAAAAAAAGAAAGAAAACAGTGCCTTCCTGAGACATGTGCATTCCTGAGTCATTACAAACGACCAACAGAAGACAAGCAGGGCAGTACACTGGAGAAAATCCCGGGAGGGCTTCTCAGACGTCTACACCTGCAGACGAGGAGAGAATGGCCCGGGACACGTGGCACTGCGCTGGCCACTCTCCTCGCATTCAACGTGTGCTTGTCCTTTATTCTCACAGTGACCTCGCTATTACTCCCGTTTTATAGATGAGACGATCGAGAAGCTGAGACACAGAGGTGAAGCAGCATCCCAAGGCCCCCGCTAGGAAAGGATGGAGCTGGGATTCAAAGTCTCCTCCAAGCTTGTGGCTTCAGCCGTGGGTCGCCGTGAGTGGTCTGTCACCAGTTTAAAAATGCACACGGAGGGCAGGAGACAAGATGTGGAGTAGAAGGACTTGAGCTCATCTCCTCTCGTGAGCACACCAAAATCACAGATAACGGCTGAACAGCTATTGATAAAAAGGCTGGAACCTGCCTGCAAAGATCCTACATCCAAAGACAAAGAGGATACCACAGCAAGATGGTAAGAGGGCCACACCTATGACAATAAAAAACTCATATAATAAAAAAATGAATATTTTATTCTGGTCCATGATATCTACACATGTGCTTTAAGTTAAAAATACTCTTCCAAAGGTTTTTATCTACATTTTCCAAGGTCCTACTTACTTCCCTTTCAACTAAAACTGATGCTCCAAGAAGATACACCACGTGTCTGAGGTGACGGCACAGTTTGAGAAGTACTGGCCCAGGCTAGCCAACTTGCCCCCACAAAATGGAAACACCTTCATTGTAGCAGTCATAATTAGTATGTTCAATTCACCAGATATATAAGAAAGATTCATTTCTTCCCCAAAGTCAAGGCAACTAATTCCAAAGGGCTGTGGGTACAATGGAATCAAATAAAATAGATTAACAGTAACTTAGCAGAAGAAAGGAGGCTAACACGTGAGTTAGATGCTCACCATGGCTAAATTCAGCATAAACAGAGACTCGACATAAGGCAGAGCACCTTATAAGCAGGATATTTTTAGTTTGGACTGAGATTCAGGCCATGTAAGAAAGAGAGAGAGAGAGGAAGAAAGTGTGTGTGTGTATGTGTATGTGTGACTTTCTTTGTATGTGTGTGTGTGTGTGTGTGTGTGTGTGAGAGAGGGAGAGAGAAATTTTGGAGAAGGAGCACAAAGTCTGCTTTTGCTCAAAAAGCCCATGCTATTTAGTAGGGGGAAAGGTACAAGATTCAGAGCAAATTCAACCCTGAGTGAGAACAGTGTATGTAGTACTTACTAAGAGTGCAACTTACTTTATCAGTCCTACAACATCATCAATGACAAGATTTATTTGGGGGCTTCCCTGGTGTGTGGCTGAGACTCCGTGCTCCCAATTCAGGGGGCTTGGGTTTGATTCCTGGTTGGGAACTAGATCCCACAAGCTATGACCAAGATTCCACGTGCAGCAGCTGAAGGTCCCGCAAGCTGCAGCGAAGATGGAAGATCCCAGGTGCCACAGCTAAGACCCGGCACAACCAAACAAGTAAATAAAACTTTTTAAAAGATTCATTCAAATTTCAAAGATCAAAAGCATCTCTTTAAATTTCATTTTGGAATTGATGAAATACAATCATTTATCAAAATCCCATTTGCAAAATGAAGAATACACAGTACAGTCTTGCATGGTGTTGGTGGGGAATAAATGAGGTAATATATGCCTAACAGATGGTAGGTCCTTAGGAAAACATAAGAAGTATTATTATTTCTACCCCTTTTTGCCAAAAGCAAGTGGATTTCCTTCTTCTTCAAATAATATTTTAATTTTTACTACAAAAGCTTAAGTTGCAAAAGGGGGCATTCACCTCATTGCACAAATAAAAACATCATGCTGATAGATAAAGCAAGGCACTATTTATCTTCCTCCCCAGATTTTTCAATCTTTACAGAACAAATATGTATATATAAGTATCTACACACACATAGACAGTAATAAATTGCTTTTCAAAATGTATTCATTGGAGCACCCTTAGGGTATTTCACACTCTACTGCATAAAATATAAAGTATCACATTAGAGAAGACACAATTCATTAATTCTCTTTTTAAAAGCATTAGGTACTATGAGTGAAATGAATATAAATTACAGCATTCTTAAAGCGCTTTAGAGACTAGCAGTGTCTCTCTTGTATTTGTGTCTTGAAGATTTTTCTGATCATCCTAATTAGATAGTCTTTCCCAGCTTTGCAAGTTCATGGATTTCTGTATTATGCTTATCATCTTTATGGGACACTGCATATGGTGGGTTACCTGTATTTATACCTTATCACCTCTTCTAGCACACTGAACAATAGTCATGGTAGGCTGGAAAGGGCAGTGGAAAAATAAGATTGGAAATAAACGGAGAGTAATTCTAATAACCAGCCTTGGGCTCCAGGCCATAAAGGGTTAGAAGAAGGGTTAGAAGGGCTGAATTTGTCCGAGGCATTTCAACATCCATGGACCTTCAGGATCTAAAGTAGCAGGGAAAACAGTGAGCCTAATGCTGTTAGATCATCTGAGGGAGAGTATATAGGGTGACTGGGATGTCTGTGGAACACAGCCACAGGTTGGAGAACGGGTAGCAAAGGAAGAAGATCATTTTCAGGCTGAAATAGCAAGGAATCTCATACTGGGCCTCAAAGTGTGGTTCCTGAGTGGCATCACCTAGAAATTTGTTAAAAATGCCCATTCTGGGGGCTTCCCTGGAGGTCCAGTGGTTGCCTGCCAATGCAGGGGACACGGGTTCGATCCCTGGTCCAGGAAGATCCCACTTGCTGGAGCAACTGTCATGTCACAGCTGCTGAAGCCTGTGCCAGAGCCCGTGCTCAGCAGCAAGGGAAGTCACCTCAGTGAGAAGCCACAAGAGAAGAGTCGCCCCCACGCTCCCCGAGCTCAGCAACCAAGACCCAGCGCAGACGAAAAATAAATAAATACATCTTTAAAAAAGAAGAGAGATGGAGGAAAGTACCTTCTCTAACTGAAGAGTCAATGCTGACTTCCCTTATAAAACAAACAAATAAAACGCACATTCTAGGCTCCACCCCAGATGGATAGAATCAGAACCTGAGGGCCAGGCTCAGGAGTCGGTGTTTAGACAAGCCCTTGGCAAGATGCTGAGGCTTGCCAAAGTGTGACGGCCACTGGTCCCAAGGTGGCCGTGGGGAGACCTGAAGGGCAAATCGGCACCGCCGGCTGACCATCACACCATCTCGTGAGTCACCTGGGAAGCTTAAATTCCAATGAAATCCAAGAACTGCCGAGAGCATCATGGAGAAAATCTGCAGGGAGAGAGGAGATGGTCACAGTGGAAGCAGCTTCCAAAGGCAGCCTGGAGTGGACCCACTGCCTGTCCATCCTCAGCCGTCCATGATGGAAACTCAGGGTCAGTTGGACCACTAAGTGTCAACGCTTTATAAAACGGCCATACTTATACCTAATAACTGCATGTAACATAGCTATTAACCCAGGTGCAATTATAAAACCAGCAGGCAAGCTCCCGGTCCCCCAGTGCAGAAGGGTGGGACATTAGTTTTTCAGATGAAACACATACAGCCACATAGACTGTTCAGCTTAGCCTCAGTCCAGCAGCACATCAACAAGCCTGAGTCCCTCAGAAGCACTCAAGTTCATGGAGTGATTTATACTCAGAGATACAAATTCCTCCTGAACCACCACTGGGATCACCCCCAAACAGAACTAAATACGCCTCACGTTGCTTCAGCCCTAATTACACCAGCTCCTTCATTGCTGTTAGTGTCATCTGAAGGTTGCTTCCTTAGAGGAGGGGTCCTGGAACACAGACCATGGAGATGGATGGGGTGGGGGCACGCCTGCGGGGTGTATCACAGTTGAACTCTCCACTCCTTGTGCACAATACTTTGCTCTGGGCTCTCTCTGCTTCTGAGACCCTGCGCTGTACACACTGGGAATCTCACCCTCTCTATCTTGTCTGAAACTCCCAATGTCTCCCTGCATTTACTGACCTATTTCAAATAACTATTAACCAAATACATTTCTTTCCTTCAATAAAACAGATCTTCTTTCTGATCAATACAACCCCCAGTGGGGACTTCTCTGGGGGTCCAGTGGCTAAGAACCCCCGGTGCAAGGGGGCCAGGGTTCCATCCCTGGTCAGGGAACTAGATTCCACGTGCCACAACTAAAAGAGATCCCACATGCAGCAACTAAGATCTGGAGCAGCCAGATGAATAAATATTTTTAAAAAATACAACCCCAGTGGACATGGCAGGAAAGTAGGATGGAGCATCCATAGTGGGGAACGTGGGGTCTGAGAACATCCAGAGCCTCACTGGGAATGTGCTCAAGGCAAGAGTTTGGAAATATAGACAGACATTGGGTTCCAGAAGGAGATGAGCCAGGAATTAGCCATGTGACCCTGGAAATAGTAATAGTATTACAAGTTACAAGATAATGCATATAAATGTGCAGAGTTCCCAGTAGAGGGGAACCTCAATAAATGGTAACTTGAATTTTCCCTTCTTATGGATAAATGACACCATCCCATAGGCCAATGAAGAGACAATGCACAATACAGAATCAAGTGATAATTGAGTATTTGCTGCTTTTGATGAGCATAAAAATATTTCTGAGGAAGGAGATACTATTAGGTCTTCAAATAAGATTCAGTGAAAAATACAGTTGTCAAAGAAGACATACTCATAGAAGATATGTCTTCTTCCTCAATGGAGAAGACAGGGAATTTTTAAAAATTTAATTTTTTTGGAGGACTTTTGGGTTAACAGCAAAACTGAAAGGTTCAGAAATTTTCCATATATACCTTGCCCCACACATGCACAGCCTTTCCCATTATTAACATCACCCACC
Organism: Odocoileus virginianus; assembly: GCF_023699985.2. Taxonomy (NCBI): domain Eukaryota; kingdom Metazoa; phylum Chordata; class Mammalia; order Artiodactyla; family Cervidae; genus Odocoileus; species Odocoileus virginianus. The sequence continues at coordinate 40,238,365 of NC_069700.1, read as the reverse complement.
AGAAGGATATACATATATTTTTTTTAATGGAGGATGAACCTACATTGATAGCATCATAATTACCCAAAGTTTGTAGTTTGCTATTAACTCTAGGTGTTGTACGTTCTGGGTTTCCCTGGTGGCTCAGATGGTAAAAGAATTCGCCTGCAATGCAGGAGACCCAAGAGATAAGTGTTCGATCCCTGGGTCAGGAAGATCCCCTGGAGAAGGAAACGATAACCCACTCCGGTATTCTTCCTGGAGAAGCCCATGGAGAGAGGAGCCTGGCAGGCTACTGTCCATGGGCTTGCAAAGAGTCAGACATGACTGAGTGACTAAGCATGCATGTTGTACTTTCTACAAATTTGAACAAAACCAAAAGGCACATATCCATCATTAAAACACAGAGTATTTTCACTGCCCTAAAAGCTCCCTCTGTTCTATCTGTTCCTCTCTCCGACTCCCACCCTGGCAACCACTGATCTTTTTACCATCTTCACAGCTTTGCCTTTTCCAGAATTCTTTATAGTTGGAATTATACAATATACAACTTTTTCTAATTGACTTCTTTCACTTAGTAGTGTGCATTGAAGATTCCTTCATGTTTTTCATGACTTGAGAGCTCACTTCTTTTCAGTGCTGAATAACACTTCCACTGTCTGGATGAATCACAGTTTCTTTATCCACTCACCTACTGAAGGAAGGTTGCTTCCACGTTTGCCAAGTATAGATAAATCTTCCATAAACAACTACGTGCATGTTCTTGTATGGACAAAAGTTTTCAGCTCCTTTGGGTAAATATCAAGGGTAAATACCTAGCAACTGGTGGATCATATAGTAAAAATATGTTTGGTTTTTATAAGAAACTGCCAAATTGTCTTCCAATGTGGCTAGACCAATTTGCATTAACACCATCATGTTCTGCATTTTGGCCCTTCTAATAGTGAGTTGTGGTATCTCGCTGTTGTTTTAATTTGTGTTTGCATTTCAGTGGTGATCCACAACGTGAAACTTTTCATATGCTTATTTGTCATGTGTATATCTTCTTTGGTGAGGTGTCTGTTGATGTCACTGGCCCATTTTCTAATTGGGTAGTTTGTTTCTTATTGTCAATGTTTGAGTCCTGTTATATTTTAGATAACAATCTTTTATCAGATATGTCTTTTACAAATATTTTCTCTCAGTGGGTGGCTGAGTTTCTAACAGTCTTGACAGTCTCTTTCAAGAGCAGACATTTTTTATTGTAATGAAGTCCAATTTCTCTTTTTTTTTCTTTCATGGATTATGTCTTTGGGGTTGTATTTAAAAAAGCACCACTTTACCCGAGGTCATTTAGGTTTTCTCTTATATTTTCTTCTAGGAATCTGTTAGTTTTGCATTTTACATTTATTTCTATGATCCGTTTTGAGCTAATTTTTGTGAAGTTTGTAATGCAAGATATGGAATTTTAAATGCTGAAGATTAATGCTAAGCAACTGTCAAACAAGGTTAAAAGCTGTTTGACTGGATAGATTGAGCTATGTAGGAATTGGGAACCACAGAATAATTAGTAAGGAAGGGACTTAACTAAGAACCTCTTCTTAGAGGAGGTAAAGTTTGAAGGAAATTTTTAACTAGAATTTTGAGAACAATGTTGACAAACTGGTGTAAATAGATTGTTCAGGTTCTAGAAAGCTGACAACATTTAAAATGAAGCTGGTGGGAAAGCAAAGGATTGGATGATTTTTCAACCATGTGAAGAGCTATTATAGGAAGTAAAAGTGGCTGCCTGAACAACACCCACCTCCATGATATCTGCCCAGCTCCTTCGCCCTTGTGTCAATGGTTCCAATCCACAAGAATGACCACCACACCTGTGTTTGAAGGACTTAACCACCCCCCTCCTTGGCCTCAGTTCATGGGACCAAAGAAAACATCTAATCCAAGGTAGGCATTCAGATTCTCTCTTCTGGAAATTTGAACTTGGTCCAGCAGGAGAGTCGAAAGCCTGGTGGTAACTTACTCACTAAGCAGAAGTGACCTGAGCCACAAAATGACTGCTGGTGCAGGGCACCCCTGCCAACCCGCACGACTGTGACCAGCAGGAAGCAACGTGCCTTGCATTTGGCCCCCAGGACTCCGGGATGTTTGCCGCAGCGTTTGCCCTGCTTGACAAATACAGTAAGCTAGACCGTCTCACCTTTAAGTATTTCAAATCCTTCGAAAGCTTCTATTTGTTAATGAAACTAAGATTTTCTAAAAAATCTAATATATAGATGACCTGAAAGATGCATCAGAGGGAAAGGGAATTTGGGAACAGGGAAGAAACAGAAAATAAGATATGACTGAGAGGAAGATTACAAAAAATAAATCAAAATAACTAACTGCATTAGTCATGTCTGTCTATAGCCTGTGTCTCTGATGCTTTGGCAACTGGGGTCTTCCTGACCCTGGGGAGTCTGGCCCTCCCAGGGCTAACTAGTTCCTAGACATCTCCTAGAAGCCCAGCCAGTCAGCACTCCTGTGTACACCGAGGCGTCCAGACCCCACAAGATAACTACCTGCTCTTCACCTGCCCTAATCACTCAAGGGCCAGGGACGGACAACTGGAGAAGACCCCGGTGCCCCGGAGCCCACAGAAGCCACTCCCACGCGTCAGCCGCAGCCCGCACACGTTCCTGCCCTGGAGCCAGCACTACGCTCTGGTCCTGTCCTCCCCGCCTCGCTCTGCTGTGACCGCCCCGGTGCTTCCCCGCAGGGCTTCCCCGCAGGGCACCCCGCTCTCGTGACTGCGAAGGGCAACCCCTCTCTTCAGTGGCAGCGCCCCCGACCTGTGCATCCTCACAGAGACTAAGTAATAGTGAAATTTATCCCGAAGCCCCAATCAGGCATGATAGTGAGAAGGAAACAGTCAAGTGCTACCTGACCCTCACCCCTCTCCACCTGCCCACTGTCATTAGTGGTCGCTCAGGACCTGAAGACACTGAGCTGTTTCCTGCCTCAGTCCTTCCTTTTGCTTGAAATTTTCTTTTTTAGCATTACTACGAACAAAGCTAGTGAAGGTGATGGAATGCCAGCTGAGGTATTTAAAATCCTAAAAGATGATGCAGTGAAAGCGCTGCACTCAGTATGTCAGCAAATTTGGAAACCTTAGCAATGGCTATAGGACTGGAAAAGGTCAGTGTTCATTCTAACCCCAAGGAAGGGTAATGCCAAAGAATGTTCAAACTACTGCATAATTGCACTCACTTCACATGCTAGCAAGTGAAAGTGTTAGTCATTCAGTCGGGTCTGACTCTTTGCACCCCATGGGCTATAACCCACCAGGCTCCTCTGTCCATGGAATTCTCCAGGCAAGAATACTGGAGTGGGTTGTCATTCTCTTCTCCAGGGGACCCTCCCAACCCAGGGGTCAAACTCAGGTCTCCTGCATTGCAGGCAGATTCTTGACCATCTGAGCCACCAGGGAAGCCTAGCCACGACTTGCTAACAAAGTTATACTCAAAATCCTTCAAGCTAGGCTTCAGCAATATGTGGACAGAACTTCCAGATGTAAAAGTGGGGTTTTGGAAAAGGCACAGGAACCATAGTTCAAATTGCCAACATTTGTTGGATCATAGAAAAAGCAAGAGAGTTCCAGAAAAACGTCTACTGCTGCTTCATTTGACTATGCTCACGCCTTTGACTGTGTGGATCACAACAAACTATGGAAAATTCTTAGAGATGGGAGTAACACACCACCCTACCGTCTCCTGAGAAACCTGTATGCGGGTCAAGAAGCAACATGTTCCAGATATGGAACAATGGACTGGTTCCAAACTGGGAAGGCTGTATATTGTCACCCTGCTTATTTAACTTCCATGCAGAGTACATCATGTGAAAAGCCAGGCTGGATGAATCACGAGCTGTAATCAAGATTGCTGGGAAAAGATCAACCACCTCAGAAATACAGGTGATACCACTCTAATGGCAGAAAATGAAGAGGAACTCAAGAGCCTCTTAATGAGGGTGAAAGAAGAGAGTGAAAAGCTGGCTTGAAACTCAACATTCAAAAAACTATGATCATGGTATCCAGTCCCATCACTTCATGGCAAATAGAAGAGGGAAAGTTGGAAGCAGTGACAGATTTTTTTTCCCTGGAATCCAAAATCACTCTGAATTGCGACTCCAACAATGAAATTAAAGGACACTTGCTCCTTGGATGGAAAGCTATGACAAATCTAGACATTTTAAAAAACAGAGGTATCACTTTGCTGACAAAAGTCCCTTCAGTCTAAGCTGTGGTTTTTCCAGTCATCATGTACAATGTGAGAGCTGATCCACAAAGAAGGCTGAGCTCCAAAGAATTGATGCTTTCAAACTGTGATGCTGGAGAAGACTCTTGAGAGCACCTTGAGGAGCAAGGAGACCAAGCCAGTCCATCCTAAAGGAATCAACCCTGAATATTCATTGGAAGGACTGATGCTCAAGCTGAAGCTCCAATATTTTGGCCATCTGATGTGACGAGCCGACTCATTGGAAAAGATTCTGATTCTGGGAAAGATTGAAGGCAAAAGGAGAAGGGGGAAGCAGAGGATGAGATGGGTAGATAGCATCTTCGACTCAATGGACATGAGTTTGAGCAAGCTCCGGGAAATAGTGGAGGACAAAGAAGGCTAGTGTCCTGCAGTCCCTGGGGTCACAAAGAGTCAGACATGACTTAGCAACTGAATCACAACAACAAAGAGTTGACTGACAACATTGTGTTAGTGACAGGTGTAAAGCAACGTGATTCAGTTACACATGTCTCTGCTGGTTTTCAGGTTGCTTTCCCATGTGGGCTATCACAGAACGTTGAGCAGACCTCCCTGTGTACACAGGTCCTTGTGGATTGTCTGCTTGGACTTGTCTTATCCCCTCTCTTCACACGGCTAACCCTCTCCTGGATGTTCTCCAGTGTCTGTTCATGCGTCACTTTCATAAAAGGCTTTCCTGACTCCTCAAGCCTCATTATTGTTTCTCACAGTGCCCTGAGCATTCTCTGTCGCAGTAGTTACCGTAAATCACGATTTAAGCTGTGATCACAAATATCCGTAGGTATTAGTTTAGTCACAGTCACTCTGTATAAGGACAGACCTTATACCGAGTCCCCAGCATCATTCCTGAACAAGCAAATGCTCCATAAATACTTGCTAAGGGGATGAATGAATTCCCAGACTTCCAACCTGAAACCCCGGCAAAGTGACACTCTCTGTCTGAGCCAGTATTCACGTGATGAAGAAACAGCAGTATTTGTAGAACCAAATAATCAAAGGCTTAGGGAATGAAAGTGAGTGAGTCAGGGAAGGTCAATGGTCAGGTCCATGTCCAGGGCACAAGAGCAGTCTCTCCACCAACCTCAGCTCCTTCCTTCGTCTCCCGGGGCTTGTGCCCCAAACCAGCAGGTGGACCATTGCCACAGTGATGCTCCCACTGAGACAAGAAACAAGGCTTTTAGATACTGCTTTTCCTAAATCCAGGAAGGCTGAAAACTGGTCCAGACAGGATGGAGTGACCTGAGGCGCTTGAGGCCTATAGGTGAGCAACGTTCCCCCTTGGCAATGACCAAGACGCCACGTTAAAGCCTCTCCTAGTTCAGGCTGTCAAACTCGAGGCACCAGCTCGGGAGTCTCTGCAGCCTGTGTGCTCCCAGGCTTTGACCAGCACTGTAACCAGTAAGTCCATTCTCTCTCACTAGAGAGCCTGTGTCCCCTCTTAGGAAGCCTTACCCCGCTCTGACCACGGAGACTCATGCTAGTCTTACTCCCAATATCCAATTACAAAAGGACTTCTTTCTTCCACAGCTGGCCTATTTTTCATAATAGAGAAAATCTGCTCAGCAAATATGTGGGCAAAATATGCTCTTTGCAGGAGCAAAGGAGGAAGGAAAAAGCAAGTTTAGATTTTCCTAGAATAGTTCATGTCTTATAAAACGTTTGCTGAAACCAGCACATCACATCCCAGATGCAAATGATTTTGGAGAATGGTTTTAAAAAATTTGTAACATCATAGTCCAGTCTTTCAAACTGACATTTTCTCATAACTGTCTTCTGCATGCTTGCATGCTTAGTCGCTCAGTCATGCCTGACTCTTAGTGACCCATGGACTGTGGCCCACCAGGCTCCTCTGTACACGGGATTGTTCAGGAAAGAATACTGGAGTGTGTTACCATTTTCCTCCTCCAGGGGATCGTTCCAGTCTAGGAATCAAACCCCTGTCTCCTGTGTCTCCTGCATTGCAGGTGGATTCTATATCCACTGAGCCATTGGGTAAGCCTCAGTTGTCCTCTGATCATTGTTCAAAGGGAATCGAGTCATTTCGCCAGTGTATTAACGTGGCTTCAATGATGTGGGGAAGGGGATGGCAGAATAATCTACAGAAATGACCTGCTGAGAACGGTGACACAGCGCCAATCAGGGAATGTCAGTGTTTTGAAGTAACAACGACTTAAAGGTATAAAGAGACACCACGAGCCCACTGTCAGGCACCGTCTGAAGTATCGCACTCCCTCTCAAACGGCTGTCGAATGAGACTTAAAGGGCTACAAGGCTGAGCCCAAAATTCTTAGCTAAGGACAATTAGGTAAGTTAATACCTGTGACTTATCGCTCTCCATGGAGAGCAAAATGAATTTGAGAATCTTTTTGTAACCCAGAGAGTTGGCTCAGGTTCAAACTGCTCCCACCATCTGTTCCCAGTATTAATTTGCTGAGTGACCCGCTGCTGCGTGTTCCCAGGCAGCTCTGGGAACACAAGTCAACGCCATGTGGGTCTACATTTGGACACATTTGGTCATACCCCGTGGCATACATGTTGTATGATTTGGTTATGCCACTCGACAAGATTCTATATAATCCAACATTTTATGTACATTCCTTAATTCCTCACGTGGTCTCATTCTGACCATTGGCATCTGTAATAGATTCAATTCTTTTTTTGGTTAAATTCAAAATTCCTAAGCAAAGGTAGAATGGCATGTTGACTGGTGTTGACTAGTGTTATTGTAGCTAGCATCTTTTCTTTAAACTTACTATTCTCTAAGGATTTCAGAAATAATCTCGTGCTCACTCACTAGCTAGCACTACAAAGACATCCAGAGAGAGTGGGTTTTTTTTTTTTTTTTGTTTTAAGTTTAACTAGAGGCTTCCCTGGCTAGGGGAAATCCTTTGAGTTATACAGAAATCAGTTGCCAGAGATTTCTAGGCCATGTCAAAAGAAAATTCCAAGATTTTAAAAATTACTACTTGAAAATTTTAGGATCCTAAATTATATATATGTATAATACATATATATGATTTTTAATTAAAGTCTAGTTGATTTATAATGCTGTGTTAATTTCTGCTCCACAGCAGTGATTCAGTTGTACGTATAGACATTCTTTGTCATATTCCTTTCTATGATGGTTTATCACAGGATATTGAATATGGTTCCTTCCTGTGATGCTGTGGGACTTCTTTGCTGTTGATCTGTTCTATATGTAACAACATCTGCTGAACCCGCCTGCCACTCTGTCCCTTCCCCACCGCGCGGCAACCACCAGTCTCTTCTCCAAGTCTGTGAGTCTGTTTGGTAGATAAGTTCATTTGTGTCATATTTTAGATTCCTCATCTAAACTACATTTTAAGACATAATTTCAGCAGCCCTGTGAAACACTTTCTCACACAGACCACATAGAATTTCTGTTTTATCTGCAGCAGCAGCAAATGTGAATTTATGCCATTTCAGTCATTTTTGCTTTTTCTCATTGGTTTCCTTGACATTTATCTAGTGCTCAAAATATACCAGAAATAATTTTGCCCTGAATAAGTCTCAATTATAACTTTGTCATTTATTTCACAACACTTTTTATCTTCCTTCAAAGCTTACTCACTGATGGATGATTATTAAGCACTTTTCAAATTCCTAACACTCGGTGTGGTATGAAACAGAGCCCTGAAACGTGACCAGCCCTGAAACTCCTCACAGCACATTCGGGGCAGAGAGGACGCCACCCTCAACCAGCGTCGCCCTGGATGCAAGGCCAGCTTCCCAGCAAAGTGGGAGACTGCGCATGCCCTGGCTCCAGGCGATCAAGGAATTATGTCCGGAGATGTCAGCTGGACAGGCAGGAGCACATGAGGACGGCAGCGGCAGGAGCACGCGAGGACGGCAGCGGCCGAAGCTGGCAGGGGAGGGAACTGCAGGAGTGCTCCCGAGGCACGCGTCTGCCCGGTGTAACAGAGCCAGGGGCGGGAACTGCAGGAGTGCTCCCGAGGCACGCGTCTGCCCGGAGTAACAGAGCCAGGGGAGGGAAGTGCAGGAGTGCTCCCGAGGCACGCGTCTGCCCGGTGTAACAGAGCCACGGGAGGGAAGTGCAGGAGTGCTCCCGAGACACACATCTGCCCGGTGTAACAGAGCCAGGGGCGGGAACTGCAGGAGTGCTCCCGAGACACGCGTCTGCCCGGTGTAACAGAGCCAGGGGCGGGAACTGCAGGAGTGCTCCCAGAGGCACGTGGCTGCCCGGTGTAACACAGCCAGGGGCGGGAACTGCAGGAGTGCTCCCGAGACACACGTCTGCCCGGTGTAACACAGCCAGGGGCGGGAACTGCAGGAGTGCTCCCGAGACACGCGTCTGCCCGGTGTAACAGAGCCAGGGGCGGGAACTGCAGGAGTGCTCCCGAGGCACGCGTCTGCCCGGTGTAACAGAGCCAGGGGAGGGAACTGCAGGAGTGCTCCCGAGGCACGCGTCTGCCCGGTGTAACAGAGCCAGGGGCGGGAACTGCAGGAGTGCTCCCGAGGCACGCGGCTGCCCGGTGTAACAGAGCCACGGGAGGGAAGTGCAGGAGTGCTCCCGAGACACGCGTCTGCCCGGTGTAACAGAGCCACGGGAGGAAGTGCAGGAGTGCTCCCGAGGCACGCATCTGCTCGGTGTAACACAGCCAGGGGCGGGAACTGCAGGAGTGCTCCCGAGACACACGTCTGCCCGGTGTAACACAGCCAGGGGTGGGAACTGCAGGAGTGCTCCGGAGACACGCGTCTGCCCGGTGTAACAGAGCCAGGGGCAGGAACTGCAGAAGTGCTCCCGAGGCACGCGTCTGCCCGGTGTAACAGAGCCAGGGGAGGGAACTGCAGGAGTGCTCCCGAGGCACGCGGCTGCCCGGTGTAACAGAGCCACGGGAGGGAAGTGCAGGAGTGCTCCCGAGACACGCGTCTGCCCGGTGTAACAGAGCCACGGGAGGGAAGTGCAGGAGTGCTCCCGAGACACGCGTCTGCCCGGTGTAACAGAGCCAGGGGCGGGAACTGCAGGAGTGCTCCCCGAGACACGCGTCTGCCCGGTGTAACAGAGCCAGGGGCGGGAACTGCAGGAGTGCTCCCGAGACACACGTCTGCCCGGTGTAACAGAGCCACGGGAGGGAAGTGCAGGAGTGCTCCCGAGACACGCGTCTGCCCAGTGTAACAGAGCCACGGGAGGGAAGTGCAGGAGTGCTCCCGAGACACGCGTCTGCCCGGTGTAACAGAGCCACGGGAGGGAAGTGCAGGAGTGCTCCCGAGACACGCGGCTGCCCGGTGTAACAGAGCCACGGGAGGGAAGTGCAGGAGTGCTCCCGAGACACATGTCTGCCCGGTGTAACAGAGCCAGGGGCGGGAACTGCAGGAGTGCTCCCGAGGCACGCGTCTGTCCGGTGTAACAGAGCCACGGGAGGGAAGTGCAGGAGTGCTCCCGAGACACGCGTCTGCCCAGTGTAACAGAGCCACGGGAGGGAAGTGCAGGAGTGCTCCCGAGACACGCGTCTGCCCGGTGTAACAGAGCCACGGGAGGGAAGTGCAGGAGTGCTCCCGAGACACGCGGCTGCCCGGTGTAACAGAGCCACGGGAGGGAAGTGCAGGAGTGCTCCCGAGACACATGTCTTCCCGGTGTAACAGAGCCAGGGGCGGGAACTGCAGGAGTGCTCCCCGAGACACGCGTCTGTCCGGTGTAACAGAGCCAGGGGCGGGAACTGCAGGACTGCTCCCGAGACACGCGTCTGCCCGGTGTAACAGAGCCACGGGAGGGAAGTGCAGGAGTGCTCTCGAGGCACGCGGCTGCCCGGTGTAACAGAGCCACGGGAGGGAAGTGCAGGAGTGCTCCCGAGACACGCGTCTGCCCGGTGTAACAGAGCCAGGGGCGGGAAGTGCAGGACTGCTCCCGAGGCACGCATCTGCCCGGTGTAACAGAGCCAGGGGAGGGAAGTGCAGGAGTGCTCCCGAGGCACGCGGCTGCCCGGTGTAACAGAGCCACGGGAGGGAAGTGCAGGAGTGCTCCCGAGACACACGTCTGCCCGGTGTAACAGAGCCAGGGGCGGGAACTGCAGGAGTGCTCCCGAGACACGCGTCTGCCCGGTGTAACAGAGCCAGGGGCGGGAACTGCAGGAGTGCTCCCGAGACACACGTCTGCCCGGTGTAACAGAGCCTCGGGAGGGAAGTGCAGGAGTGCTCCCGAGACACGCGTCTGCCCGGTGTAACAGAGCCAGGGGCGGGAAGTGCAGTAGTGCTCCCGAGACACGCGTCTGCCCGGTGTAACAGAGCCAGGGGCGGGAACTGCAGGAGTGCTCCCGAGACACGCGTCTGCCCGTTGTAACAGAGCCAGGGGCGGGAACTGCAGGAGTGCTCCCGAGGCACAAGGCTGCCCGCGTCTGCCCAGTGTAACAGACCACCACCCGAGGGGGCTTCCCAGAGCAGAACCGCCCCCACACACCACGCCCTCCACCCACCTCTTGTCTGTAGAAAAACGTTAGCCTCCGATTCCAAAGAATGAATTTAATCAGAGAAGTGAGAAAATGTGGAAAGGAAAACAAACAAGACAAAATAATAATTGTTAGCCATTAAAGAAGATCAGGGACCTTTCATTTCTCCTCAGGGCTTCCCAGGCGGCACAGTGGTGAAGAATCTGCAGGCCAATGTAGGAGTCGTGAGAGATGCGGGTTCGATCCTTGGATTGGGAAGATCCCCTGGAGAAGGAAATGGCAACCCACTCCAGTATCCTTGCCTGGAAAATCCCATGGACAGAGGAGCCTGGGGGTCTACAGTCCATGGGGTCACAAGGTGTGGGACACAATTGAGCAATAGAACCCATGCCCTGCATTCAACGGCTGTAGATAATATTCTGAGCCATATCCTTGAGCTGTTTTGCAGATACTGAAACCCCCACCAAGTGGGAGATGTTAACTGCATGCTGCCCACAGCACATAGACCCTCAGGCTGGTTAGAACCAAAAGGTTGATGCTGTTGACTCCTAATTACCACGCCACCAACTAATCAGAAGAATGTCCACAAGTTGAGCACACACCCAAACCCTCCTCCTTACCTCCTCATCTTTAAAAACCTTTCCCTGAAAGCCTCCAGGGAGTTCGGGCCTTTTGAATACTCGCTGCCTGGACTTCTTGCATGGCACCTGCAGTAAGCACTGCACTTTCCTTCACCACGACCTGCTGTCCGTGGACTGGCTTAACTGCATATCAGTGAGCGGACCCCCGCTGGGCGGTGACCCCCCCCCCCGCCCCAGCACTCCCGCGGTGGTGAGCGCCCCCCACCTCTCCTCCCCATCCTCCCAGCACAGGCACGACCCACAGAACAAGCTGAGTAAATGAACACCACCGCATCAGGCTTCACTGCGCTCCTGGTCTCTGTGCTGCCGAAACCCCGCCCTGCCGAAACCCCGCCCTGCCTTCCGCTCCTGCCCAATTGCCGGAAAAAGCATCACTTAGGTGATAACACATAATGGAAAAGAATATATATATGTATATCTGAGTCACTTTGCTGTACAGCAGAAATTAATAAAACATTTTAAATCAACTATATTTTAATAAAAAACTTTAATACCATTATATAAATTTTCATTGAAAATTAAATTTCCACTCAGGCTTACACAAAATGTATTGGTATGAAGAATTAAATCTTTCTGGAAAAATTGTTCCACAAGAAGCATGAGATTTACATGTGTCACAATTTATATTTCAAAATAATTAATCAGAAACATATTACAACCTTGTCACAGCTTATAAAATACTCTTAAGAGCTTCAGTAACAGCTGCATCAGCAGACCTCAAAAATTTTATATAAAAAAAATGTGTGGTCTTGTATTTGCCAAACATGACTGATACTACTTTCTGTTATATCAGTTGAAAACAAAGTTGCTAAAAGTGTAAATTTGATGACCTAATAAATTAATTTGCAGAAATCCAAGACAGAAGTCTTATGATCATTCACGATATTATATTATCATGTTGTTATTTATTATAGTAATGAAAATTATAACATCAAAGACATTATTTTCAGTTTGAAAGTAATTTTGTTACTTAGGAGTCACTATTTCCCAGCTCATCTTTAGTAATAAAAACATTAAGAAAAAGCATTATATTTTAGCTCCTTTAGTGGCACTTTTCTCCTACTTTTTGAACAAGGGGCTCCACAGTCTTACTTTGCACTGGTCCCTTCCGATCATATAGCCAGCCTGAAGACGGGACTAAACCAAAGAACTGGCTGTCTAACAATTTGATTTTCTGTATCACCCCAGAACTATGGGAGTAAATTTTTTTTCTTTTGAAAAGAGGTGGAACAGGAAAGCTTTCACAGTGTCTGTAAAGTTATATCATAAGAACCTGCTCTGGTTATTCATGATTTATTCCTAGTGACCTTATTCATATGTATGGTTAAAAAAGAAAACAAACTAATATTCAAAATATGGAAGAACAATTCATTGAGATAATTATTCTTAGGTTTCAGCAGCCATTGTCACATTTAACTATTTTTACCCAACAAAGAGTTTACCGAATGTCACCATGTCAAAGGCATGTGAAGTACAAAGAAAGATTTCTTTTTTTGTTTTTGTTTATTTGAGGGGTATTTTGTTTGCCACATAGGGCAGCATGCAGTATCTTAGTTCCCCAGTCAGGGATCAAACCTGTGTCCCCCGAGTTAGAAGCCAGACTCCTAACCATTGGACAAACAGGGAAGTTCCCAAACTATAAAAAGTTTTACAAGGATGTGGAGGTCAGGCTTTAGGATATGGCTTTGAGGCAGGAGATAGATGGATTCTAAGTTAGGCACTAAGTTAGCCTCCTGTTTGCCTTTCCTAAGATGTGTGGGCTTCAGGTAAGGCATCTGTAATCTGCCTCCTGTCTGTTCTCCAATGTGGAAGTAACAACGCAAACAGGGTAAATAGCCAGGTTTTGTCTCCTATGGACACTTCAAGGTAACAGTCATGACGAGAAGAGAGGAGTTGCACCTTGTTTGAATAAACGATTAAGGGATCTCTACTTTCTCCCCTCCTTGGGGCAGGGAGACACTACACTCACAGAACGGCTCCTCGGGGATCAAAAGCCAGAGGACAATGCCAGGCCATAATGAGTTTTGCTTCTTTCCTCCCAGGCACCTTTGTGTTGAAATCCGTCTTGGCTGAGGATACTCAGACCAGCATTTTCTGTTCACAAAAACAGAGGGAGGTGCCACATTATACAAGGACCCATTTCCTTTGCAAAGAATCTCTGTCTCTTTTAAAGTCATGAGGAGCTAGCAGTGAGACACAATAATCTATGACACAATCTGTGCGTCTAGGCTGTGTGCACCCAGGGAAGGGTCCAGAGACAAATCAGCCAGGGTGGGCAAAGCAAGATGATTGGCCAGAAGGAAGACAGAGACCCAGAAAACTGCCCCCCTATAAAGGATTTGGATTCTTTACTACTGTGGCTCAGACGGTAAAGCATCTGTCTACAGGAGACCTCGATTTGATCCCTGGGTCAGGAAGATTCCCTGGAGAAGGAAATGGCAACCCACTCCAGTACTCTTGCTTAGAAAATCCCATGCTTGGAGAAGCCTAGTGCAGGCTACTGTCCATGGGGTTGCAAAGTATCGGACATGACTGAGCGACTTCACTTTCTATAAAGGATTTAAACTTCCCAAAGGCGCAACTCTCAGGACTCTCTCACAGAGTTCACCCATGCGTCTTTCTCCATGTACTCTGCCTTCCCAATAAATGTTTTACTTTTCTCTTTACCTTTCACCTTCTGGTCAGAATTCTTTCTTGTCAACGTAGTCAAGGTCTGGAGGACTTAGGCCCTAGCCACTGAACTCTGTCATAGACGGTTAAGACTCCTGGTCAGGGAACTAACATCCTGCTTCACACTCTTTGAGACGCTATGGACTGCAGCATGCCAGGTTTCCCTGTCCTTCACTATCTCCTGGAGTTTGCTCAGATTCATGTCCATTGAGTTGGTGATGCTATTTAGCCATCTCATCATCTGTCCCCTTCTCCTCCTGCCTTCAGTCTTTCCCAGCATCAGGGTCTTTTCTAGTGAGTCAGCTCTTCACATCAGGTGGCCAAAGTATTGGAGCTTCAGCTTCAGCATCAGTCCTTCCAGTGAATATTCAGGACTGATTACCTTTAGTTTGGTCTCTTTTGGTTTGATCTCCTTGCTCCAAGGGACTCTCAAGAGTCTTCCCCAGCCCTGCAATTCAAAGGCATCAGTTCTTCAGTGCTCAGCCTTCTTTATGGTCCGACTCTCACATCCATACATGACTCCTAGAAAAACCGTAGCTTGGACTATATGGACCTTTGTCAACAAAATGATGCCTTTGCTTTTTAACATGCTGTCTAGATTTGTCATAGCTTACAGTCCAAGGAGCAAGCATCTTTTCATTTCATGGCTGCAGTCACCATCTTTAGTGATTTTAAAGCTGAAGAAAATAGTCTCTCACTGTTTCCACTTTTCCCCATCTATCTGTCATGAAGTGATGGGACCAGATGCCATGATCTTAGATTTTTTAGAGTTGAGTTTTAAGCCAGCTTTTTCACTCTCCTCTGAGTCCTCTTAGACAAATACATCAGTGGTTTTGTGTATGAAAGAAAAAAAGAAAAAATACTTCATTACCTTTTCACACTAAACAAGAAGAAAAATCTATTGAAACAGTGTCATTTTCCCTCAGACTCCTGCCATGATGTTCAGAGATCATCCCTCAGTATCACCCTCCCGCCTAGAAAAGTGCACTCTTAATTGAATGTTTTGTATCATTGGTGAATAGAGTTCAGCTCTGTGGTGCAAGATAAAGGGGATAAGGTTGCACAAAGCAACATTACTCCCCAGGTTACTGGAAACAGCTGCAGTCGATTCCAGTGTCCCCGACGCCCTGTGGATGAGGCCATGGGCTGCCAGCATCTGCAGGTGCCAGCGAGGCAGGACACTGATGAGTGACTTCGGCTGCTCTCTTGAGTGACAGTCCTACTGGGGTACTGACCCTAGTCTAGAGAGTAATCGGGGGTCAGTGCCCTTTTCACCACCACTTCCTCCTCATGAAGCCTTCTTCAAGTGACTTCCAGGCTCTTGAGATGTGAGTCCAGGATGGTGGGTTCCTTTACATGTTCTTTCTCTTGTCCCCAAGAACTGACCCCTTTCTCCACCTCTCTATCCAGACACATTCCTGAGCTCACCTTGCCCAGTTCCCTGACTTTAGCCTCCTCACCATGATGACTCATGTTTCTCACCCTCCATCTCTGCCCTGAACTCCAGACCCACATACCCAGCTGTCTATTCAGGGCTTCCTGGTGGCTCAGCTGGTAGAGAGTCCAATGTGGGAGACCTGGGTTTGATCCCTGGGATTGGAAAGAACCCCCGGAGGAGGCCGTGGCAACACACTCCAGTATTCTTGCCTGGAGACTCCCCCGGACAGAGGAGCCTAGCGGGCTACAGTCCGTGGGGTCACAAAGAGTCAGACACGACTGAGCAATTAAGCACACAGCGCATTCAGTGACTCAGCTTGAATTGCCAATAGAAATCTCCAGCCTAACACATGCACATACATGTTCTGCTGGTTCTCCACTGTGGGGTGGGAGTCCCTGCCCTTTACAAGGTAGAGCCCCTCCCACTACAGAAGCTGAAAGTGCTGGGTTCCGCTTTCCCAGCCTCTTGCTGCTGGAACGCGAGCACGTGAACAGGGCTCTGCCAACCACGTCCACCTGTCCCAGTCTCTGAAGCCACAGCTGAGCAAATGGAGAGGCCATGTCCACACGGGCTCCTTTCCAGGGACACGCGGTGGCAGCAGTGACCACAGCTGGTCAGGACGCTAACGTGAGCAACAGCAGCAGCGCTGAAGCCGCATTTGGTCCTGATGAGATCAGCCGCGGGGGCGGCAGTGTCTGCACAGAAAGGAGAGTGTATCTTCACGACACCCATTTCTGAACTTGATTTAGGGATTGGTTTCTGGCTTTGTAGACTTTAGGCCTTGCTTCCTCATCCTCCTGGAGATTATCAGAACTACTTAATGTTCATTTAGTGAATTATTTTTCTTAAAGTATCTGTTGCTTGCAGCTAAGAGTCCTGACTTCTAAAATATCTAAACTCAAGACAATCCTCAAGGTAACAACTTCCTTTCCTCTAATATTGCTAAGAAATTTAAAACAGTTGCAAGAAACAAGTCCAGTTAACCAGCTGTAACTAAAGCAGCAGACATAGGGCTGCTCCACTCTGTGCGACCCCATAGACGGCAGCCCAGCAGGTTTCCCCGTCCCTGGGATTCTCCAGGCAAGAACACTGGAGTGGGTTGCCATTTCCTTCTCCAGTGCATGAAAGTGAAAAATGAAAGTGAAGTTGCTCGGTCCTGTAAGACTCTTTGTGACCCCAGGGACTGCAGCCCACCAGGCTCCTCCGTCCATGGGATTTTCCAGACAAGAGTACTGGAGTGGGGTGCCATTGCCTTCTCCAAGAGATAGGGCTAGTAATCCTAAAATATAACAAAGTACAGGCTCTGGTTATAAGTTAGTGTTTAGTGTGATTTTAAACAATGACTTCATTATAGGCTTCTTTTTCTCATATTTTTTAAACTTTATTTTTAATTGGAGGATAATTGCTTTACAATATTGTGTTGGTTTCTGCAGTACAACAGCATAAATCAGCCCTAAGTACACATATATTGTTTCCCTCTTGAACCTCCCTCCCACCCCCTTCCCAGCCCACCCCAGCCCACCCCTCCTCACCCCTCCCCACCCCACCCCATCCCTCTAGGTCGTCACAGAGTGCAGAGCTGAGCTCCCTGTGTGCAGGCTTCTGTTAAAGAAACACCCCTGTGTTATACTGAAATTATGATATGCTGTGATGACATGTTATATTCAAGCAGTTATTCAAGAACACTGTTACAGCCAAGAGCATGGAACCCTGAACAGCTGCTGAACCTCAAAGGGTGAGGGTGGAATTCTGGCTGGGCCTCAGGGTGAATTTAATTTGCCTTCCAGTAAATTTCTCAACAGAGACGCTCAGGAGTAGGTCAGAGTGGTCTTGGCCAGGTCGAATTTGCGGAAAGCTTATTCCACAATTGCTTTTCTGTTTTCTCAAACTTACTTCTCAGTATTTACAAGATCTGAGCTGAAGATGATTTCGGATTTTTACAAACTTGTTTCTCACACTGAAGCTGACTCATGGTGTCCTCAGGGTGAGTTCTTTGCAGGGCTCCAGGAGACCTGGAGACGTCTTCCCAGAAGACGTGTGAGGTGTGAGGTCCAGTTCTGGTTTATCATCCCTGCCTGCAGCCTCTCCTGGCAGTAATTGGCAGCTGCAGCCCACTCACCGGTGAGCCACCCTCTGGTGGCGGGCGGGGGGTGGGGTGGCGGCAGGGTATCCACGAGACGGCGGCCGCCCAGACCCCTTCAGCACTGTTCACCGCATCTGCGGTAAAACTAGGAATCCTTTCAACACAAAAGCATAGGTGTGCAGGTTGCATCTGCCCTTCCTGCTCTCCTCGCGAAAAGGCACCCTCCAACTTCGCTCTCCTCATTCAGCCCGCGCAGGGCACACAACAGCACCTCGCTCCCTGCAGGCGCCCTCCACCTTTCCGAACCGCTTTGCTCGCACCCCCACTGCCTGGTTTGGAGACGGGGAGGCAGTGTCTCCCCCTCACAGAATAGTTTCCCTCTCGCCGTGAAGCGCGCTCCCACCGGGTGCTCCTCTAGACTGCACAGCCGCGCCGTCCCGTCCTCCTCCCCAGCCTTCTGCTCAGATGGGCTGCGGGGAAGTGAGGTCACGCGTGGTCTTTAAGCCAATGCCTAGGAAGCCCAGAGGGCCCATATACCACAATATATCATAATTGTGATACATTTCATCTATGATATTAAACATAATTTCATAATTCATTTATGAAGATTGTGGAAGTTTTTTCAGGGGTTGGGGTCCTTGGCATCTTTCATCATAGTCCGTGGTCCTGGAGAAACTTGCATCCGTCCCATTTATCACCCCTGTGCAGTGATTTCACTGATGTGCCCCAACCACAAGTTACCCCACTATGCTAGAGGACAAACATGCTTTTTGACAACAAAATCCAAAGTCAGCATGGGACAATCTTTGTGGTAGAATCTGTGTGTTTGCTTCCATAGCAGTGACTTCTGTTGAGGTAAAATGACCTTTCTAATTAGAATGTATTCTTTTTTTTTTAATATTTATTTTAGTTTTAGTTGTGGTGCGCAGGATCTTTGATCATTGTTGGGGTGTGCAGATCTTTTAGTTGTGGTATGCAAACTCTTAATTGCAGTATGTGGGATCTTGTTCCCCAACCAGGGATGGAACCTGGGCCCTCTGGTTGAAAGTGCAGAGTCTTAGCCACTGGACAACCAGGGATTATGTATGGTGTGTATTCTTACTGATTCATTCAATAACCATTTGTGGAAAATCTACCGCTTACCAGGCACACTGCCAAACACTGGGTTACAATTCTGAGCCAAAAAAAGATGAAGCGCTTCTCTTTAGGGAACTTACAGTCTAGCGGGTGAGAATAATGAAATAAAAGAATCACACAAATATGTTAAATTCAAACCTAATAAACCTGTGGAAGAAAAGGCTGTGACTAAGAGGATTGGGGAAGCAGGGAAAGTGTTCTCAGGTGATTGAGGCAGCGGTGTTTCCACATTATATTACTGTCTTCCAATGATACAGAAAGAGACAGATTGTGAGCCAAAAACGAATCAAGGCCTCATTCTGCCAACATCATTTGCCTTTTTCACTATCTGCATTTTAAGAGGCTATGTAATATTGATATTCAGGAAATGTGAAAATGCGAAATTATGAATTTTAGATTGCAGATCAGAGTGGGCTGACATTAAGAACCTTCTAAGATTCTCTCAGTTTTTTTTTCACAGGTGACCTGCCTTAGTATGTGGTATTGACATTTGATACCAGATTGGTGAACAAGTAATATTCTATTGATTAAGGATGTTAATGAAATTCCTTCAAGCCATTTAAAACAAAATTTCTAGAAAGCTCTTCTTTTCCGTGAAAATTCATTCCTAAAACACAAAACTCAAACTAATTATGAGATGACATGTGATTATTCCATATACAAATCCAGGTCAGATCACATCATCACCTAATTATAATGTAAGAAGCCTGGACTTTTCAGGGCTCTAAACAAAGTCTGGGTAGCAATGGTTTAAAAAAAAAACAACAAATGATACGCTGCTAGTCTTCCTCTGAGAAAATACGCACCCTAAAATGTCATACAGTAAGAACTTTAAAATTGTTAATACCATATTAGGAAAAAAGCTTATGCCATGATTAACAGGCATGATTTCCCTTTTGATTTGGTAACCATCATGTTGGCTTGGGAAAACATGAAACAACTTAACTCAACTGTAAGCTATTTGATTTTCATTTTGTAGCTACAGAACTATAATTTTTCAGTATCAAAATATTGTTTTATATTGTGATAATTCTCTCAAGGAATATTTGTTGGTAGATCCAAAAAATCAAAGCATATCACTATTCTCTTTTCAAATTTTTCTATTTGTTAACCCAGTTATTCTATTGACAGGAAATTACTAATGCTTTTTTTTTTTGTAAACATTTATTCTTTTGAACTGAAAAAGGCTTGCATCAGCACACATTGTACATCCTTGCAAATTGAAAAAAAGTTTCCTTGTTCTACTAATGCTTTTAATAGAGGCTTTTAATGTATTTTGATAAGAGGACAATTTTTACGTACTTTGATTTAGAGGTATAGAAGAAAGGAATCTTTATTTATTGATCTTATGTGTCAAGCAGTAGACATGATATTGACCAATGCAGTGGACATGGGCTCGATCCCTCCTCCAGGAAGATCTCACGTGTCTGGGAGCAACACATCCTTGTATGCCACAACTCCTGAAGCCTGCACACCCCACTCACCGCGACTCGAGAAAGCCCGCGGAAAAGCGACAAAGACCCACCGCAGCCAAAATAAATTAGTTAGAAAACTGTAATAATGATGGTCTCTGTTGCTTGACAGTTTACAAAGAAAATTTAATGGTATTTTCTTTAAGAGTTTACATAATCATAGTTTCACAAATTAAATAGCTGCACAAGTTTATTGTGAAAAATAATAAAGCAAAAAAAGCTCATGTACTCTCTTCCCAATTTTTGTTCCCAAAGGACTAATTTTCAACCCTTTTCTGTTTCGTTTAGTATTTATAGCTGTATTTCTATATTTGTTCAATGACTTTTTAACAATTTTTCAGTTTTATATATCAATTTCCTTTTATGGAAGGTGAGCACGTGGTTCTCCTACACATTTACTGACCCTACACCGACACATACTCACTTACTCACATACTCACTGTGTTATGCCCGATGTCTGAATCCCTGAGCGGGAGGAGAGAAGGCTTCCAAGACAATGCGACTCGCAAAAAAGGGAAGTTTATTGCTGACTCAAGTCAGGGCTCCTGCCGCGCGTCCAACGCAGTGGTACGGGGTCAGAGAGCGCTGAGCCCAAGCTGTTACCCAATTTATAAGGTGTGCATAAGCAGTCCTGGGTGTTCACTGGAAGGACTGTTGCTGAACCTGAAACTCCAATACTTTGGCCACCTCATGCGAAGAGTTGACCCATTGGAAAAGACCCTGATGCTGGGAGGGATTGGGGGCAGGAGGAGAAGGGGATGACAGAGGATGAGATGGCTGGAGGGCATCACCGACTCGATGGGCATGGGTTTGAGTAAACTCCAGGAGTTTGTGATGGACAGGGAGGCCTGATATGCTGCGATTCATGGGGTCACAAAGAGTTGGACACGACTGAGCGACTGAACTGAACTGAACTGAATGTCTAAAAATGTTTCAACTTAAAAACAAACGGGACCTAATCAAACTTACAAGCTTTAGTACAGCACAGGAAACCACGTGCTCAGTCGTGTCCGACTCTTTGTGGCCCCATGACTGTAGCTCACCAGGCTGCTCTGTCCATGAAATTTTCTAGGCAAGAATACTGGAGCAGTATTTCCTGCTCCAGGGGATCCCTGACCCAGGGATTGAACCCATGTCTCTTGTGTCTCCTGCATTGCAAGCAGATTCTTTATGACTGCACCACCTGGGAAGCCCATAAGCAAAACGAAAAGAAAATCTATGAACTGGGAGAAAATATTTCAAATGATGCTACTGACAAGAGCTTAATCTCCAAATTATACAAACAGCTCATATGACTCCATAACAAAATAACAAACAACACTCCTTAAAAAATGGGAAGATCAAAATAGACATTTTTCCAAAGAAGACATATTGATAACCAAAAGGCACAGGAAAAAATGCTCAATGTCACTAATTATTAGCGAAATGCAAATCAAAACTATAAAGAGGCACCACCTTACACCCATCAGCATGGACATCATAAAAACTACAACTAACAAATGTTGGAGAGGGTGTGGAGAAAAAGGATCCCAGCTCTACTGCTGGTGGGAATATAAACTGGGCAGTCACTGTGGAATGTATGTAGGTTCATCAAAAAAACTAAAAATAGAGACTTCCCTGGTGGCCCAGTGGTTAAGAATCCATCTTGCAATGCAGGGGACAAGGGCTCGATCCCTGGTCCAGGAAGACCCCACATACTGAGGAGCAGCTGAGCCTGTGTCACAGCTAGAGAGTCCAGTGAACCGCAAGAAGGATTCCGCAGGATGCAACAAAGGTGCCGTGTGCCTCAACTAAGACCCGACACAGCCAGATAAACATTCTTATTTTATTTATTTTTTTGTCATTGTGCCTAGGTTTATTATAAGTTAAACATCGCTATATTGTCATATCTGTCAACAAAGAAAGTACCTCTAAAAACAATAACAAGGAAAACTACATAAAAATGTAAATGTGATATGAGCTTTTAGATAAACTCAAAAATATGGAACGCTTCACGAATTTGCGTGTCATCCTTGCGCAGGGGCCATGCTAATCTTCTCTGTATCGTTCCAATCCTAGTATATGTGCTGCCGAAGCGAGCACAAACAAACATTTTTAAAAAGCAAACTAAAAATAGAGTTGTCAAATCATTTCAAAAAGATGTCTGCACCCCTATGTTCATAGCAGCACTATTTACAACAGCCAAGACACAGAAATAATCTAAGTGTCCATCAAGAGTTGAATGGATAAAGATGTGGTTCAGTTCAGTTCAGTTGCTCAGTTGTGTCCAACTCTTTTCAACCCCGTGAATCGCAGCACGCCAGGCCTCCCTGTCCATCACAAACTCCTGGAGTTTACTCAAACTCATGTCCATCGAGTTGGTGATGCCATCCAGCCATCTCATCCTCTGTCGTCCCCTTCTCCTCCTGCCCCCAATCCCTCCCAGCATTAGGGTCTTTTCCAACGAGTCAACTCTTTGCAAGATGTGGTATATACACACGCGCACACACACACACACACACACACACACACACACACACAATGGAATATTGCTGCTGCTGCTGCTGAGTCACTTCAGTCGTGTCTGACTCTGTACGACCCCATAGACGGCAGCCCACCAGGCTCCCCCGTCCATGGGATTTTCCAGGCAAGAGTACTGGAGTGGGGTGCCATTGCCTTCTCCCAATGGAACACTACTCAGCCCTAAAAAGAATGAATAATGCCATTTGCAGCAACATGGATAGACCTAGAGAATTTCCAGGAATTCTTTCTTTGTTCTCATAAATTTCTTTTTTGTACTCTTCTGGTCATTTCATGAATGTATTATTTTTTCCTTATATTTCTGTAGATTGAGTTGAGTTTTTTTTGTAACTTTTCCTCTCTCTTAGTTTCTGTTTTCTCTAAATTCTAGCTTAAATTTTTATTCTGTCTCTGTCACTGGTGTTGCAGACTTTTCTCTGTTTGGAATCCTTGTCTATTCACTCCATCTAAGGGTGAAGATTTCAAGTGCAAGCTGAAGCTCTTTGTGCATGGGCAGGACATATTGACTGGTGGGCTTCACTACGGAGTGATCTGGCTGAGGGGAATTAGGAAAGACCCCCAATTATCAGGATGTTTAGGACTGTCTTTGGGCTTCTTAGAGTTGCAGAGAAAATGTGTCCAATGTTATGCTTGGAGGCTCTCAGTCTGTTTGCTTCTAACCTTGGAATGGAATGAGTCTACGCTTTCTCTCTTCACTACTAGACTTGCACTTGCTACTCTTGTTTTTGGTGTAGTGGCCTCACTCCAGGGCCTCGTGCTCGCTCTGGTTCACTTTTGTTGGAAAGCAAAGTTTCTGCTGAGTGGAGGAGGGGGTTGAGCAGCCACGCGTGGTGGCAAGTAAGGGGATGCGGGAACAGCCAAGGATAGTGGAGTGTCTGACTGCCTCTTATGTAAACTCCCCAAATCCTCCTGCTTTACCTGCTTTTTCAGAGATTCCTGGCATTTTAAAATTTAGGTTTTATACTTATCCATATATTGTGAGGCCAACAGCTTAGGAAACTACTGCCATGGAAAAGACAGCCTGTGACTTGCTTGTCCTGAGAGGAGCAGGCCTTAGAACCACATGGGGAAGCTCCAGGGTGGGTCATGAGAGAGGGGGGATGGGGAACTGTGGGCCAGAGCCTCTGTCGCGGTTTTCACGGAGGAGTGGGAGAGGCAGGGAGAGCAGGCTGAGGACCAGGCAGCTCGGTCAGTTCCAGCTCTGAGGCATCGCAGCTGTCCCTAGCCACCCGGTGCCCGGCCCTGGGGTATAGTAGAGGTGGGGTGGTGTGGGCTCCGGATTGGTTGGCTTCAGGCGAAAGGCACATCAAAGGGGATCCTCATTATCTCCCGGAACTGGCAGGTTCTGGGAGGTGCCGTCTCCTCGTGATCAGTAAGGCCCCAGATGTCAAAACATGGGAGTAAAAAGGTGTGCATAATGTACTTGGTATCGCCAGCTCCCGAGCCTCTGAGAAGGACTGTGTGCAAGATGGCTCCCTTCTAGATTCCGTCCACTGCTTGTTCACGGTTCTGCTTTCATGGATAAAAGATGATTATGACAAGTGAGGGTTACTCATCCATCCATCTACTCTCCAGCTTCCAAAATGTTTTCCTATTGTACCTCCATCATTGTGTTTGAATGGGAGACATTTATGTCTTTCTAAAAAATCCTTTTTTCTAAAAATCCTGGGATTTGGAGAGGCAGCAAAGGTGAATGCTTGTGTTCAACCCACCACCTTTAACTGGTCATCAAATACTACCTCTCACACAAATGCTTTTTCCTTCTTTGAAGAAACGGGGATATTTAACCACTCCACTCCACTCCACCCATTTCTGCCCCAAACAGGATATACACAGGACCATATAACTTACTTATCTTAAAATATTTGAAGAGCTAACATACAGAAGAAAGAGTGAGCTTACCCTGAGTACCTCCAGACCATATGTAGGAACAATGAGCAAAAATTTTAGAGAGACTGTCCAGATAAACAAAAGAAAACAATATATTATGCACTCTGAAAATTTAAGGGACTTCTCTGGCAGTCTAGTGGCTAAGATTCTGTGTTTCCATTGCAGGAGACACAAGTTCCATCCCTGGTCAGGGAACTAAAATTCCTCATGCTGCAACAAAGACCTGATGCAGCCAAATAAATAATCTTTTAAATGTATGTTTCAAATTTTATTAATCAAAAAATAAAATTAAAAAAATAAAATTTAATCTGCTGCCTCAAGAAATAAAGAGCTTTGCATCATGGAACTCATGGAAATGCATACGCGGAAATGTCTGACCCTAAAGATTCCTAATCCCATGGATCTTCCTGTGACTTCTCTTTTGGAGCACTTATAGTTGCTGTTTTCTCTTTAGGCTATGAGCTGTATATGAGCAAGAACTGTCTTTATTAATCACCCCTTTACACAGTTAGATTTAGCATGGGGCCTGACACATTGTAGGTGGTCTAAAGCAAACCAAAATTTACATAGCAGATTAAGAACTAGGATGATATTAAATGTATCATGACACTAGAAGAGGATTCTAGAAGAAATAGAATTAAGTAAAGATACTTAATTCAATGTGGGATGATAAGGGAGGACTTCCTAAGGGTGGTGGTGTTTAATTCTTAGCATAAAAGAGTTAGTAAGGCAAGGAAGGGAGGGAAGAGAATTCTAGGAGAAAAAAACATCAGATCAATGTCACAGAGACATCAGATAACATGATGTATTCTGGGAACTTATTCCAAACAGCAGGATAACATGGAGGATAACATAGAGGGATATGGAGAGAGAGGAGACCAGAGCCCAAGACCAGGTCAATGTCATGCTAAGAATTTGACAATTATGTGCCGGAAAGTGTTGCTCCAGACTTCGAAGCATAAAGTCTTACAGTTCAGTTTGGAAAGGTCATCCTGGCAGTGACATGTAAGGTGGATGAGAGGCAGAGGCTAGAGGTACAGGACCAAGTGGGAAGTGGGAACTGGGACAAAACACTAGAACAAGAACGTAATTCAGCCAAGTTCTTTGATACCTGATAACAAGAATCGCCCTTTCTCCAGCTTCCAACAACATATTCCCCATTTCTGTCTGGATCTCCCCAGAATGGCCCTCACTGTCACCATTCTCTTAGGTACCTTCTAAGAAGATTGTGGCTGTTTCCACAGCCCTCCTGCTTTCTCTCTTGCACATTCATGTCAATGTACTTTTTCCAGCAGGAATTCCATGTCACCAGGAATTCCTCTGCTCCTAGAAATTCATTCCTCAGGAAAGGAATCATGAGAAGCCCTACACGTCTTCCTTTGATCTGATCCCACGTATGACTGAGAGAAATTCCTCCACATTGGCAGCATATAGTTGGTATTTTTCTTCATATTTCAGTATTAATCCCAGCTGCTTTAACTATCAAATGCTGTGTAACACACAGCCCCCACATTTAGTAACTTAAAACAGTAACTATTTATTTGCTTGTGATTTTGCAACCTGGGCCGGCTCCATGGGCAGCTCCTGTCTCCTCTACGTGCCACTGAAGAGGCTGGTGAGACTCATTCTGGGGGTCCACGTCTAAGCCGGCCCCCAGCTGTCACATGGGAGCTCAACAGGGCCACAGGGGCCTTCATTCTCGGCCATGGGAACCCTGCTTGACTCAGATATTTCACTGCAGCATGGCTGCTGAGTCTCAGAGAGAAGGAGGAAAGCGAGCCGGGGCTCACTCGTTCCTGCTCTCAGAGACCCCGATCGTCACTTCTCTGCGTTCCCCTGGACAAAGCAGCTCCAGGCCCAGGTCAGACTCAAGAGGAGGAGATGTAAGGTCTCCTGCCTGAGGGAAGGACGTGCATGATGTACAGGGACCGGCAGAATAATTTGGAGGCATCTTCAGAGAGTATTTACTGCTCAGGTTGTTCCTCAGTGTTATATTTCATTGGTCATAATGATAAGCGGTGTCTCCCAGAAAAGAAGCACAGCATTGCTTTTCTAATTTTTTTACTGAAGTATAATTTACATTCAAGGAAACAAACAGTCTTAGGTGTACAATTCAGTGAGTTTTGGTGCTGGTACACAGTTGTGTAACACGTACCCATATCAAGGTACAGACTATATTTCTCACTTTAGAACATTCTCTTGTGCTTTTTCCTTGTCAAGACACGTTCCCAGAGAGAGCCACTCACTGTTCTGACTTTTTTCATCTTAGATTAGATTTTCCTGCTTTAGAACTTAAATTAGATTATAAATGAAATTATAAAGCACCTATTCTGGTGTGCCAGACTTTTGTTCATCATAAAGTTTTTGAGATTCATTCATGTTGTTTTGTGTATTATTATTTTGTTCCTTTTAATTATGAGTAGTATTTCATTTTACGAATATACTTATAGTTTAATAACTATTCATTTGTTAGTGGCTACTTGAATTGTTTTCCCTTCGAAAGTTAGTTGCTCAGTCATGTCCGACTATTTGTGACCCCATGGACTGTAGCCCCCCCAGGCTCCTTACTCTGTGGAATTCTCCAGGCAAGAATCCTGGAGTGGGTTGCCTTTCTTTTCTTCAAGGGATCTTTTCAGCCCAGGGATTGAACCTGCTCTCTTGCTTTGCAGGTAGACTCTTTACCATTTGAGCCACCAAGGAAGCCCTTGATAGTACAAATAAAGTGGTTTTGAACATTCTTGTACAACTCATACACATAATATTTTCTTTCTTTTGGGTTATGACTAGGAATTCACCTGTAAGTAAATTACTAAGTCATAGAGAGGACATCTCCTTAATTGTACAAGAAATTGTCAAACAATTTCCCTAAGTGGTTGAACTAGAGTTCCAGTTGTTCCACATCCATGTACGTATTTGATGCTGTCAGCCATTACTTGCAGCCATTCTGGAAGTGTGAATGGGCTTCCCTGCTTGCTTATGCAGTAAAGAATTCATCTGCATGCAGGAGGCTGAGGTTCAGTCCCTGGGTTGGGAAGATCCCCTGGAGAAGAAAATGGCAACCCACTCCAGTACTCTTGCCTGGAGAATTCCATAGACAGAGGAGCCTGATGGGCTACAGGTCATAGGGTTGCAGAGTTGAACAAGACTGAGCACTTAGAAGTGTGATGGTATCCCACTGTTGTCTTAATTTTCATTTCATTTCCCTGATGACTAATCATGTTGAGCACATTTTCATGCATTTATTGCTCATTCACATACCTTCCCTTGTGAAGTGTCCGTTAAAGTATTTTGCCCACGTTAAATACATTTACAGTGCTTCAGGTGTGCAACGCAGTGATTCCATTTTTAAACTATACTTCAATGAAAAATAAATTAGAAAGAAGAAACCCTGACCTCATAATGTCAGATTAAAAGAGGCCTAATTAAAACCCAAGCGTTGTGACTCCCCAGAACTACTTCCACTACCCCAGGATCCTGCCGCCCCTCAGAGGGAAGTGCTGAGCACACCCCGAGCACAGATGGTGCTGGGTGGCCAGGCCCTGCACCTGGCTGTGGACAAACAAGGACAAACAAGGGAACCGCCTCACCCAAGTCTAGGGCTCCTATTACATCTCAGCAATGTTTTTCTAAACTCCGGCAAAAAGCAGTCCCTCACAGGCAATATCCATATTAATACCATCCAATTAATATCCTAGGACCCTAATGTTAAATCATCAAGAAAAAAAATAAAGTGTATTATTAAAAACCCTTATAATTCAAGAATAGACAGTTTCCATATCAAGTTACAAAATATGAGATGAAAGCATCCCTGTAACTATTTATGAATACAAAAACCTACTTGTGCAGTTTGCCTTTCTATAAATGAGCTTTACATGCTTTTGGAGAGAATTGACAAAAAACAATATATGATTCCAATCATATACATAATAATATTTCTCTCTAGTTAAGTCTTCTTTAATTTATCTTAGCAATAAGTATCACATATTTTAATTTAAAATGTTTGTTTATATCTGCTCTAATTATTGTAATTTTTAATCTGTCTAAAAGTTCCAAGAGGAAATTTCAAGAGTGTGACAAATTTTTCCCCATAATCTAAGAGAAGACAGAGTAGCATCAATACTATTTTAGAAATAGACAATTTTGAATAAAATTTTTTAATTAGAAGAAATGAATTATGTAGACATTTAATAATAGTACAGGGTAGAATTTTATGAGTTATGGAAGAGTTACACACGGTACAATACAAAAGTCAAGGAGAAAGCAAATTCAGCCTTTGATATTTCTTTGTTTTTCCTTTGATATTTCTTAACCAGCTAAAAATAATAAAAACATACTTAAGCAAATCTGTCTTAAATATATGAAAAATTGTATTCTAAAAGATGCAAGAAATTGGGAAAATAAAAAAGTTTCTTATGACAACTACATCCAAGATGGCATTCAACAAGGATAATAGTCTATTTTTTTAATTTAATGTTTTCATTTATAGAGACTGCTCTTCTTACTTCATTAGATGATTTCAGCATTTAGTAATCAACATAATCAAGCTAAGTCCTTCAGATTTGATCTTTCACTATAATTAAAAGTAGCTGGTCAGTAACTAGACATTTCTTCAAAGAAGACATACAGAGCCCAACAAACACATGAGAACATGCTCATCATCGATAATTATGAACACAACTTAGTGACTGAACAACAGCAACAACAAAGTCAAAACTACAAGGAGGTACCACCTCACCCTAGTCAGAATGGCCACTGTTAAAAAGTCTACAAGTAACAAATGTTGGAGGGAGTGTGGAGAAAAGGGAACCCCCTAATACTGTTGGTGGGAATGCAAATTGGTGCAGTCATTATGGAAAACAGTATGGAGTTTCCTCAAAAAGCTAAAAACAGAGTGGCCATGTGATCCAGAAATTCCATTCCTGGGCATATACTCAGATAAAACTGTAAAGATAAAAAAGTATCCAAAAAGTTACTGCAGGGAGGCAGTGGAGACACAGACATAGAGAAAAGACTGTGGACACAGCGGGGGGAAGGAGAGGGTGGGACAAATTGGGACGGTAGCACTGAAACATATACATCACCGTATGGAAAATTAGATGGCCATTGGAAATTTATTTTATGACACAGGGAGCTCAAATCTGGTGCTCTGTGACAACCTAGAGGGGTGAGAAGGGGTGGGAGGTGGGAGGAGTTTCAAGAGGGAGGGTAACACATGTTTACCTATGGCTGATTCATGCTGATATATGGCAGAAACCAATAAATATTATAAAGCAATTATCCTCCAACTAAAAATAAATAAATTTAAAAAATTAAAACCAATAAATAAATAAATAAAATAGGCAGGCAGCATGGCACAAGGCAACATAAGCAAAAATGTATACTCAGAAAAAAAAAAATCCTGACCTCCTCTCGTGCCAAGCAACAGTTCCATAGAAAGTTTGTGTTCTAATGGTGTAGGGAGTACTTAAAATTTTCATATCCCAGTATGTTTTATTTTTTCACAGAATCGTAATCCTTTATTTGCTTCATAAGTGCTTCTTACATGGATGAAGTGAAGTCGCTCAGTCGTGTCCGACTCTTTGCCACCCCGTGGACTGTAGCCTACCACGCTCCTCCATCCATGGGATTTTCCAGGCAAGAGTACTGGAGTGGGTTGCCATTTCCTTCGGATAGAGGAGCCTATATATTTCATAAAACATTCTCAGCTCTAGTAACTATTAACATGTTAAGACACATACAATGTGATGAGCCCATAAGCATATGCTGGGAAATAAAGCCAGCCTTTCCCATCTCCAGCGTTACTCACGCTTTCTTTAAGAATAACCTAGAAAAAAAAAAAAAAAAGAATAACCTAGGAACTGTTAACACAGTTCCCCTGGTCCTGGCCTGAGATTCTGACTTAGTAGGTAAAGGCTGAGCCCTGGAATTTGCATTTTTAATAAACACAGACATGGTCCTGAAAAAAAAGATATATTGACCCCTATGTTCATAGCACTATTTACAAGTCAAAACAAGGAAATAACCTAAATATTAATCGATAGATGAATGGATAAAGATGTGGTATATATATATAATGGAATATTGCTGTTGTTCAGTCATGCAGTTGTGTCTGACTTTCTGTGACCACATGGACTGCAGCACACCAGACCTCCCTGTCCCTTGAAATTTGCCAAATTTGCGTGAATGTCCATTGCACCGGTGACCCCATCCAGCCATTTCATCCTCTGACGCCCTCTTCTCTTTCTGCCCTCCATCTTTCCCAGCATCACAGACTTTTCCAATGAGTCGTCTGTTCCATCAGGTGACCAAAATACTGGAGCTTCAGCTTCAGCATCAGTCCTTCCAATGAGTGTTCAGGATTGATTTCCCTTAAGATTGACTGGTTGATCTCCTTGCTGTCCCAGGGACTCTCAGGAGTCTTCTCCAACACCACAGTTCGAAGGCATCAATTCTTTGGAGCTCTAACTTCTTTATGGTCCAGCTCTCACAAATGTACATGACCACTGGCAAGACCATAGCCTTGACTATACAGACCTTTGTCGGCAGAGTAATGTCTCTGCTTTTCAACACGATGTCTAGGTTTATCTAGATTGCTGAGAAACAATCGTCTTCTGATTTCACGACTGCAGTCACCATACACAGTGATTTCAGAGCCCAAGAAGAGGAAACCTGTCACTACTTCCACCATTTCCCCTTCTATCACATAGATAGGGAGTACACAGGGTCGCAAAGAGTCAGACCCAACTGAGCACACAGCACACACAAGCACCATGGAGCCAGATGCCATGATCGTATTTTCTTTAATATTTAGCTTTAAGCTGGCTCTTTCATGCTCCTCCTTCACTGTCATCCGGAGGCTCTTCAGTTCCTCTTCACTTTCTGCCATTAGAGTGGTATCATCCGCATACCTGAGGCTGTTGATATTACTCCCACCTATCTTGATTCCAGCTTGTAACGCATCTGGCCCAGCATTTCTCATGACGTGCTCAGTGTGTAGGCTCAACAAACAGGGTGACGCAGGCAGCCCTGTTGTCCTCCGTTCTCAATCTTGAACCAATCAGTTGTTCCATACAGGGCTCTAACTGTTGCTTCGTGACCTGCATCCAGGTTTCTCAGGAAACAGGTACGATGGTCTGCTACTCCCATCTCTTTAAGAGCTTTCCTCAGTTTGTTATGATCCACACAGAAAAAGGCTTTAGCATAGTTGATGAAACAGAGGTAGATTTTTTAAAATTTACAGTTTGATTTACAGTTTTATTTATAATTAGATTTATCTAACTGTATAAAAAGACAAAAAAGACAAATGAAATATTACTCAGCCATAAAAATGAAATAATGCCATTTGCAGCACCATGGATGGACCTAGAGATTATTACACTAAGGAAAGTAAGTCAGACAGAGAAAGACAAATACCATATGATACCACTTATATATGAAATCTAAACACGATGCAAATGGATATATCTACAATAACAGAAACAAACTCATAGACACAGAGAACAGGCTGGTGGTTGCCAAGGGAGTGGGGGTGGTGCAGGAGGGAAGGATTGGGAGTTTGAGATTGAGTTCAGTTCAGTTCAGTCGAATCTGACTCTTTGGGACCCTATGGACTGCAGCACACCAGGCTTCCCTGTCCATCACCAACTCCCAGAGCTTGCTCAAACTCATGTCCATCATGTCGGTGATGCCATCCAACCATCTCATCCTCTGTTGCCCCCTTCTCCTCCTGCTTTCAGTCTTTCCCCAGCATCAGGATCTTTTCAAATGAGTCAGTTCTTTGCATCAGGTGGCCAAAGTATTGGAGCTTCAGCTTCAGCATCAGTCCTTCCAAAGAATATTCAGCACTGATCTCCTTTAGGATTGGCTGGTTTGATCTCCTTGCAGTCCAAGGGACTCTCAAGAGTCTTCTCCAACAGCACAGTTCAAAAGCATCAATTCTTCAGCGCTTAGCTTTCTTTATGGTCCAACTCTCACATCCATATAAGACTACTGGAAAAACCATAGCTTTGACTAGACAGACCTTTGTCAGCAAAGTAACGTCTCTGCTTTTTAATATGCTGTCTAGGTTGGTCATAGTTTTTCTTCCAAGGAGTGTCTTTTAATTTCATGGCTGCAGTCACCATCTGCAGGATTTTGGAGCTCAAGAAAATAAAGTCTGACACTGTTTCCATTGTTTCCCTATCTCTTTGCCATGAAGTGATGGGACCAGACGCTGTGATCTTCATTTTTTGAATAGTGAGCTTTAAGCCAACTTTTGCACTCTCTTCTTTCCCTTTCATCAAGAAGCTCTTTAGTTCCTCTTTGCTTTCTGCCATAAGGGTGGTGTCATCTGCATATCTGAGGTTATTGATATTTCTCCCAGCAATCTTGATTCCAGCTTGTGCTTCATCCAGATGGGCATTTCACATGATGTACTCTGCATATAAGTTAAATAAACAGGGTGACGATATACAGCCTTGATGTAGTCCTTTCCCAATTTGGAACCAGTCCATTGTTCAATGTTTGGTTCTAACTGTTGCTTCTTGACCTGCATACACATTTCTCAGAAGGCAGGTCAGGTGGTTTGGTATTCCCATCTCTTGAAGAATTTTCTACAGTTTGTTGTGATCCACACAGTTAAAGGCTCTGGCATGGTCAATAAGGTAGAAGTAGATGTTCTTCCGGAACTTAAAAAGGTACTTATGACCAAACCTGTTATAAAGGATGTAGATTTATTCAAATAGACTTAACGACCTTAGGCAATGCACACCTCAGTGATTATTACAATTGACTGAGTGTCAGGTGTTTCCCCAAGTTTTGCAAACTGTGCAAGCCTCTGACAAGTCTTGTGGTACTGTGGAAAGGGGAAGGAGCTCTGAAAAACTCATATTAGATAACTTAGGTTCTCCCCAGGTGGCACAGTTGTAAAGACTCCTCTGGCCAATACAGGAGACACAAGAGACACAGATACAATCCCTGAGTAGAAAGATCCCCTGGAAAGGAAATGGCAACTGCTCCACTATTCTTGCCTGGGAAATCCCATGGATAGAGGAGTCTGGCAGGCTACAGTCCATGGGGTTGCAAGATTGGGACAATTTAGTTACTAAACCACCACCCACCACATTGGATATCTTACAATCCTAACAAGTGAGGGCTCAGATCAGAATTAATGTGATATGAAAAACAGAGCAAGATTTCCTGTTCCTGTAACAAAGGTGACTGAGCTGATCTCAACCCTCCCGTGGGTACACAGAGACTTGACAAGCTTAGATGAACAGACACAGCTGGATAAACTATAAACACACACTCAAGAACACATAGCCTAAATCAAGAGAAAGAAAAGGAGCAATCCAGGACAGCACCATTCCTGAGCCTCGAAACAGAGGTTTCAATGACTCCAAAGGACTGAAGATATGTCTTGGTCTTGGTGAAAGACAGAGTTGGAAGTGAGACACTTAACATAAAGACAAGATGCTAGAAGAGCCACCAAGCTGTGAAAAGAGAACTAGAAAAATTCAATCCAGTGAAATTTCAGAGAAGCAGCACGGAAACTTGTCATCCTCTGGGGTTCTGAATAGGCAAGACATTTCTGAAGAGTCAAACCCCAAATTTATACCATGGGTGGGTATGGTCTCTTAATTCATACTATCCATGTGATGTGGGAATTACAGCTGTGAATTTAACATAAATGCTAGTCCCAGATCCATGAATATTTTAAAACTCTGGCTTTGGAAAAAACAAACATCAAAAGCAGATATTAAATCACCGTGCAGGGGCTGAGCCCCAGTCACATAGAAAACATAGCTTCAGTGAAGATGAGTTCACATTCCTAAACTACAAATCACACAAAGACATATAATAAGGCAGTCATCAAAGGAAACAAAGAAAGAGGATTAGAAATAATGGAACAATCTAAAAGGGACTAATTAATTGTGTTCAAAATAATTACAGCAATGCAAAAAAGATTCAAAGCATAAGGAATAAAATAATTTGACTACAGGAAAAAATTAGAGATTTTAACATAGAAGTGGACATCTAGATTTTTTTTTTAACATAGTCACTGTAATTAAAAACTCAATGGACACATTTAAACTGTAATTGGAGAGATTAGTAAACTGAGAGATCATACATCACACAAGATGAAGCCCTAAACACAAAAGATATGAAAAATATGAGAGGGTTGACTTCATGCAATAGGAACTCCAGTTGAAGAAAATAAAATAGGTTAGAGGCAATATTTGAAGAGATAAGGGCTGAGAATTTCCTAGAATTGAAGAAAGACATTATTGTAGTAGCTCATCAGACACTGTAGGTAAAATAAAAACAACTCATATTCAGATCTACAGAACAGTAAAAATGAAGAAAAACTCTTAAATGCAACTAGAGGGGAAAAAAAGATGTATCATTGGCAATGCCATTGGCATTTCTGGAGATGTGTTCATTCAGAGGTATTTCTGCACATTCCATTGCCATAGTGGCTTTCAAATATGAATACTACCATCTGGGACACTTCCACACTACACAACGTATCAGTGTAAAACTGCCATGGGTATCTATCTTAGACTTAATCTTCTGTTCATTCCCAAACGCCCCCCTTTGCCTGCCCAATCCATTTCTTTGCCCCTCTGGTTGATAGTAACTCAATTTTTAAAATAGCTTCAGTCATGAAATCCCAATCTCTGATCAATGTGTAAATGACTATATTTCAGAGGAAAAAAATTCCGTGGTGAGCAAGGATTTGATTGTTACCATAAGTAGAACATTCTCCCACCATTGTATATGGCTTAATAATTGTAAATCCACGGAATGGAAAACTTGATGAGCTTGAATTCATAATTGACCATTAAGACAAATGGATTCCTATACCTAATCTACCTGCAGGGCACATCACCTTTATTTACATCTAAAATTAGGGTGATCATATATTCCCCTATTTATTTGGTGAGAACATTGAGAAGAATTTAGATGAAGGAGTGGGTGACAAAATGCCCAATGTGAATAAGATCTTCCCAATGCATTAACTGCCATATCATTAGTATGATGTCTAAACTAATATTCCAGTAAATGTACAAGGAAGACCGTCACACTCTTATGTACCATCAACGAAGTCCTCAAAAATCAGAGTTGTCTAAACAATCTAGCCCTTTCAGAGATCTCTCTGTACATTAAGACCATTTCAACAAAAACAAATGTGTATATGAGAAAGACTTGGGCAGTGAAGGAGAATAAAGATTTTTATGTTCTAACAATTTCTTTATTAATAAGTGCCTTAAATCCAGAAGTGTATGGATGGTATAGTCTAGCTCATGTGAGACAAGAATAATCTGTGAAAAGCCAAAAAGGAATCTAGAATGAACTGACTATTCCCAGACTCACACTGGTTAGCAGTTGTCATTAGTGTCTGTAGTGACCACTATCAGCGAGGTGTTGTGATATGTGATTTGTAATATGAAAAATATGTTTGGTCTTTGTCATTCTTAGTTCCTGGAATAGATTGCCTAAGACCTTTGGAATTTCCTATGGGATAAGAGCCTTAAAGGTGCTTTTTGTTATGTTTAGGAGGTGACTTTTGGAAAATCCTGAAGTCACCTGAGGATGGGGGCTGGTTGCCAGGGGAATAAACCCAATGACTAGAGGGTAGGAACTCTCAGTCAGCCCCTGACCCACGGGAGGGGAGGGGGGGCTGAAGATTAAGTTCATTCACCTATGGCCAACAGTCATGTAAATTATGCCTATGTAAGAGTCTAGTGGGCTGCCATCTATGGGGTCGCACAGAGTCGGACACGACTGAAGCAATGAAGCCTCCATAAATCCCGAAAGGACCAGCCTGGAGATCTGGTGACCACGTGGAGATGCTGGGAGAGTAGGCTCTGACAGGCATGAAAATTCCCCAACCTTTCCCCATAGCTGGCCCTATGCCTCACTTCTATCTGGCTGTTCTGAGTTATATTCTTTTTTAAAACATTTTTACTTGTTTACTTTATTTTTGGTTGTGCTAATTCTTTGTTGCTGTACACACTTTCTCTAGTTGTGGCGAGCAGGGGCTACTCTCTGGTTGCCGTTCACGGGTTTCTCATTGCAATGACTTCCTTCTTCGAACACAGGCTCTAGGCTGGCAGGCTTCA
The DNA here is from genome assembly GCF_023699985.2 of Odocoileus virginianus. Lineage (NCBI taxonomy): Eukaryota > Metazoa > Chordata > Mammalia > Artiodactyla > Cervidae > Odocoileus > Odocoileus virginianus. Next base: position 40,201,732 of record NC_069700.1, on the reverse strand, counting down.
GTATTTGCTGCGCAGGCTTAGTTGCCCCGTGGCACGTGGGATCTTCCCGGACCAGGGATTGAACCTGTGTCTCCTGCATTGGCAGGTGGATTCTTAACCACTGGACCACCAGGGAAGTCCCTGTATTCTTTTATAATAAACTGCTATCTAGTAAATAAAATGTTTTTCCGAATTCTGTGAGCCGCAATAGCAAATTAATTGCCCTCAAGGAGAGGGTGGTGGTTGATTAAAAACACAGGTGATAACCTGGACTTGTGACTGGCATCTGAAGTGGGGGGGGGCAGGTGAAGAGGGCAGTCCTCTAGGACTGAGCCCCTAACCTGCAGAACTTGACGGCATCTCTAGGGAGATAGTATCAGAACTGAATTGAATTGTAGGACAATCTAGCTGGTGTTTGAAAACTGCTTGCTGGCATGTGGAAAAAAATCAGAATTTCAGGTGATCATTCAAGAAGCCCATGAGTCACTGTTGATGTTCCCTCTGTTCCTGCTCCATAGCCAAGTCCACAAGATTCTACCTCCAAACTTAAAAACAAATAGAACCACTTTTCCGTATCAACCCTATTACCGGCTCAGCAAAGCCTCCATCATTTCTCCCCTGGACCAGCCTTCCACTGGTCCATTTTTCCTCTACTCTATCCTTTCGTAGCAGCCAAAGTAATCTTCCAAGTGGATCTTCTTACTATCACACTAAACATCCTTCAAAGGCTTCCTAATATTCTTGAGATATAATCCAAATTGCTTATGTGACCTACCAGGTCTGCACAGTCTGGTCCCTGCCTCCCTCATGCCTTCGTTTCATACCACTCCTACACACTGGCTCCCTTTCAGTTCCTCAAACTCACCAGGTTAGTTCCTGCTTCAGGCCATCTTGCTTGGTGATTCCTCTTCTTAAAATCTTTTTCTGCCTATACTTTACCCAGCTGACTCATTTACCTTACAGATAATAGATTGAATGCCACTTTGTCAGAAAGGCTTCTCTGGCTCCAATTTAAAATTTTGTACATTTCCATTACACTGACTAATTTTCTTCATATAATTATGAGATATAGCCATAATATTGGTCTCCATTCCAAGACTATAAGCTCCAAGAGGGCACAAATCATATCCTTTTTGCCCATCACTGAATACCCAAAGCTCAGCACAGAACTTGGCAGAATAAATTTTTTTTTTTTTGAGTGAATGACCCTGAAAGGTAGATTATTCCATATTACAGGTGAGGATATTACGATCCATTGTGAAGCAACTTTTAAGATCTGGAATAGCACTCTAGGGTCTGAAAAGAAAGTATTATGTTTAAAAATTTTCCAGTATCATTTGATTTTGTTGACTATTAGATGCTACCTGTTTAGATCAATACTGTGGCTTCCACTAAGCTTCTCATGAGGCCCATGATGCATTCAAATGTGTTTGCAGACCTGTGGTCTAAGTGGTAAAATTCTCAAGGATTTCTTAAGAACGTGTTCTAATTTTTCTTTGATGGTTTTTATTTCATTCATCTACAATTTGTGATCTCTGAAAAGTATTTAATTCATTAGAGTCAGACACAGGAAAATGACTAGCAAAGATCAATAGACACTTTTCTTCTGGGTCAGGGAAGGTACTAGATTCAAATAATCATTAAATGACTTAAAAGTGAGACTTTTCAGAATGTTTTCCCTAAAACAATTTTGTGCCCCTCATTTCTAGTCACAGTAGGTAAAATTTCCTTTGGAGCCCTTCAGATTAATTCTATTGCCATTTTTGCTGGAGCACAACTGCAGGACTTTTACAAAGGCTTTCCTTATCTCACTGAAAGGGCTTCCCAGAGGGAGCTAATGGTGAAGAACCCACCTGCCAATGCAGGAGACATAAGAGACGCCGGCTCGATCACTGGGTTGGGAAGATCCCCTGGAGGAGGAAATGGCAACCTACTCCAGTATTCTTGCCTGGAGAATCCCATGGACACAGAAGACCCTCGTGGGTTACCCTCCATAGGGTCACAAAGAGTCGGACACAACTAGAGAGACTTACCACGCAGGCACGCATCTCACTGAAGGGAGTGTAAGAAGCTCTGCTGTGTCCTTGGGCACAGACTTGACTTAAATAAAAGGTGGACTTTACTGCACTGAGAATGTCCAACAATCCCATGGAAGTGCAAAGCAGGGCGGGAGGTGGAGAAGAAAAAATGATGATTTGGGGAGGATCCCCTTGAAGACGTTTTTCTCAAAAGAAGTTTCTCTCAAATTTGAATTTTCAGATTTATTCTCTGAGATTCACTAGGAATTTTTCTTTTCCCCTTTCAAAAAAATGTGGTAAAAAAGTACTCAACATAAAATTTACTATTTTGACCATTTTAAGTGTACAGTTCAGGAGTACTAAAAAGTCATCTGGTTGCACAACCACCATCATTATCCATTCCCAAGACTCTTTTCATCTTGTAGGAGTGAGACTGTACCCACTGAACACCATGGGCTCATTCCCACCTCCCTTCTGCCTCTGGCAACTGTGATTCTACTTTGTGTTTCTATGAATTTGACTAGTCGCTTTATATAAGTGGAATCATACTTGTATTTGTCCTGTTATGACTCAGCATGTCTTCAAGGTTCATCCATGGTATAGCATTTGTTAAGAATGTGCTTCCTTTTTATTAGTAGTTTAAATTTTTTCTACAAACTGCTGTATTGTTTTCCAGTTGCTGCCCCATTTTACATTCCTACCAGAAAGCAATGTGTCAGCGTTATGATTGCTCACCATCCTTGACAACATTTGTTATTTTCTGACTTTTGTTTGTCTGTTTTACAATAGTCATCCTAATGGGTGTGAAATGGTAACTCGTGGTTTTGATTTGCATTTCCCTAATAATTAGTGATATTGAGCCTCTTTATTAGCCATTTTTATATCTTCTTTGAAGAAATGTCCATTCAAGTCATTTGTCCATTTCTTCACTGAGGTTTGTTTTCTTTTAAAGGGGGTGTCTATATTACTCAAGATTACAAGACAACACTAACCAAATCCTACAGATAAGGTGGTTATCTGACATTAAATTTCTTGCAAATAATTACTATGTTTACAAGACTATATCAAAATTATAGCTAAAACAATTTGCAAATCTTTAAACTAAAAAATTTAAATTACTTCACCACATAATTCATATACATAAGTATGTGTGTAAGTGTCCAGTTTAGTAGCTTTTCAGCAAATCATGTGTAACTAGCACCAAGATCAACAGCCAGAGCCCATTAGAAGCCCCTCCCCCATTCACTAGCCCCTCCTCACCTAGGTAATCACTATCATAACTTTTAGAAGATTATTTTTCCTATTTTTGTGCTTTATATAGATGGACTTATCCCTATGTCCTTTCCTGTCTGACATCTTATGCTCAACTTTATGTTTTTTCAGTGTATCCAAGTTGTCGCCTGCAGTAGGTCATTCTTTTCATTGCTGAGAAGTATCCCATTATATGAACACTGTGAATGCATTACCTTATTCTATCCTTGATGGTCTTTTGTGTTGCTTCCATTTGGGGTTATTAAAACAAATGCACCTGTCAACATTCTGACAACTGTTGGTGCCTTGTAAGCACACATTTCTCTTGGCTGTACACATAACTATGGAACTGCTGCGTCACAGGGTTGGCTTCTACAGTTCAGTTCAGTTGCTCAGTCATGTCTGACTCTTTGCGACCCCATGGACTGCAGCACGCCAGGCCTCCCTTGTCCATCACCAACTCCCGGAGTTTGCTCAAACTCATGTCCGTTGAGTCGGTGATGCCATCCAAGCATCTCATCCTCTGTCGTCCCCTTCTCCTTCTGCCCTCAATCTTTCCCAGCATCAGGGTCTTTTCAAATGAGTCAGCTGTTCGCATCAGGTGGCCAAAGTATTAGAGTTTCAGCTTCATCATCAGTCCTTCCAATGAACATTCAGGACTGATCTGCTTTAGGATGGACTCGCTGGATCTCCTTGCAGTCCAAGGACTCTCAAGTCTTCTCCAACACCACCGTTCAAAAGCATCAATTCTTTGGCGCTCAGCTTTCTTTATAGTCCAACTCTCACATCCATACATGACTACTGGACAAACCATAGCCTTGGCTTCTATAGTACAGCGCCAAATTGTTTTCGAAAGTTATTTTTGTAATAGTTTACACTCCAGCAGCATGAAGAATTCAGTTACTCCACATCCTCATCAGCACTTGGTATCCGTCCCGTGAAGCAAAGTTTAGGTTGCTTTGAGGGCGAACTTTCGGATTTAGGTTTGGTTGCCTGAGTTATTAATCACCGCAGACTTCCTCTTGGTCCAGCCACAGCGTGTGAACTCAGCGCGTTTCGACTTGACTCCACAGTTTTGCTCTCCCCGCCCCTTGGAGGTCCTCTCAGTCAGGCGCGTCAGGTGAGTCCAGGGCGGCCGGTCCCGTGAAGACTCAGAAGCCCGCCCCCCGTGCAGCAGAAGCTAGTGCAGCGCCTCCCTGGCCGCCTCCCCTCGCGACCAGGTAGAGCCCCGCGGCTGGCTGGGGGCGGGGCCCGGCACGCGCGTGCGCACCACGAGCCCGGCGCATGCTCGGATCGCTGAGGGGCCGGGCTGAGGGGAGGCCGGGCGCCCGCTCCCGGCCCTTCGCGGCGAGGTACCGCGCGCCGCCCGTTCCGAGCCCTGCTGCCAGTAAAGTTCCCGAAGCATCACAGTCCCTCCTAAAGAGCGAAGAGGGCGCGAGCCGGCCGGACGCCCGGCCGGGGACAGGCGCGCGCGGACGCGGCGAGGCGGCGGTTGCGCCGCGCCCCGGAGGAGCTGTGGCGCCGGGCGGCGGGCGGCGCGGGGAGGGTGAGTAGCGGCTCGCGCCCGGGCCAGCGGCCGCACTCCTCGCTCTCGCCGCGACCCGGGACGCGCCCCCCGGGGGCTGAGCAGGGGCGCGGCGGGGCCTCCAGGCCGGGCGCTCGCTCCCACCCGGCCGCCGCGGGCACGCCTGGAGCGCGGGCCCGGGCTCGGCGGCGGCCCCTCGGCCCCGCTCTCCCCGCGGCCCCCAGGCCATCGCGTCTCCCCGCGTCCCGCCCCTCCCCGCTCTCCCTTCTCCCCGCGTCTCCCCACGCCCGGGTCTCCCCTCGCCCCCGTCTCCCTGGACGTGGCCCCGAGGCCCTTATGCGGGAGGTGCGGGCAGGCGGGCCGTTCAGTGCGGGTCGGGGCTGGCTGGGATAGGGCCCGAGCCCACCCTGGCCTCCAGACTGGGTCCAGCCAGCGGGCCCCTCCCTGCCCGGCCGCACCCTGCCCGGGGTGTTGCCGGGCGCCCCTGGAATACGAGTGAGCCGGCTGCGCGCTCCTCTTGACACCGGGCCGCAGAGTCGCTTCCCGCGGGGACCCTGAGGGTGTGATGGGGGACAGCTTCACTGTCACGGCCCGGGCAAGTGACTTTACAGTCTGAGAAGGACTATTTATTTACGTCTCTAGATTTCATACAAGTCAGGATATCTCCCAGGTAACTTCAGTGAACCCGAGAAGGTTTTCCGTGTTTGTATAAGTATATTCATACATGCGTTGAAGTACGGGCAGTGATGGAAAGTCCACTGTTTTGATCATTGAGTTAACTCTTCCTTTTCTAATGTATTGGGCTGCTGTTGATTGTAAAATTAAACTTGGGAATAGAACATATATGCAGTGTTACTGTCAAGCTTTTAAGGTATTATACTCAGAATTATACTTTTCTAAGAACTTGATCGTGTTGGTATAGTTCTTTTTAGTCTGTAGAGAAATGGGTGGCTGATAGTCACAAGGGTCAGACTGCCTGTGTTAAGATCTGATTCCATTTATTTTTCTTTATATTTTATTCTTTTAAACATTATTATGTGATAAAGTGGACTTTGTTGGGGAGTGTGCAGTTCTGTGAATTTTAGATTCATGTAACCACCGTAATAGTCAGAATATGGAACAGTTCTGTCACCTCCAACCACTCACGCTGTCTGTCCTCTCATAAACTCCCCCTCACTCCAACCCCTGGCAATTACTGATCTTTTTCAGAAAGATCATGTAAATGGGATCATACCACATGTAAGCTTCTTTCACTTAGTATAATGCTTTTGAGATTCCTTCAAGTTGCTGGATGTATCAACAACTTATCCTTTTTTATTTCTGAGTAGGATTCTGTTGGATGGATACACATCCACTGGAGGACGTTTGGATTGTTTCTAGTTTATGGTGACTCTAGCTGCTGTAATCATTCCTATGCAGGTTTTTGTGTGAACATAAGGTTTTGTTTCTCTGGGGTACTGCTAAGATTCGGGTTGTAGGATCACATAAAGTATGTTTAACTTTATAAGAAACTGTCACACAGGTTTCCAGAGTGACTATCATTTTGCATTCTCACCAGCAAAATGTGAGAGTTCCAGTTGCTCCACTTCCTGCCTAGCACTTGGCGTGGTCAGATTTTTTAATTTATCCATTCTAATAGGCATGTAGTGGTAATGGCCACCCACTCCTGTATTCTTGCCTAGGAAATCTCATGGACAGAATGTGACCATGGTGGGCTGCAGTCTGTGGGGTCGCAAAGAGTAGGATGCAGCAACGGAGCCCGGTGTGTCTTTCACCAATGGCCAAAGCTGTTCAATATCTTTTCGTGTGCTTACTTGGCATATATAATCTTGGGTGAATATCTGGCCAAGACTTTTACCTATTTTTAAATTTGGTAGTTTCTTATCTTGACCTTTAAAGGTTCTTTATATGTTCTGGACACAAGTTGTTAGGCATGTTTTGCAACTATTTTCTTGCAGTCTATAACTTGTTTTATTGTTTTAATAGTATCTTTCACAGAGTTGATATTTTTAATTTTGATGAAATTTAATTTATCTATATTTCCTTTTGTACATCTTTTGGTAGCATGTCTAAGAACTTTGTCTAATCCCAGGTCAAGATATTAAAGTTTTACATTTAGATCTATAATCTATTTTGAATTATTTATAAAAGGTGTGAGATTTAGGGGAAAGTTTACTTTTTTGCATATGAATGTCCAGTTGTTCCATCACCATTTGTTGAAAAGACTGCCTTGTCTCCATTTAATAGTTTTGCATTTTTATCAAAAATCAATTGGCTGTATTTGCGTGGGTCTATTTTTGGGCCCTCTGTTGTATTGGGCCTGTGCTGTGTTGATTTCTGTATCTTTCTCTTTGCCAGTCTCACTCTTTCTTGATGAATGTAGCTTTATAGGGTCTTAAAATTGGGTGGTATGGTTTTCTCCACCTTTCAGTCAGGGCAGTCACTCACTAGTGTCTGAATTTGATTCATATCAAAGAATTTCATTTTGGGAGGACACTATTGTGAATATCATTTAAATTTTTTTTGGCTTCAGATTGTACATTGTTAGGATATTAGAAATACAGTTCAGTGTTGTGTGTTACTCCTGTATCCTGTGTTCTTGCTAAATTCACTTATTAGTTTCAGGATTGTTTATTTGATTCCTTGGACAATCCATAGACAATCATGTCATCTGTGAATAGGGATAGTTTTTCCCCTAATCTGTAAGCACTTTGGGTATTTTTGTTGCCTATTGCTCTGGCTATGCCTACTGATAACGGAAGCAGTGAGAGTGAACATCCTTACCTTGTTCTCACTCTATGGTGGAGAGGAGTCTGTCTTTCAGAAGTAAGTATGATGTTGGCTGTAGGTTTGTGTGTGTGTGTGTGTGTGTGTTTAATAGATGCCCTTTATCAGGCTGAAAAAATCCCCTTCTCTTTCTAGTTTGCTGAGAAATTTATTCACAAATGGATGTTGAATTATGTTAAATATTTCCTCTGCATTAGTTGATATGGTGATGGGGTTTTCTTTCTTTACTTTGTTAATGTGGTGGATTACATTGATTTTTGAGTGTTGAAACAGCCTTGCATTCCCAAATAAGCCCATTTGGTCCTGGTTGTTCTTTTTATGCATTGCTGGATGTGATTTACTCATATTTTGTTGAAGGTTTTTGCATTATGTTCATGAGGGACTGTCTGTCTAGTTTTCTTTTTTGTACTGTTTTGTGTGGTGCTGGTATCAAGATAATGCTGGCTTTATATAATAATATGTTTCCTCCTCTTCTATATTCTGGGGGAGAGTGTGTATCATTCTTGAAAAGTTTGGTAGAATTCTCCAGTGAAATCACCTGAGCTTGGAGCTTTCTTTTTGAGTTTTTAAAGTTACAGATTTTATTTTCCTAATAGTTATATCAATTTCATTGATTTCTTCTCTTTATTATTTCCATCCTTTTGCTTGCTTTGGGTTTATTTTGCACTTTTCCCAGTTTTTTGGGGTGGGAGCTCAGGTTGTTGCTTTGAGACTTTTCTTCTTTTCTAGGGTAAGCATTTAGTGCTGTAAATTTTCTCTCTCAGCACTATGTTAGCTGTGTCCCACAAATTTTTGACACATTGTATTTTCATTTTATTTTAGTTCAGTTATTTTAAAAATTTCTCTTGAGCTTCTGCTTTGGCCCATGGATTATTGAGAAATCTGTAGTTTCCAAATGCTTGGAGACTTTCCTGTTATCTTTCTGTTACTGACTTCTAGTTTGATTCCACTGTGGTCTCTTTATTTTAATTTTGTTGAGGATTGTTTGATGGCCTAGAATATGTCCTATCTTGATACATGTTCAGTGGGTCCTTGAAGAATGTTCTGCTGTTGTATGGACAGCTCTTTAAATGTCAATTACATTCTGATATCTTTATGGTGTTTTTAGAATTTCATTTTGTTTTATCATGTTTTCTCGTGTTTTTGAGTATTTCTTTGTGTAACTTGTTTAGCTGCATAGATAATTTATCACAGTGTATTGGTGTTAGCATTTTACAAGCTCAAGTGAAGTATAGAAACCTTACCTCCCTTCATATCCTTTTGTCCTCTCCCATGTATAAATAACTATCTTAAATGTTTTCTCTACGTATATTGAAAACCACATTGAACAGTATTATGATTTTTCCTTCAATTGTCAAATGTAACGTAGAACATTCAAGAGGGTAAGTCTTTCTGTATCCATATTTTATGTATGAAGTAGAGACCTAGAACTTGTACTTTAACAAGTGCTTTTAGATGCTTCTTAAATCATGCAAGTTTATCGTGCACTAGGGCCAGTTACTGAGACTCCATTAGGGACGAAGAAAGGAATGCTCTTCACATTTCAGACATGTTTTGTGTAGTGGCTGTATAAATGAATTTTTGGTTCAGGTAGCTAGAATATAGTAGTTAATAGGTAGGAACTGAAATAGCATTAATAATTTTAAGAAACATGAAAAACTTAGCTCTCTGTTCCAAGGATCTGGACTGTTCATTCAGTCTAAAATGCAAACAGTACACGTACTATTACTTTCACTGTGTGAATAACTATGACTAGTCTGAAAGTAAAGAAGAGAACGTGTGCTGTAAGATGATGTGCAGTGGATTCACTGTCAGCTGGATGCTGACGTGCTGTTGCTTACGAGCTGGAGCTGCCGCTTGCATAGTATTAGACCAAACCCTTCTTCTGGGTGTGGATCTAGGGATGTTAATTATCACCTGTGAGGATGATAGCAGTTTCCTTAGACTTTGTATTTGTTTCCCATTTGCTGTTAACTATCTATGGAGGCTTTCTTATGGTATATGAAACTACCATTTTTTGAATGCTTAACTTTCACTGTGCTAAGTGCTTTATTTGTATTGATCAACAATCCTGTGAGGTTAAATATCTTCAGAAAACTGAATCTTGAAAGGGATAAGCAATAACTTCACGAAGAGCACAGAACCAGTAAAAGGCAAGTTTAAATCAGGGCTCAACTCTAAAGCCCGTAGTCTAATCTTTGTGAAAGGCAGAATCTACTCATTTATCACTACCTGAAAGTCATACATTGTGCTGTTGATAAGGATTCAAAAATGAATATTATTGTCTCTCAGAGAATTTAAGTTAAATGAACAGAGTGGGGAGGGGGTCCCTTCATCATGGAAACAGATTCTTGGAATTCAGTTTATTTCTTGATAAAATAATTATAGCTTATTTTTATGTCATGAAAAAAATAATTTCATTTTAAACCACAGGTTTGAGAGAGAAGATCTGATCACCTGGAATTAAAGTTGGCACAGAAACCTTTTCAACTCCAAAAATGTTGGAGGAAGATATGGAAGTGGCCATCAAGATGGTGGTTGTAGGGAATGGTGCAGTTGGAAAGTCAAGTATGATTCAGCGGTATTGCAAAGGCATTTTTACAAAAGACTACAAGAAAACCATTGGAGTTGATTTTTTGGAGCGACAAATCCAGTATGTACTTGGCCACTTTATCCTCTTGGTTTTGGTGTGTGAGCGTGTCTGATGACAGTGTCAGAACGGTGGTGACTGGTTACAGCACAAAGCTGGGAATCCGGTGGCGGCATGTTCAGTCACTCGCTCCTTGGTGCGTCTTCACCATCTTTTCCCCCTGCTCCTTCTCTCCCTCTCCTCTCTCGTTTTCCTCCTTTTTTGCTACTCTTCTCCCTTCTCTCTTTTTTTCTGTCTTAGATATCTGTTTTATGTTTATTGGTAGCACCTTGGGCACTTTTTAAACAATTTGATTCATTATTTGGCCGTGCTGGGTCTCAGTTGTGGCACATGGGACCTTTCGTTGCGGTGCACAGACTCTGATTGCAGCACACGGGCTCAGTTGCTCCGTGGCTTGTGGACCTTAGTTCCCTGACCAGGGGTTGAGCCTGTGTCCCATGCGCTGCAAGTCGGATTGTTAACCACCAGGCCACAGGGAAGTCCCATTGTGGGCACTTCTTATACAGAAAGTAGTGCTTGATTCTACTGAGATTTCTGTCCATGATTTTATTTGGAAGGAAAATTACCTTTCACAGTAATTTTCATCTCATATATTAAGGGATCTGTTTGTATAGAATGTCTCTTTTTTTAAAACTGTACAGGACTGTGTAGAAGTTGGAGAATTAATAATTTATTTTTACTTTAAAGAAATAAGAGAAAGATTTGAGGGGATTAAATACACCTTTGAAAAGGAAATCCAGCTCTAAAATATGTCAAAGTAACGATTTTTGTCCTTAGTCCTGAGAACTTCTCAGGTTATTTTAAATTGTAGGAGACAAACTAAAATTTAATCACAGAGAAATAAGTAACATTAAACAAATCTGATTTGACTGTCCCAGACATTAGCATCAGAAATAATTGTGTTCATTGTTTTAAAAATTGTTAAATTTATAATCTGTTTACCTTCTTTCTAAAAATACTTCTGCTTTTGCTTCCTTTCTTAGATGTCTTAAGAGGATTCATTTTAAATCTTGATGATGTTTATTTTTGTACTTGTTATCTGGACCAAATTAATGTTTTAGTTGACCCTCATTATTTATAGATTCCATATTAATATTTTAAGTATGCAGTCACTTCTCATTATTTGTGGACTTTGTATGTTCAGATTCACTACCTGCTAAAATGTATTTGCAACCCCAAACTCGGGACCCCATTCATGGACATGCACAGAGCCTCAAAACATTTGCGTCACCTGCACACACAGCTCTGGATGAGGCTGAACGAGATGACCTCCACCTTTTTGTTTACCTCTCATAAGTACATAAGTGACCTTTTCATGTTCTGTTTTTGTGTGTTTTGCTGGTTTTGCTGTTTAAAACGGCCCCAAGCCTAGCTGAAGTGCTGTCTGGTGAGCTGTGATGTGCTTCATGGAGAAGACACATGTGTTAGATGAGCTTCTTTCAAGTACCAGTAATAGTGCTATTGGCCATGAGTTCAAAGTTGATGAATCAACAGTATATGTTAAATAAGGTGTCTTCAAACAGAAGAATGCAGAAAAAGAAGTTATATATTGATTGGTTGATGCAGTTGTAACCAGGAGCTTGAAGGCCCCTTGCCGGGTGTTTTCACTCAGAGCAGTGACTTGCTGTTGGCAGTGGCTCTATCGAAGGACTGCGGCCTGTGAGTAAGACCGCAGGTGAGACAGAGCAGTCAGCGTCTGAGTTAGGGAGACAGCGCGCGGTGGGCTGCTCCGTCCTGTCTCTCTGGTCTCTCCGCGTTAGAGTGGGGCGGCCGGAGCGGGCAGCTTTCTCAGGACAGGCCAGGATCCTGTGGACACCAGCCTCCGTAGATGCTCAGTTCCGTGTACAGGATGGCATAGCATTTGCATTTAACCTACACATGTGCTCCCATAGACTTCCAGTTATCTCCAGATCACTTATAACATCTAATACAAGATAAATGCTGTGTGAGTAGTTGCTGGGCACATGGCATGTTCAAGTTTTGCTTTTTGGAACTTTCTAGAGTTTTCCCCACATATCTGTAAACAGTAATTTTATTTATTTCTGGCTGTGCTGGGTCTTCATTGTTGAGTGGGCTTTTTCTCTAGTTGCGGTGCGTAGGCTTCTCATCGCGGAGGCCTCTCTTGTGCGGCACAGGCTCTCGGGCGTGACTGCAGGGGCTGTGGCTCGGGTTCGGAAGTTCCCATTCCTGGTTCTGTAGCACAGGCTCCATAGTGTGGCTCGCAGGGGCAGTGGCTCTGCTGCCCGTGGGATCTCCCAGGATCAGGGATCAGACCCATGCCTTCTTTACCACTGAGCCACCCAAGAAGCCCTCCAAATATATCCTGCCTGCGGTTGGTTGAATCTGCCGGTGTGGACCCCTCTGATGCTAGTCCTAGAGCGACCACTGTCTGTGACTGTTGTTGAAGGAAAAAACGTGGCAGGCGACTGCAAATCATGTAAAGGGACAGCCTTGGGGGTGTCTGTCACTTTGCTCTCACTGTGGTTAATGGTATCAGCACTTAAAAGCACTTAGACTTTTTCAGATTGAAGCCCACAGTGTCGTTTTAATACCTCCAGATTTTAAAAATAAAGACATTTCCTTTGCATATAAAATATATTCATCTCTTGTTTCAGAGTTAATGATGAAGACGTCAGGCTCATGTTATGGGATACAGCAGGTCAGGAGGAGTTTGATGCGATAACCAAGGCCTACTATCGAGGTAAATTGTAGGTGTCTTTAGTCTGTTTGGATGTATTCTTTTGGCTGAACAAAGAATTTTGCCTTTTTTGTTCCCCATAGACAGATTTCTCTTTAAGAATATTTGTATTAATTCCAAAGTATTTTTTAAAACCCCAGGCCATTATTCTTATAAAGATCTTGTTGGGTGGTAAATAATACTTTATACTATAGACTGTTTGTCTCTGCCTTAGAATTACATGACTCATATAGGCATTCCCAGACCTAGTAAGTCAGAAACTATGAAATGTCTTCTCTGACTCCAGGGAAATGACTATATAGTCAGAGAATGGAAACTAATATAAGAAAAAGGAAAACTCCGCCAAACAAAATGGCATTTTGTTATGACATTAATGTGTGGGTAAAGCCTTTTCAGGGCTGCACAAGTTCAGAGAAGTATGAGGTACAAGTGAAAGCAAAGAGCTACCATGATAGGATCTAAGGCTAAATTGTGGGCAGAATTCCTCTTTTTACCTACCTAGCTTTTTTCTCTAAATTCTCAGTATATAATGTATTCTTTTTGTGAGAAATAAATAGGTTGTTATTTCTTTTTGAGCTGTTAACACTGTGATTTGTCAGTATTACTTTTTCATTAGTGTGGTTATTTTTTGAGAAAGTTATTACTGTTATGTATTTTTAATAAGACAAAATTATGTGAGTCTACAGTTCTCTCAAAATAAAGTTAAAGAACTGGTCAAATGTCAAAATGATTTGATTTGTATATGAATAAAAAGGAGAGAATGTTGAAATTGTACAGTTAAGGAGATCATTTGGGTCCCTATTTAAAGAAAAAGACCAGGTAGCTAAAAATATTTTAATTTCCATTGCAGTTGAGGTTATAACCCTTTTTCCAGTTTTTGCCATAAGACTGTGTTCATTATTATCTGTTAATTTTTTTAACTTGGCTCATCCAGTTTGTCACAGACTTCTTGTTTTAACTTGTTCAGTTTGGTTCAGTCGCTCAGTTGTGTCCAACTGTTTGCAAGCCCATAGACTGCAGCACGCCAGGCCTCCCTGTCCATCACTAACTCCCGGAGCTTGCTCAAACTCTAGTCCATTGAGTTGGTGATGCCATCCAACCATCTCATCCTTTGTCGCCCCCTTCTCCTCCTGCCTTTAATCTTTCCCAGCATCAGGGTCTTTTCAAATGACTCAGCTCTTAGCATCATGTGACCAAAGTATTGGAGTTTCAGCTTTACCATTAGTCCTTCCAATGAACATTCAGGACTGATCTCCTTTAGGATGGACTGGTTGGATCTCCTTGCAGTCCAAGGGACTCTCAAGAGTGTTCTACAACACCACAGTTCAAAAGCATCAATTCTTTGGTGCTCAGCTTTCTTCGTGTTCCAACTCTCACATCCATACATGACTATTGGAAAAACCATAGCTTTGATTAGACGGACCTTTGTCGGCAAAGTAATGTCTCTGCTTTTTAATATGATATATAGGTTTGTAATAGCTTTTCTTCCAAGGAGCAAATGTCTTTTAATTTCATGGCTGCAATCACCATCTGCAGTGATTTTGGAGCCCAAGAAAAGAAAATCGGTCACTGTTTCCCTTGTTTCCCCATTTATTTGCCATGAAGTGATGGAACTGGATGCCATGATCTTAGTTTTTTGAATGTTGAGTTTTAAGCCATTTTTTTCGCTCTCCTCTATGACTTTCATCAGGAGTCTCTTTAGTTTCTCTTCCTGCCCTAAGGGTGGTGTCATCTGCATATCTGAGGTTATTGATATTTCTCTTGGCAATCTTGATTCCAGCTTGTGCTTCATCCAGCCCGGCATTTCCCATGATGTACTCTGCATATATCATCCATTTCTCTTTCATATGTTAACAAAAGACATTCTTTGCCAGAAACTAAAAAGAGAGCCCGTAATTGTTAGTATTTACATCTTAATTTACAATGGGTGATATTCAAATTTCTTTTCCCTTTGTTTCATTTGGACTAGAAGGCTTTAAACAGATTTGATCTCCCTGTATTTAACATTTTAATTTAAAGCCATCATAAGTGTATAAGTAGATCTGTTAAAAGTGTTTCTTAAAATGTAACTTTTTTTAGCCAACTCTTAAAATGGCAGAGGGTGGATACTGAACCAGGTCTTAAGCCTTAGCTTTTTCCCCCTCACATCCCTATTTGAATTAAGGAACAAATAGTGGCAACATTATGTAAACTTGACATATTGAACATTCTTTTATGCTTTTTTTTTGAGGCTCCATAAGAATGCTTTTGGCTACTGACAGCAGAAAATTGATTTCAGACTGACTTATTTTACCTGTTGACTTGTTAGTGGGAGTAGCTTTCAGTTGCAGTTTGTTGGGACAGTAGCCTTGCTAATCTCCCAGCTGGCCCTCTCCCCATGTGGGGTTCCTCCTCATGTTGATTTTCCTCTTGGCTGCAAGGTTACAGTGCTTTGTTCACATCCTTGGGGACCCAGGATTACTTCCCACAACTGTGCATCAAAAGTCCGGAACTTTTATCTGATCAGACCACCTTTGACCAGATTACAGTGAGAAGTCAGAAGAAGGTGATTAACCTAATCGGCTTGGTGTACATGTGGCCCCCCCAGGGCAGACGATAGGGTTGGCTGCCTAAACTGTAGGCTGCTATTCAGAGAGGGAGAGGTGTTCTCAGAGGCAGGAGCGCTGGGTGACAGCTTGGCACCAGGTAACATCTGCTTCTGGTGTAGATTCCAGTGATGATTTAATTAAGCAGAAATAGAGTAGGGAGAAAAGGTAAGGTGGGCAGAATGACTTCAGATGGAGATTCAGTGATTGAAACACTATGCCTTAAAAAATTATGACCTACTAATTTTTATTCTAAAAATGTGTTATTCAAGATACATGAAAATTATATTTAAAAAAATTATTATAATTCATCTAAAAGACCTATTACAGCAAGATTGTTGCTCCAAGGCATCGTTATGTTCTTAGAATGCTGGCTTAATTGCACAGTGAGGCATGTGGAAGCATGATTTCCTTGTCAGTAGCTTAGAACAGAGCGCAGATCACATTAGGAAGCCTTTAGCATTGCAGACGACTCCTCTTGAACTCTTAAGAAAGTCCACCCTTGGCAATAGAAACCGTACTTAGAAAGTTGCATACAACATAAAAGAGATTTTCATTACAGTTTTTTACTGTGACTTGGTTCTCAGAAAAAAAATAAATGCTTCTGACTAAATATATGGAAATGAGGTTTTAGACTTAAGACCTGTTATTTGAGATTATGCACATAAGTAGCTGAACACCAAGAATTGCTGCTTTTGAACTGTGGTGTTGGAGAAGACTCTTGAAGAGTCCCTTGGACTGGAAGGAGATCCAACCAATCCATCCTGAAGGAAATCAGTCCTGAATGTTCATTGGCAGGAC
The DNA here is from genome assembly GCF_023699985.2 of Odocoileus virginianus. Lineage (NCBI taxonomy): Eukaryota > Metazoa > Chordata > Mammalia > Artiodactyla > Cervidae > Odocoileus > Odocoileus virginianus. The sequence goes on along the minus strand of NC_069700.1, from coordinate 40,185,438 downwards.
TGATGCAAAAGCTGAAAGTCCAATACTTTGGCCACCTGACGTGAAGAGCCAACTCATTGGAAAAGACCCTGATGCTGGGAAAGATTAAAGGCAGGAGGAGAAGGGGATGACAGAGGATGAGGTGGTTGGATGGTGTCACCGACTCAGTGGACATGAGTTTGAGCAAGCTCTGGGAGTTGGTGATGGACAGGGAACCCTGGTGTGCTGCTGTCCATGGGGTTGCAAAGAGTTGGACATGACTGAGCAACTAAACTGAACTCACATAAGTAGAAGAAAACACTTACTTTCTTAAAAAAAAAACACAACTATTTCACAAATATAAATGAATATAAATTGTTGGAAATTGAATAGCTCTGAACAGGAAACTGGTTGTAAGTTATAAACACAAGAAAGAACAAGGGCCAGCATTTTAAATCCTCAGTAATACCTATAATAGTGTTTTAAAGCCTTGTGATTCCAACTGGCCTTTTCCAGTGTTCTCTGGAGCAGTATTTCTTCAGCTTGATTGTGCAGAGGAATCCCCTGGGGAGCTCATTAAAGCCCAGCCTGACTGCGAGGATCTGTGGGTGGCTCCAGGAGTCTGCATTTCCAAGGCCTCCCAGGTGGCGCCGATGCTGCTCATCAGCCACTCTGGACAAGCCTGTAGACTGTCTTGTAGTATGTCAGTGGTTTGAGGACAGAATTAACTTTGCATATTATGTATCTTGAAGAGTATTTTCTGAATTGTATTAAAATATGGTGACTTTTTTGGAATGATCTTGCTAATGAGGAATAAATACTTGGCTATTGGTGATCTTGTCATTGACACCAAAAATTTATTCAGGGCTCCATATTCTGATCTGTGCATAAGTGGGATAGTTCATTAACTGTTAGAAGTGATCCATTTATGGGTTATCTATGATGCTGAAGAAACTTTTCCAGTGCTCCAGTTTTTAGGGTAGGCAGTATTGAAGGTATGTTGAATAGTAGGACAATAAAGGTCTTTGTAAAATATATGGCTAGAAGACACTAGCTGCCTTTCAGTGTCAACAACAGAGAAATTAAAACACTAACTTTCCCAAAGATGTCTAGCACTAACAGAGCTAGAGTTTGCAGGAAGAAAAAGAATGGAGAGCAGTGTGGGGTCCTTTTATTTTATTTTTTTAATGGTCATTTAAAAATTAAGTATAGTTATAATTGATATGAGGCAGAAAACAACACAGTATTAGAAAGCAGTCCTCCAACAATGAAAAATAAACACATTAAAAAAAATAGTTACAGTTGGTATGCTGGCGAGGCATCGCTCCTGAAGGCAGTGAAACGCGGCTCTGTGTCTCACCATCTCTGTACGTTTGCATGGACCGAGGAGCCTGGTGGGCTGCCGTCTGTGGGGTCGCACAGAGTCGGACACGACTGACGCGACTTAGCAGCAGCAGCAGCTGGTAGGAGGCCTTTCCATGACAATACCCTCAGCTCATGTCTCTTCTGTCCACTCTTTCTTCAGCTTTATATTGGAGTGTAGCTGATTAACAGTGTTGTGATAGTTTCAGATGAATAGCAAAGGGATTTAGCCATTCATGTACATGTACCCATTCTCCCCCAAACTCACCTCCCATCCAGGCCAACTCCTAATTTTTCTCAGCTGCCTCAGTGATTTCTAGTCATAAACGTATCTCAGTTTGGTAGTAGGAATAGCCAGATAATGGAAGCTAAATCTCCTTTCCTCTGGGCCCAGCCCTGTGGTCTGGGAGGGGAAAGCCGATGGCTTCACTGCCAGCTCCTCCTGAGCGGGCCAGGCCCCGAGGCCCCTGTTTTGCGGGCACGGGGCAGGGTGGCAGGGTAGTGTGGTGCCAGGGCCTCTGCATGAGGATGGTGGCAGGTGCTTTTCTCTCTGGACTTCGTCCTGGCTTCCTCGGTGCTTCCCGGTCTTGGGGTACAAATGTGTCCTCGATTCTGTCAGCTGACTTCCTTTTTGTGGGAGTCAGCGCTCCACTCCATCTTTCCTGGTGCCAGCTCCGAGTGCCCTGAAGTGGCCCTGTTGGACGCGGTTTGAAGTGACCCTGCGCTGGCTTATGTCTTGGACGTGGCTCACCTCTGCCCGTGTGAGATTCACATGTGCTGTTGGTTCTGCTGTTGGTGGAGGCACAGTTCTTCTGCAGATGCAGCTCTTGTCTGTTGGTCCCACCGTCCCATGCTTTCTCAGCTTGGGTGCGGGCCGTGCTTCTTTAAGGAGATCCTTCGAGAATCTCCTGCCTTTCCACTTCTTCTCAATTCTTAAAAAATCTTTGAAGAACTTGAGGGAGTTCCAGACTTGTGTGATAGATTTGCAGCCATTTTCTTTATAAGTTTGGCAAATAATGATCTCACACACATTTTAGAATCTGGTATTTGTCATCTGTTTGGTCAGTACCTCAGTCAAAATTCTGTAAGAAGAGTCTTCTTTTAGTTTATTTTTTGTTTTTTTTTTTAGTATCTTTTAGAACAGGCTTTGTTTGTTTAGCTTTTTGGGTTTTCCTCAACTTTAATATCCATAATGCATCACAGTTTCATCTGTATGAATGGATAAAATACTCAGTTCAGTTCAGTCACTCAGTTGTGTCCAACTCTTGGCGACCCCATGGTTTGCAGCACGCCAGGCCTCCCTGTCCATCACCAACTCCTGGAGTCCACTCTAACTCATGTCCATCTGGTCGGTGATACCATCCAACCATCTCATCCTCTGTTGTCCCCTTCTCCTCCTGACCCCAATCCCTCCCAGCATCAGGGTCTTTTCCAGTGAGTCAACTCTTCACATGAGGTGGCCAAAGTATTGGAGTTTCAGCTTCAGCATCAGTCCTTCCAGTGAACACCCAGAACTGATCTCCTTTAGCATGGACTGGTTGGATCTCCTTGCAGTCCAAGGGACTCTCAAGAGTCTTCTCCAACACCATAGTTCAAAAGCATCAGTTTTTCTGTGCTCAGCTTTCTTCACTGTTCAACTCTCACATCCATACATGACCACTGGAAAAACCATAGCCTTGACTAGATGGACCTTTGTTGGCAAAGTACTGTCTCTGCTTTTTAATATGCTATCCAGGTTGGTCATAACTTTCCTTCCAAGGAGTCTTTTAATTTCATGGCTGCAATCACCATCTGCAGTGATTTTGGAGCCCAAAAAAAAGAAAGTCAGCCACTGTTTCCACTGTTTCCCATCTATTTCCCATGAAGTGATGGAACCAGATGCCATGATCTTAGTTTTCTGAATGTTGAGCTTAAGCCAACTTTTTCACTCTCCTCTTTCAATTTCATCAAGAGGCTCTTTAGTTCCTCTTCACTTTCTGCCATAAGGGTGGTGTCATCTGCATATCTGAGGTTATTGATATTTTGCCCGGCAAACTTGATTGCAGCTTGTGCTTCTTCCAGCCCCAACGTTTCTCATGATGTACTCTGTATATAAGTTAAATAAGCGGGATGACAATATATAGCCTTGACATACTCCTTTTCCTAATTGGAACCAGTCTGTTGTTCCATGTCCAGATCTAACTGTTGCTTCCTGACCTGCATATTCTCAAGAGGCAGGCCAGGTGGTCTGGTATTCTCATCTTTTTCAGAATTTACCACAGTTTATTGTGATCTACACAGTCAAAGGCTTTGGCATAATCAATAAAGCAGAAATAGATGTTTTTCTGGAACTCTTTTGCTTTTTCGATTATCCAGCAGATGTTGGTAATTTGATCTCTGGTTCCTCTGCCTTTTCTAAAACCAGCTTGAACATCTGGAAGTTCATGGTTCATGTATTGCTAAAGCCTGGCTTGGAGAATTTTGAGCATTACTTTACTAGCGTGTGAGATGAGTGCAATTGTGCGGTAGTTTGAGCATTCTTTGGGATTGCCTTTCTTAGGGATTGGAATGAAAACTGACCTTTTCCAGTCCTGTGGCCACTGCTGAGTTTTCCAAATTTGCTGGCATATTGAGTGCAGCACTTTCATAGCATCATCTTTCAGGATTTGAAATAGTGCAACTGGAATTCCATTACCTCCACTAGCTTTGTTCAGTTAGAGGGAGTTAAAATAACTAGTTGTCCCATATTAGTTGTCCCATATTTGTCAAGATTATCATAACTGCAGAAGTAATCTGGGTGGTCTTTTTTGTTTCTTCTTTTTCATTTTGATGGTATATTTAGGTTACGTAAGATGAGATGTTCAGGTAGCTTAAAAATGGGTAAAATCTAAGCTGTACAAATATAAGGTAATTTTATTACAAATTAAAAAAAAAAGATGAGGTGGTTACAGCGTCCACTCTGAAGGTCTACCCGGTGGACCTTCCTGCTTCAGAGATTTGTGTCCCATTTTTTTTCTGGAAATACTCTTTCTATGATACTTCTATCATTTGAGTTCAAGTTTTGTATTTTTGTAGGGCTATTAAATTGTTTGGTAGTTTCTCATTTAAAATTGGATACTTCTAAAAAAAGAAAAATTGGATACTTCTACTTGTCTCCTTTGGTTTGATAGTTACACATTATTCTTAGGGTGATTGCCTTTAGCTTAAGATTCTGTCTTGGCTTACAACCCGCCTACACACACACACACACACCCCGGGGTGGGAGTGGGGTGTAGGAGTGAGACACGTGTGTGCACGCGCACACACACACACACACACACACACCCCGGCGTGGGAGTGGGGTGTAGGAGTGAGACGCGTGTACGTACACACACACACACACACACACACACACACCCCGGGGTGGGAGTGGAGTGTAGGAGTGAGACATGCGTGGGCACACGCACACACACACCCCGGGGTGGGAGTGGGGTGTAGGAGTGAGAAGCCAGGGGAGGGAGGACAGCCTTCCGCAGCAGGTGCAGTGATGAGCCGGTTACTGCTGCAGGCAGCTGGGCATCTGCCCTAGTTAGGGGCCGTGAAGACAAGCTGAGGTTTTTACCCCCCCACCTCCTCCCCAGGCGTCAAGTCCTCAGGTGTTGGTCCTTTAATGGACCGGAAACTGGGGGTTGGAGTCGATGATGAGAAAGTGAAAGGAGAGAGGCTAATATTCCCTGGGTTACACAGCCAGCTCTCGTGCTCCAGGGAATCAACCAGAAATAGAGAAAGAAATAAAAACACGGGACCCAAGCTCTGATGGAGCAAAAGTGTTTTAATCAACATGGTGTGGGCATATATACTGTCTTACAAGGTAGTTATTCTCAGCAAAGATAAAGATTAAAATTCCAAACTTACAAAACACAAGGCTATCCTCATCAAAGAGAGAGTTGTTAAAAGGAAGAGGGTACTTAACCACCATCACCTATTGAAAAACTAAGGAAGGAAATGCCTGGATTTCTCAGCATTCCTCAGCCCCGAGAAAGGCATGCCTCTGCTCTTAATTCCTGAATATTCAGAAATTAATAAGGACCAGAGGATTCCTGACGGATCCAAAACAGCACCCAGGAAGCCTCCTGTTAAATGCTTCCTGACACTCAGCGGGTGCACTAAACCAGGGGTCTCTGAAGAGCGCCCCCATAGCTAGTCCTGGAGGTGCGGGAGGGGACCCGCAGCTCCCCGCGCCCACCTCCCTGTGGATGAGTTGAGTCCAGGGCCCTCTCTCTCCTCCCCAGCGGGATCTGTGCCCCTTCCCAGTCCCTGCGGGCTTTCTCCACACAGCCCCCCACTGAAGAATTTTGAGTTTTATGGACAGACTTTTATCCTTTGATCCTTGATTTTTTTGAAAGCAAAATTGTGCTTTTCTTAATCATCCTTACTGCCCTTATCTCTGGCACTGTCTGCTTAGATTTTTGTTGTTTGTTGGCTGTTTTTGTTTTGTTTACATATACTTCTCTGAATGTTTTTTGTTTGTTTGTTTTTTGTGACTGAGACCTTGTATACTTGAAAATACCTTATTGGACCCTCAAATTTAAATGACACTTGACTGGATATAAAATTCTATGTTTAAAGCTGACAATTTTATTTACAAAGAATGGTTTCTTAAAGTATGAGTAAATAATGTTCTATTTATAGTTGAAGTAAATATGAGAGTTAAACATAAATTTACTGTCCAGTATGCTAGTGTGATCTCTTCAGTTTCTTTCTCCTTCAATTGTGAGAGTGTCTCAGGGTGTGTCTTATCAGTCTGCCTGTCCCCTAGCCCTGAGTTTTGCATAACTGATTTATTCTTTGGTTTCAAGCCTGTTGTAGTGGAGGGAAGCATCTGCTTTTCAGCCGTAGTGAACTGCCGGTTTTTCCTTCATTAATTGTTCTTTGGCTTTCTACCAAATTCCCTCAGGGGATAAACAACTCTGTTTTGGCCTCAGAGTGTCCTAGTAGCCCAGTATTTGTGTCTTGCCTCTGAGTAGTAGGAAACTCACACCTGAGGGATTTGGAAGGAAGGAGTAGCAGTGAGGAATCCTCTTTGACTCCAGGACTGTTTTCTCTTGTCACCTGCTTTTGTTACCAGACTGCCTGATTCAAGAGCTAATCATCTGTAAAACCCCTCTTCCAGAGGATTGCTGCTTATTTTTAAAATTAAATATTATCAACCTAATATGATAGTTGATGATTAAAATATTGTCAGTGCATCTGATATAGGAATTAAGTTGAACAGGATGAAAAACTAAAACTTTCTTCCTCTCTGTTATATATAAATATTTTACTCGTGGCACTGCACTGGTTCTTTTTTTTGACGTGTAGACACCAGTATATTTATTTATTCATTTATTTTCACTTTTGTCTGCACTGGGTTTCTGTCGCTGCACACGGGCTTTCTCTAGCTGCGGAGAGTGGGTCTCCTCTCAGTGGTGGTGCGCTGGCTTCTCGTAGCAGAGCACAGGCTGTTCCCGCAGGCTTTAGCAGTTGGAGCATGTGGGGTCGGTAGTCGCGGCTCGTGGGCCCTAGAGCGTGCAGGCTTTAGTAGTTGCAGTACTTGGGCTTAGTTGGTCCTCAGCATGTGGAATCTTCCAGACCAGGGATTGAACGCCTGTTCCCTGCATTGGCAGGCGGGTTCTTACCCACTGTGCCACCAGGAAAGACTGGCATTGGTTCTTAGGTTGTGTTCTTTAGCATCATTGGTATTCTCCTAAAATAAAATAATACAGATTTTTTTTTTTTAAGTAAATAGAATGAGAAAATTGTGGTTTTTCTTAAATCTGCACTGAAGGAAATTAAGAAAAAAGTGACAGGTATTAACAGGAAGAATTTGGCAGCAGCCTGTTCTTCATGCCTAGTTTACTGTTCTCTCTGGCTCTTATGGTATCATTAAACATATTAGTATTTTGTGGTATTTCACAAGGAATGTGTATTTTGAGGGCACCTGACACTTGCACAAATTTGAGAATCACTGTTCTTAGTAAAAATTGGTTCTTTGAAATAGAAAATAGAGTTTATATGTTAAAAAATTAGCAGTGCTACAAAGATGAGTTCAGCATTTACTTACATAAAAGTCGTTTTGAGCACATAGAAGCTGCCCGCACCCCGCACAGGCCTGCTCGTTACTGTGAATAACGTTCTCCTTTTGTGGTCTACAGGAGCCCAGGCCTGTGTGCTTGTGTTCTCCACCACAGACCGGGACTCTTTTGACGCTGTTTCCAGCTGGAGAGAGAAGGTGGTGGCTGAAGTTGGAGACATCCCCACCGCCCTCGTCCAGAATAAGATCGACCTCCTGGATGACGCTCGTATACAGAGGTAAGGTGGCTGTTGCCGAGGGGTGGCGGCAGTTCTGCAAAGCTCAAACCTATTGTATTTCTTTGCATAGGCTTACAAAAGACAGGCTTATACTTAAAATTTTCTGTGAGCTATTGTGTGACTGGCTTGAGTTTTAAAAAGTTCACACTGAATCAGAAGTAAAGAAAATTAAAGGAGTACATTTTGGAGGCCCTTTTAGAGTTCTAGGTCCTTGCAACTCAATACAGGTCTTCGTGTGAAGTCAAACCTAGACAGAGTATGAGTGTTAACTCTGTATGTTCTAGTATCTAGCACAAGTATGTTAATGAGCTTAAATAGGTAAGCAGTTCAGATTCACACTGTTTTGTATACTCAGTACCATTATGTTCACATGTGTGTACAGCGTTTGGCATCCAGATAATTTCTCTCTGTAAGTATTAGTTTATTGCATTATTAACATTTTGCTGACTTTGAAAATAGTTGCCTGGTTCTTACCTTACTTTTTTTTTGGTATGTTCATTAGTTGTCTGATGCTGTGTAACAAATTAGCCCAAAACTTAGTGGTTTAAGATAGCAAACGTTACTTCATAGCTTTTGTGGGTCAGGAATTTGCGAGTGGCTTAGCTGGGTGGCTTCGTTTTGGGCATTTCATGAGGTTGCTGTCAAGATGCTGTGGGGCCTTGTGGTCACTGGAAGGCTTGACTGGGGTGCGGGGGGGTCTGCGGTCAGGCTGGCGCCCTTGCTTGGCTGCAGGCAGGAGCCCCCTGTCCTGAGCGGGGAGTGTCCTTATGGCATGGCAGCCTCTGTCCCCGGCATGTGATCCCAGAGAGGGAAAGGCAACAAAGCCACAGTGCCCCTTAGGGCGCTTATTAGGAGATCTGAGTCACACACTGGCGTGCCACTGATGACACAGACCAACGTGATTACAGGGAGGGGCAGTGTGGGCAGAGCAGTCACTGGGAACCCTTTTAGCGAATCCGCAGCTGTAATGAAACCAGAATTAGGGGTCTCTCTTGGAGACGCTTCAGCATACGGACTTTGGCTTAGGCAGCAAAGTAGTTTTGTAGCCAATAAGAATAAAATAAGTAATGCAGTTAAGACTCTTGGAGTGTAATTAAATTCAAGTGTTTTTAAAAATGGAAGAGAGAAAATTAAAGTGTTAGATAGAGAAAAGGGATATTTAGCTATTCTAAGGCTAGAATTAGTGACTTTATGGAAAAGTGTATTTTATAATTACAGTGAGATGGCTGGTGTTTACCCCCCAAGAGCAATGACAACTGAAAATCCTCCTCAGGCACTGACCTCCCCTCAGGCACTGACCCCCACCCAGGCACTGACCCCCCCCCCCCCCCGGGCACTCACCCCCACAGGCACTCACCCCCACAGGCACTCACCCCCGCCTTGGGCACTCACCCCCACCCTGGGCACTCACCCCCTCCCTCGGGCACTTACCCTCCCAGGCACTCACCCCCCCTCCCCCCAGCTGTATGCAGTAAATGTAATAAACCAAGCGCTCAGAACGTACCTTTACATGCACTTTTTTTTTAAACTTGATGTGTAGTGAGGAAGCCGAGGCACTGGCGAAAAAGTTGAAGTTGAGATTCTACAGGACTTCAGTGAAGGAGGATCTGAACGTCAGTGAAGGTAACGTGCCTTCTTAACATTAATAGCAAGACGTTTGTTTTTCTTCTGATGCCTTTTCTCTGTGTTGTTTGGAAATCATGTTTGTGTTTTAATGTTTTTATTTAGTTTTGCTTGCACCGGCCTTTGTTGCCGTGCAGGCTTTTTCTCCAGCTGTGAGGAGTCAGGCTGCCCTCTGGCCGAGTTGCACGGGATTCTCACTTTGGAGGCTTCCCTTGTCACGGAGCACTCTCGGGCGCAGGCTCCGCAGTTGTGACCACAGGCTTCGATGCTCTGTGGTACATGGAATCTTCCCCAGCCAGGAATCCAGCTATGTCCCCTGCACTGGCAGGCGGACTCTTACCCACTGTGCCACCAGAGAAGTCCTAGAAGTCTTATTTGTAATGAGGACGGGGTTTCTCATTGCTGCATGTCGTCACGTAGTGTGAAGGCTTGATGCTGCTCCTTACTTGCTTACTAATGTCTTTGAATAGCTCTTACACTCCAGCAGAACTCCAGTGGGCTTTTGTTCTGTTTTTATCTTTAAAAATACAGCTGACTGTGTGTGTGTGTGTGTGTGTGTGTGTGTGTGTGTGTTTCAAGCGTCCCTTCTAAAGTTGCTGCATTGCCCTGGAACACAGCAGTGGACACCCGCTAGGTAGTCACGGCAACCTTAACTTGTATTTCCTACTTTCTGGGATTGGAGAAAGAGGATGGTTATTAATCTCATTCTGGAATTGCTACTTATTTTGTTAGACTGCAGCTTGATTATTGCTTCAGTGTTCTAAGTAATACTTCTCACCTAAAGAAAGAGGCATCTTTTTAAGACTAAGTCAGATTAGTATGGCTGAATATTAATCACTATTCAGGTATACTTAAAACTAAAGAGCCAATGACTATAGTGTTATTTTATTTCTTTACTAATAAAATGCCACTGTGTATTTCTTGGTATTACCATTGTAATTAGGTATTACTCATATAATTTTTAGAAGTTGAATTTTTTCAACTCATTTGTATACTTCTAATTTTAAATTTGTTTCATAAATATAATAAGTGATGTAAAATAACAGGTTTTATGTGCATAGATTATACTGACCTGGCAAGGTTTCTGGTTTTGTTTTCATTCCAGTTTTTAAATATTTGGCTGAAAAATATCTTCAAAAGCTTAAACAACAAGTAGCTGAGAATCCAGAATCAATGCATTCAAGTAGTAACAAAATTGGTAAGTACCCAGAAAGTTTTAGCCCCATGTTTACCTGGCAGATTTATTTTCCATTCATTATGATATTTACTTAAAAAAAAAAGATACAGTATGCTCAATTCTTTAAAGAAATGTGAGATTATTAGGAGTATTAGCCCTCTTATTAAAGGTATGTTGAATTAGAAGCCTTTTTCCCTGAGGAGTTTTTTAAAGGTCTCTCCTGTTTGACTTGACAGTTGCCCTGTCTCCGCACCTTCTCCCTTTCCTGCCGCCTCACTCAGTACCCAGCCTGGTTTTAGCATGCGATGCCAGCAAAGTGTTGTGCTCGCCGGGGAGCAGGGACCACCTGCCCGTGTCTGACTTTGGATGGTGATTTCTGGGAGGACAGGCACAGTCCTGTCCTAAGGACCCCTGCCTGCACCCCACCCTCACTACACATTCACACACGGCATGTTCTTGACCTGTTTTAACTTCTCTTACTTCCCCTTCTTTATTGCCTCTGTTCCTACTGTCAGACCCCGCACATGTTCTGGCCCGTGCCAGGGCTGCGGTGACAAGCTGCTGTGTGTCTGGTCTCCGGGCCACCGTCTCCTCCCGTCTGCTGGGTCTGGAGCAGAGGGCTCTCCCCCCTGCTCCGTCCTGGTTGTGAGCACGTTCAGTGCAGGGCTGCCGCATCCCAGCGCGTGAGGACCGCTTGGCCGAGCCTCCCCGCGCAGCTCATGCCCCGTTACATCCCGTACCTTGTTTACTGTTCCACCGAAGGCCCGCTGTTTCTTGAGTCTTCTCTTGCTCACGTTGGCTCTTCCGTCAAGAATGGCCTCCCTGTCCCATCTTCTGTCTGGAACTGTGCATCCTTCGAGGTCTCTGGCTGCAGCACAGCCTTCACTCCTCTTCAACGTGTCCAGGGCCCAGTCCCTCCTTCCTGTCGTCTGTCCTTTCTCACGCGTTAGATGTGGTTGACCCTTCCGTTGAGCTGTCTGTGGGACCTCGTGTCTCCTTCATGACGCCTAGCGTGTGTCCTGCAGCGTCGCTGCACCCTCGGCGTGTAAGCCTCTTGGGCAGGAACAGTCTTGGCTGTCATTGTGTCGCCCAAAGTGTCTCAGGCAGAGTCTTGTGCATCACGGATGGTAAATAGCTCATGGATTGGAGATTACATTTTGGGACCATCATGGTGCAAAATGAAAACCATAACAGTTGAAAGTTTTTCTTTAGTTCATCCCTTTTGTCTGCTCATCACTTTGAGGATCTGCAGACCATTTTGCTGTTGTTTTAGCCTGGACAGAAACATCTGCCATCACTACCAGCTCTTACATGTGCAGTGTCTTTATTAATATGACATATAACAAGACGGGTGCTATTGAGGAAGTTCTATGATGTGAAGTCAGTAAGTGAAGTTATTTAAGTGATCATACAGATTTCAGATTTCAAAATCAGATTGTTACTGAAAACAGAGGAGTGTGCAGGGTGTCGCCTCTGGGCAGCAGAGGGAGGAAGGACTCCACGCGCCCTTGACCCCACATGTGCGTCCAGCAGCGCTGCGGGGCTCTGAGGGACCGGGGCAGGGGGGAGCCGAGAGCCTTCTCTGCCACCCTCCTGGTTCCTTTTGAACTTGGAACTCTGTTATTGTCTATTAAAAACAAATGAAGTGAAAACAAAAGCTTCATATTGTAAATACCTGAAACGTCGCTAATTTACTAAGAAACTGGGTACACAATCTGAGTAGATGAGCGTGCAATCCATCAGTGTCAACATCTGTATTATCCCTCACTTTATCCAGGGGTCTTTAGCACATCTGCTGGGAGTCACTTGGGTCAGAATTCAAGTACCCTCAATGGTGGAGATGTCATCAACCTCAGGCCCAACAGACAGAGGACCAAGAAAAACCGAAATCCTTTCAGCAGCTGTAGCATACCCTAACAGGCCTCAGGGAGGAGGAAATGGAATTACATTGTGCAGTAAGACACATCCAGCTATCACGGTATGTTACACGATTTTTCGCAGACTTTGCACCTAATTGGTTGTCTGAAAATTGACTTAAATGTTATTCTGCAGTGCTTTTCAGAATGGAGCAAGATCTCTGAAAAATTACTGCCCTGTGGACACATTTTAATTTTTTTACATTAGACGAAGCTTCTCCTGTTATTGAAGGAACGATATAAGAAACATCAAAAACAGGTTTTGCTGAATTTAAAATGCGGAAACACATAAATGAAATGCCTAAATATATTGGTGTAGATTTTAATATTAGGGGTCAAGGAAAGATAGCAGGCGTTCTTTTTCTGAAATTGGTCATTTAGCTTTTCTGGGAAATAATACTGACTCTGAGTACTTAAAGAATCATATTGAAAGGCAAGCCCTGATCTTACCAGACTGCATTAGTGTGTACTTTACAATGTTACTTGTGCAGTGTCTGTGTATGTGGAGCATGGAGGTGTGTGCACGCAGAGGCCTGGTTCTGGAGTAAAGGAAGGTACGTGCAGTGTCTAAGGAAACATGGAATCTAACTTGTTCATTCATGAAATCATGTACACACTTATGTGTATGTTCTAAGTTTTTATTTTCAAATGAGAAATTCCAGATCGATACTTTGCAAAATGAGGTTGAATTTAAAAGTGCTTTGTGCCAAAAATCTCATACCTAATTCTCAGTGCTTTACCAGAATCTATACTGTTGATTATCTCTTTTAAAAGCAGCTCTCCTCTCTAACAGGGTAGATGAAAGAGGAGAGTAAGTGCATTAGTGCTAGAGCCCCTCCCAGGGGGGGCTGGTCACGGGGCCTTTTCCACGTCCCTGCACGTGGGTGGCGGGCTCGAGCTGGCGGCTGCAGGACCCCGCCCTGGGCAGCATGGCCACCCCACACCTGGGGCCTTTTGCTGTTGGTAATACAATTCTGAACTTTTAGGATTATACTAGCAATTTTTTTAAACATAGAAGAGGTGATTTTTTTTTTTTTGGTCTTAAACCACATTACGGATTTTATAACGCCCTGCAACTCTAAAGCTTCTTTTTGTTTACACATTTTCTATGTTTTTTTCAGATTATAATTTTAAAATTTCTATAACCTTCAGTTTGTATAGCACTTTCTCAAGAGCTCTGTCAGCACCAAATACAAAGTAATTTAAAGTGATTTTAATACGTAATCATGTGGCAGAGTATACATTTTGTGATTTGGACAGTAGCTTTCAAACACAGATACATAATTGCATGAACTGTACTAAAACTGGTTGTCATTCATCAATGACTTGTTTTTAACCCCTTGCAACACACACCTGGTCTTTATAGGATTTAAAACTATGTGAAAATAACTTTTCTTAGAAAGTGTGTCACCAAGTCATTTTTCATTATTTGTACTAAATGCATAATGTTTTATATCTTCTTTCTGTATGTTTTCTCTTTTTAAGTCTGCCATCTGCACCACCCTCATCCCCCTGTCCAGATTAATGTTGAGAACAGAATAGAATTTTTTAGGGCATGTCTTTCAATGGTCAGGAGTGAATGTTTGCTTTTCATAATATTGAAATAATCTGGCATTATCTATTTCAAAGTAATATAAAGTCTTTATTTCTATGTCACAGTTGTCACCACTCGCACTGCTGGCAGTGGGGTGGGTGTTGGAGGAAACCCTGTTCCTGACGCTGGGTGCCCACTGGCAACTCATCTTCCCTTTTCTACTCTCTGGAAACACAGTCCCTTTAATTTTTGCACAAAATATATTTTTCAGCAAACAGTCTTTATAGCAGAAAAATCATACTATATAAAATGTTGTAGTTCTATTTCACATTAATTAAATGTATGTGGGTAAAAGTTTGTTATTTTTCTATATAAAAAATGTAATCTCTGATGATGGTTGGAGTTCCCTTGATATCTGTAATATAATCTTATGTACTTAATTTTATTTTTTTAAGGAGAACTGGGATCTTTGTTACACGTTTGAATTTTTAATTTGCAATTCTGTATTTTACCTAACCATAATTGGTTAATTTAAATAATTAAATAGGCCCCCAAATCAGCCCCAAGTTACTTTCTCAGTTTGCAAAACCTTCAAAATTGACACTAAATTTTTTTGCCCTGAGACCTTTAATTCTTTTAAATAACTACTAATTTCTGAACCGTGGCTGCTGAAGAAATAAGGCCCCAGGACACTGCATCTGTGCACTGATACGCTTTTCTACATCATGGCTGGTCCTCAGCTGCAGTGTGGTCGCCTTGTCTCAGAATGCTCAGGATTCCTTTTCCTCTTTCAGTCTGCCTGTTGAATTAATAGCATATAGAATGAAGAAACAGAATTATATTAAATCAGGCTAAATGGTTTCCTTTTTATCTGCCCAAAGTTGACAACACTCATGTACTTCTTCAAAACAAAGTGAAACTAACATTACAAAGAAGAGCCCATCCCACCATGGCCTGAGCGCACGCTGGTCTGGGTGTCCCCGGAGCTGGCAGTGCTGTGTATAGGCAGGACCACTGCAGGGCCCCTCTGTGCCCAGAGTCCAGGCTGGGCTCTCCTCCGAGATCCTGGACTCAGCTGCAGGACCTGACGTCCCACCTTAAAGACTGTCAGATTTTTGCCTCCTTTTAAACACCTTTCAAATAGTTGACTGGTAACTTGCTGAGGTACTCCCATCACTAGGGTGTGTTTCTCTGGAAACAAAATCAACTGATCAGTGAAAACCTGTCCCACATGCAGTCATCTGGTGAACAAGGCAGTCCTGGGCTGAACTGGAGTGAATGGGAAGGGGAGGATTCCCAGACGCTGACAGTCTTTGACAACTTGAGGAAAACCTGGTTGTCTGCTGATAAAGATGGAACAAAAAAATCTTTTATCTAATAGTGAACCTGATGATAGCAAATGAGTTTGACAAATCAAGAGACTTTGCTACAGTTATCAGTAAGAATTAATGTCTCCCATGAGAGGAGAGATTTATGTAAGGTGGACTTGGGCTGGCATTGAAACTACCGTGAATGTCCTCAGATTATAACTGCTTTTTATGAAAAGACATATAAATCTATAAAACCAGTCTGGAGCTTGAGTGTTTTTTTTCCCCAGTGTGAAAAAGTACCTACCTTTTAATGAAAACTGAATGTGATGTATTCATTTCGAAGTATTTGGGGGAGTTGAAGTTTGTGTATCAATAGGCACTAGCAGATAGTCTATAGTTATGCTATTTATACAGATAAAAGAATAATCAATACACTGGTTATCCTTGTTAGTGAAAAAAATGTAATCTAAATAAAGGTATTTCATATGTAATAGGAAAAATGCTCAATGCTGAAAAGTTTCCAGCAAAACAGGTACTTTTTAATTATTGAAGACATATAAATTGATATAACTCTCATACAAAAAAACTTCAGAAACATATCAAGCCATGAAAATGCATACACCCTTTGACCCAGTAAAGCCAGTTGCTAGGAATTTATATGAAGAAAATCAGAAACAAAGGAAGGAAGAAGCTCAGTGTATATAATCTGTTGCAGTAATAAGCAACAAACTGGAAACAGCCTCAATGTTCAGTAGGTGGAATGGAAGGTAAATTGTACAACCACACACACAGGATAGAGGTTTTTAAGTTGAGAATTAAAAGCAAACTTTAAAACAGTATTTTTCTTTTTAAAGGCAAATTACAACATATAAAAATTTAAAGAAATTATGCATTTTGAAAAAGATGACGTGGATGAAGAAAATCAGCTGTTTAAAAAAAAAAAAAAATCAGAGGTGAAGTCTCCCATCTTATGTTTTCACGTCTTATTAAGAAATACATATTAGGAGTTGCATAAGCCTTTAAGTTCAAAATAATTTGATACAGATGACTAAAAACCTGCTGAATGAAGGTGATGTGATGCAGGGAAGGTTCCCTCCCATCCCTCCAAGCTCACTGCCGGGCTCACAGCAGAGGCGTGGTCAGTCAGCGTGTGGTTGCTTTAGGAACAGGCCATCTGGTCAGCCGAAAGCCCTGCGTGCCCATGTGTCTGTAGACAAAGTCCAGGAGAGAACCATGATGCTTCTGCCCCTAGCTAAGCATTTGTTTCCCCACATGCTGTTATCCACAGAATAGTAAAATATAGATATATAGGAGGTGCTAGATCCTAGTACAAGACAAGAATTCAATCTAAAAACTTCTAGAAAGGTAATCAAAATATTTCTAATTTTAATTGTTATTCACAAAACTAACACAGATATTTTGTTCTTCAGAAATAACTATCAGTATCAAATGAGTGATATGTGACATACACAACTATTACCATTTAAGACAGTCCTTTACCCTTTTACGTGCTTGTTTATGAGGACTGTTCGGCTTGAGCACTAGTTGAATCTGGTGTCGGCGTTCTGCTGCAGCGTTTTGGCAGCAGCTCCTTTAGAATGCTCCAGCAACTTGATGGCCTTGTCAGAGTTTTCAATGTTCCTGAGCAGGGTCTCTAGTCGTCTCTTGATTTTCTTCTGATCCTCGAGAGCACAGCCGATCACGATGGACTGGAACTTTTGGTCCACCGGCCCCGCAGGCACCTCAGAGGAACACGCGCTGTACAGAGACATCAGGTGACTCCGGGCGTTTCCCAGGTCGTCCAGAAACTTGCTGACCACCTCATCGATGATCCGCGTGGCATGCTTGAGGGACTCCTGCTGCTGGGGGCTCCTGATTGTTTCTACCGAAACCTCCACAGTCAGGGTTCGGCCCATCAGACGGTTCGCAGTCAGATTTAATTCTTCTCGTTCTCCTAATCATAAAAAGTTTGAAATATCAATCAACATGAGACACACCTACATCTTTGTCAAGAACACTAAGGCATTTTGTGTGTGGATAAATCTAGCCTGCGAGCACCTATACGTCTCGTAAAGGTATATACTGTTAGCCGTAAGATTAGCTTAGGATGCCAGGGAAGACTTGAGGGCAGGGGGAGCGAGAGGAGGGCCACAGAGGATGAGACGGCTGGATGACATCACTGACTCGGTGGACAGGAGTCTGAGCAAACTCAGGGAGACGGTGAAGGACAGGGAGGCCTGGCGTGCTGCAGTCCATCGGGTTACAAGGAGTCGGACACGACTGAGCGACTGAGCAGCAGTCAGAATGAAGAGGATCAGCCTGGACGCCAGGTGACTGCCGTGGTCGTCGTGTCTGCAGGGGCTGGGGCAGGTGTGCTGGTCAGTGCAGGAAGTCAGACACCCTGTGTCTACACGAGTGTGTGCACTAGAGGAGGAAATAACTTTCCTTCTGCCTCTCTGAGCTTTTGGCTGAGACCCTGTAATAAGACAGATTAACAAGCCAAAAAAAAAAAAAAACCCAGAAGCTCATTACCATGCAGAGCTCATGTATACCTAGGAGACCCCCAGGGAAACAGTAACTTCTGGAGATGGCCCCGGCCTCCATCCTCAGGCAGAGATGGTGGGGAGGGAGGCGAGTTTTCAGGGCCCCAGAAAGAGGACCACATCGGTGAGGTTTTCGTGAGACTCAGTAGGTGCCCTCGCTGGTGCAGAGGGAGACCCCTCAGAAGCAGAGGTTTCCTTTACGAAGTGTAAATGTACATTTCCCTTACAAAACGGTGACCTCAGCTGTTTCCAGAGCTGCTCCGGCGCCTGCGGTTTCTCAAAAATGGCCAGCCCAGGATAATCCTTAGGGCAGAGGCACACTTAGGGCGGCACATCCCGTGTGTCTGTGAGCACACTGTTCCGGGCTCTGGTGGAGGAAACAGCGCCAAGACCCTGGGAGAAAGGCTGGCCCGAAACGAAGCGCTGACCTCATCCCGTCGGACCAACTCGGCCTGTGGTCTGAGTCTCAGCCAGCACGAAGAAGGGTGCTGGGTCATCATCTCACTGCTTATTTGGAAATAAGCAATCTGCACCGCTCTGTGTAATCGGCTTCCAAGCTCACTGCTGGTTGGCCAGGACGCGGGGGAGAGACGAGATGCTGACCCACGGGAGCCATGTGATGGTCTGGGTCCAGGCTTGGGAGCGCCAGCCCCACGACCCGGGGGCAGTCGGGGCACACCCAGCCCCCCGGGGCAGCCCACCTTTTCTCCCGAAGGGGCTGCAGGGGACCCTGGCCCGGCCCTCCGCCTCTCCCGTCACACCTCACCCCACCTGCTCCCACTCCCTCCACAGTCCCGCCAGGCGGGCTCACCGTCGCTGATCTGCCGCATGTCCTGGCTGTTCTGGATGCTGTGGATCATCTCCAGGAGCACCTCCTTCTCCTGCTCCACGGCCGTGGCCGCCTCCCGCAGAGCCTCCACCCTGCGGGCGGGGAGACCGTCAGTGCAGGAAGCCTGCCCCCGTCCCCGCCTCTCCTTCCAGCTCAGCTGTCAGGATGATCAGGGACACGCCCCTAACGCTTCACTCCTTTTTCTTTCCTATTCTCTACTTTCCCTTCTTCATCCACTTGCCCCGTGGCTCCGAGTTGCCCCCCTGCTCACAGGGCAAGCATTCTGTTCAGTACTTTTCTATTTGTAGATAAAAATCTGTACTTGTTTACTCGCCTGTTTTCAATTTATTTATATCTCACTGCTTCTTCACTCAGCAGCATATTTTACTAAGACCCGCTGGGTTCCCTTGTCGTCCAGCTCCCAGCTCCCCTCACCACCCACCTGTGACTCCTGTGCCCTCGTGGCCCTGAAGACAGGCCCGACCCAGGGTGCGTCCCCCTCTGGGCTCCCCTCCAGAGCAGCCGCACGGGGCAGCCCTGGGTCCCAGGAGCCCTGCCAGCACTAGGCGTCCCCCAGCTGACAAGCGGTGTGTCAGTACTTAACCTGTGTTTCTTTCACTGCTCATAATTTTGGACATCTCTTTGTATCCCTGTGAGCCCGTCCACAGCCTTTGCCTATCTTGCTCTTTCTTTTTTAAACTGGGGTTACTGTCCTCTTGCGTTATCTCCCATCTGACCCCATATAATCTGTGTCTGGGATGTCCTTCACTGAACACAGAGCCTTATTTTGAAGCGATCAGACCCATCTTTTTCTTGGTTTTGTTCTGCCTCCTGGCTCATGCAGTGACGTTCTGTTTCAGGGTCCTCCCATCCCGAGCTCGGGACAGACTTGCCTACATCTCCTATTGACTCACTCTCTCACCTTTCTCATACTCATGTCTTCATCCATCCAGAATCCACCTCTGTTTATGATTAAAGATTTTGTTTTCCTCCAAATAGTGAACCATTTCCCCCAACATTACCCACCCTAAATCCATCTTTTCCTCAATGATTTGCAGACTGTCTGCCTCTGAAATCGATTCCCAAGCACCACTTCCCCCAACTCCCCACCTAACCAGACACACATGCACTCACTGCACAGACACAGCCAGGGACTAAAGACTGAGGCTGTGAAATCATCAGAGCAAGAAAACAACCGTGTGTGTTCGAAGTGCCGCAAGTAAATAAGTCACCAACTTACGCAAAATAAATGTGACAGACCCAGCTCCAGTCCTCAGATCAGCCTTAGAGCACCTCCCTGGGCACAGTCATGTTCTAGCACGTGTTCCTGCCATACAAGGGGGTCCCCGCCCCGCCCCAGCCGCACGCGGGCCTCTTCCCCTACAGGCACCCACCTGTTACCCCAAAATAGCACCAACACACTGTAAAGTCACAGGGTTTCAATTCTCGGGATACTAAATATATGCTGGACTCTGCTTGTCAGAGCCAGTGGAAGCACAGAGCTCGTAAGAACCTTGTGTGACAATGTGGCTGAAAGCAGCTGGAGCCATGAGAACGCTACAGGACAGTGACCACGCATCAGGCGGCCTTCCCGCGCCACGCGTGCCGCGCCCACACCTTCCACGCGACACGAAGGGGGCGGGTGAGCACCAACAAGAAACGGGCGACAAAAGTGACTCGTGTTGAAATGGCACCCGAGTCACTGGTAAAGGAGACGATGCTGAAAGAAGAGCTGACTTTTCCAGCACTCCTGAGTTTGTATTCAAATATAAGATGATAAAGAGAAAATTGTTACTCTAAAGAAGTATGATAATAAGCATGATAATTTATGATAACAAGTATGATAATTTATAATAGTATGTTTGTGGAGTTGTTAACAAGAAAATGGCTTGAAAGGAGACACTCCTGAAAAAAATTTAATAAATCTGTCATATAAAGATGTTTTGTCATTAAATGAAACCAAATATAGGGGAAATTAGATGGAACTTTTCTCCCAAGGTTAGAAATTGCCCGGCATTTTCCCTGTGAAAAATATTTTATTTTTTCTAGCCTTTTTAATGTATGATTTTATGTAAGCTTTTCATTTCACAGCAAATATACAATTCCATTCTCCAGCATGTAGATCCCCAGGGCTTTCTGGCAGCGTGGCCCTCTCATCTGCTGCCCCTCACCTCCTGAACATTCTTTATCCCTGGCCCAGGTCCATTAGGGGATCCTTTTTCAAAAACCAGTCCTTTTGGCAGAACTGTTTCCTTAACAACTTCTCCTTCCTCTCCCTTGAGTCGTTCAAAACTACATCTGTCTAGTGTATGGACTACATCACAGGCTTAGTTTCTTATTTTAAAAAGCTGGACCTGGGACTTCCCTGGTGGTTCAGTGGCCAAGACTCCAAGCTCCCAGCGCAGGGGGTCCAGGCTAGACTGCTGGCCAGGGAACCAGACTCGACATGCTGCAACTGAAGATGCTGCGTGCTCCTGTGAAGGCCAAGGAGCCGTGTGCTGCTGGGAAGGCCCAGGGCAGCCAAACGAGGATTTTTAAAAGCTGAGCCTCTGCTTAGTCTGCTTAGGTCATCCTGGTGCTATTTATCAGCCGTTGGTCTCACATTCAGCTCAGTGTGCGGTACTCAGCCGCTTCAGTCATGTCCGACTCTGACCCTATGGACGGCAGCCCACCAGGCTCCTCTGTCCATGGGACTCTTCAGGCAAGAACGCTGGAGAGGGCTGCCCTCCTCCAGGGGATCTTCCCAACCCAGGGAATGAACCTGCGTCTCTTAGCTCCCCTGCGTTGGCAAGTGGGTGGTTTTTTTTTTTTTTTTTTACCACTAGCAACACCTGGGAAGCCCTAAATTCAACTCATATGCACATCTTTCTGTCTTTGTCCCTTGCATTAGTTTTAAAACAGTTACTAAATATTCAAATATTTCCCACCCACCCTTCCGTGATTTTCCTGGAACTTTGCCCACAAGAGCATTAGCCCATTTCACTTTATCCTTCACCTTCTTAACACACCACTGGACAATGCTCCTTGGCAGAGGGGGCAGCTCTGTTTTTACTAGCGGATCCTGCAAGAGCTATGTGTCCAAATTGGGAAAGAACTGATCCTCACAGCAAGGCTGGCCGGGGCTGTGCTCCTGGAAAACTCTGCATGAGATCACAACTAAGCTCACAACTGCAGAGAAACTGTTCGGAATGTTCCGTGAGGACAAAATCTGGAGAGCGTGCCTCCTCGGCTGGTCTCGGCAGACAGACCGCCGCCCAGCAGGCACCCTGTGCCGGGTGCGGGCCCGCTGCTCACACGGGCTCCGCCGCTGCATCCTAGCTGAGTGGCCTCGAGCAGCTGCTGACATTCTCTCTGCCTCAGTCTCCTCCTCTGACACAGGGATCATGAGATGGCGGGTGTGATGAATGAGTCAAAGTGGTACAGGGCGTCAGTCACCTACTGAGGGCAGGGACTGAACTACGAGCCAACAGATGCAGAACCGCGAATGTGGGGGGCTGCCTCCTACACCATTTTCTAGAGGAGATCTGAGCATCCCTGGCTTCTGATACCCAGGGGCCCTGGAACCAATCCCTGCAGTCACCGAGGGACCACCGCGTGCAGCACATGCCCAGAACGGGGCCGTGAACACCGGCTTCTGGGTGTCTTTATGCACTCAGCATTACGAACTCAGGATTGTAAGCAACAAGGCTCCCTAATCATCACCCAAACAGTAAGGAACACTCACCGATGTTAAAATGGGCCGAGGCTTTGGGGTCAGGAGCTAGTCCAGAGCAGAACGGCCTCAGGCGGCCACTCTCCCTCTGGACCTTCATTGCTGCTAAAGGAGATAATCGATGTCCTCCTCCTGCCTTGGAGGGTTTTGGAAGGTTCACATGATACTATCTGTGAGAAGTGACCTTTTAAATTACAGGCTCTGACACAGTATTAACTAGCGTGCTGTATTCTGGCTCCGGAGGTCGGGTCAGCCCAGCGGAAATTCAGCTAAAGGCCCCCGGCCCCTGCCCCCGCCCTTCTTCCTTGGCCGCCTGGCGCCCAGGAGGCCTGCTCTGTGGACACGGGCGAGCAGCCGGCTCCCCGTCCTGCCGTCCCCGGGGCTGCTCTCCACACCCCACGGCCCAAGCGTCTTCACCACCATCCAGAGCTTCGGGGCCACTCACCCTGCAGAGATGGCACTCAACAGCCCCTGATCTAAACCTGGATCTAGGTGGAATTTTCACCTCTTTCAGTAAAATCATATACTGTCCCTACACTTTGAAATATGACATACTAACTTAAAAAATTCAGGCATAAAGCATTAAGTTCTACAGCCACTCCTGAGCTCTTTTAACTTCTCAAGCCTCAATTTCCCGCCTGGAGAATGAGGGTGACATAATTCCCATAAAGGCACGGAACCTGTAGAGTCAGGCTGGTTAACTAAATACTTGTTGGAGGGTATCACTTGTGAATTATGATCACGGCTAAAATGGTAACAAGCATGAGCAAAGTGCTTGGAGCCACTGACAAATGGAAAAATCAGAGGCCATTTGCACTGGTCATGAAAACCCGTAGAGAAAGACATCACCTTTTTAGGAGGAAGCAAAAAAGGAGGTCTAGTTTCGTGCTAACGCATTAGAAACAACTGGAGTTTCTTCAGTGATTTGTCAGATGCCATCAAATATTTGAAAGCACTTTAAACACCGTGGACACCAGTTCACATAGCAAGTCATGAAGCACTGACCATAATTCTATTTTCGATTTCATGTGGAGGGACAGTAAACACAGACCTCTAGGTAGAGTCTCTGATTTTCGGTCTGCCTAGTACACTGCTTTATTAGCCACCCTTAACATGAAATTAAATGACAGTATTAGTTAAGGTGACATGAATGTTTCGTCTTTTTAAACTTGATCTTCTGGGCCTGACTCTAGTTTCTGACAGTGCAGGGCTCTCTTCCATGACCCATGGGCCTTCATAAACTTCTCTATTTTCACTTAACCTTCCAAAACACTTCCTTAACTTTCTGTCAGTATCACTTTTTTAAAAAGAAAGAAACAAAGCTCATCAGTCTAAAATTACTAGAAGAGTCCTTACAATGAACAACTGAACACATAGTTACCAGTCTCAGCTCAAGGGTTAATTCAGCAAGTGCTTAACCACTTGGACACGGTAATCAGAATTCATTTCACATTAAGGAAGCCCTAGAACACAGTATCTCAGACAAGAAACTTCCTCTTACAGATGAGCGCCTGCCCTATGTGAGGCATCAACTCAAGTCTCAGAACAATAACCCAGCTTCAAGAAAGGAAGCCTGGAAGAAAACATCCTTTCCTTCCAACTAGGGGAGAGCCCCCCTGAAATGGCTGAGAACATGCCCTCAAAGTTCTTGAGACCAGAGACGCTGAGTCACTTGTTAGGCTGCTACATAAAATCATCCCCAGGAACTGCTCTTGCTGTTCCACCTGCTTCAGCTGGAGAAGGACCCTTGTCACTCTCTGTGAAATCCTGGCGGTGGTGAGTGTCTCATTTTCTGAGAAGACGTTGTTTCTTTCTGTACTAATATACTAAAAAGAACTAGACAATAAATGACAAAGTCAACATAAATATTAATAAATGATAATAAGGGCCTCATTTGGTTATTAATGTACTTTAGACTGTCAAACAGACCCCTCGTCCTGTTTTGAGATAAAGACACACACGCAGCCCTTCTTAAAATTTTGTCTTACATATATTCCTTTGCTCACTCAGAGTCTGGTAACTATGGGAAAAATTCCCTGTGGTTTTAGGGAGTTTTGGACGCCGTGGTAAGATTTGCCTGTATTAATTAACACCTTCACACAATTTACACTAACTTCAGTGACAATAAACGGCTATTGGAAGTACACAGGAGTCTTCATTCACTGTTAGAGGAAAAATTAATTCCCAAATTTCTTACAAATTATTTAGGAATCCCATACAAGCCGGTGACTACATTTGTCACTAAGGAGTGTCCCAGCACCGGCTTCTATAGCAATTGACAGCACAGCCTGGAAAGAATTTAGGGAAAGAGCCGGGGTGAGGCACTCTGTGCTCTGGGAAAACTGGCAAAACAGGCTCTCAGTTTTCAGGAAAATCTAAGGAACTCAGATTCCTGCAACTTCCCAAATTCAGAAAAGCACTAAAAGCCTTAAGGGAGACAGCAGCTCCTTCTGACCGGTCGTAACCTCTGCGTGCCTGACCCCGGGCCCTGCTCCAAAGTCACATCCTCGCTGACCTCGGCCCGACCCTCGCCACCAGGACCTCCCTCTGCGCGCTGACCGCCGCGGACACGGCGACCACATGGACACCCCGCCCGCGAGGGAGCGCTGCGGCTGGGGCTCTGGCCGCCAGCCGGCTCTGGAAGGTGGGACGGCGCCCGGGGAGGCCGAGCGCGGCTGGTGGGGGGGACACCTGTCCGCTGCTCTCGGGCCTGAGGCCAGACGGATTTTTCTGTTTTGCGAAGAGCTCGGTCGCCCAGCACGGGAACCACTAACCGGCCCCGGTCCTAAAACCGCACGCGGCGGGGAGTGGGCCGGAAACACCTGGCCCCACGCGGAAGGTTCTGGAAGCCCCGCGGCGGCACAGCCGTCGTCTCGAGTCACGTCCCCCCAACCTCCCCTCCTTGGGGTCTCGCGGTCCCGGCGCTCGGGGCCGCCGGAGGGTGGGGGGCCGCCGCGCCGACACAGCGCCGCGCTGCCCTCCGCGGGGCCAAGGCTGCCCCGCCGCTCCGCCCTCGCCCCCAGGTCCTCGCCCGCCGCTCCGTCCCCGCGCGCCCCCTGCCCCGCACACCTGAGCTCCAGCTGGTCCAGGCTCTCGAGCAGGCGGCTGGAGCGGTCGGCCATGGACGAGGAGCGGCAGAAGCGGCCCTCGTTGGCCTTGGCGCTGATCCTCGCCTGAGCCATCTGCGCCTGGCGGGCGGCCCGAGGTCACCGCCGTCCCCACGCGTCAGCCGTCTCCTCGGACGCGCCGCCCGCAAACCCGGAGTCGGGGGCCGGGGCACCCGGGTGAGGGCGCGAGGGCTTGGCGGCCGGGCTCCGATCGCGCGTGCTGCCTCGGGGGCGGCGCGCCGCGGCGGCTTCGCGTGGCGCCAGGCCCGGCCCTCGCCGCGAGCACGCCCCGGGGCGGGGCCCGCGCCATCCACGCCCTCGCCCCGCCCCGATCCGCGGAGGCCCCGCCCCCAAACACGGCCGGGGCGGGGCCCGCGTCAACCACGCCCCCACCCTGCCTGGCCCGCGGGGGCCCCGCCCCCGATCACGCCCCGGGGTGGGCTCGCGCAAGCCCCGCCCCACCCCGCGGAGGCCCCGCCCCGGGGCCTCCTGCCGCGAGGAACGCGTCCTTCGCGCAGCAGCGGTTCCCGGGCACCTTCCCGAGGTGAGAACCGGTCCGTCTGGACGCCAAAAGCGAAGTCGACAGAGCAGAAGACAAAAAGCCGCCCTATTCAGCTGCGTGTAGGGGGCAAGGTGAACCTCATCGTTTTCATACCCACTCTCATGAAAGCATTTGTAATGACTTCTCTGTTTAAAAGTTATTGGTTGGAATTTGAGTGAAATGATTGCTATTTAAGGCCGTTTCAAGCCCCATTTGTATAAACCTACTGTTAAGAGAAGACCATGGAGGCCGCTCGGCCACCGTGAAGGTCAGGGAGTTGAGTGGTGGCGGGGCAGGAGCACACTTGACTTTGCTCGCGTTTCCTCGTGGCTCTATACCCACAGTAGGCGGAGGGGATAATAACAGTTCAAGGCTGGAGCCCAGCCTTTAATCTGAGATCAAAGTCGAGGTACTTGAACAGAGATGAGGCCCTAAGGCTAGATCCCAGTTCCTCTGAACTCTAATTCACAACTGCTGCAAGGGATCATCTGGCCTCATTAGACATTTTATCGTGTCATGACAAACCTGGAATCCTTAGACATTTTGTGAATGGTCTGAAAGTCGGTCGTGCTGGCCTCTCTCACACCTCAGACTCAGAGGACTCCAGCTCCAGAGAATACCCAGGCCCGCCTTCACTCCTACTGGGCCAGCATCCCAGCCCTGCCCTCCCATCTGGTCTGGTGCTGTTTGCACCCCTGTCTGTGCTCAGCTCAGCAGCTACCGTGATCCAGAGTAAGGCACAGCACATCACTCCTCAGAAAACTTCAGCGGCTCCTGAAGCCAAGGCCTTCAGAAGAGGCCTCAGAGGACTCTTGTCTCCTGCTGCCTGCACTAGCCTTCTTACTGCTTGTCTGGATAAGCTCAGTCCCTGCCTTCAGGCCTTTGCTCAAGTTCACTAAGGCCCCTGACCGCTCTAGTACAAACAGCAAGCCACCCCCACCCCCGCCCCGCCCCAACACCGGTCCTTCTCAGCTCAGTCGTGCGGCTGTTTCCTTCCTCCTCTCAGCACTGCTCCCAGGTGTGCGCCACTGAGGAGGTGAGGGCTTCGTTTTGCTCACTGATGTATTTCAAGTGCTTAAAATATTTTAAAACACATTATAGAAATTAGGAGACTTAAATGAATAGTCGCTGACAAAGGTAAGTACTCAATAAATACTTTGTGAGTGAAAGAATAAACAGTTTAAAAGAAATTTAAAAGAAAAAAATTGATGGAAAAAAGGAAAGCTCTTTAAGTTGAGGCCTATGCTATGGAGTCTCTGGTTGCCCTGCCCAAGGGAGCCCAGCAGAGTCCTTGCACCTTGTTCTTGGGAGAGGTCTGAGTGGCCAATGGTCAGGAGGACAAGGAGTAGGAAGAAAGGGTTGGGCTGGTAGGATACCAAGCATCCAAAAATAAAGTCTTTAACGGAGGAACTTTTATTTAAGACAATCAATGATACCACCAACCAGATGTTATCAGTACACTACCTATATATCCTTTTTAAAATAAACATTGTCATTCATCATTTCTTTGACAAAAGCAGTTATTCAGGTATAAAAAGGCATCACAATAAAAACTTTTTAAAAGAAAAAAAACTTATCACAGTAAAATGAAAGACGAATAAAAGCAAACAAGCATCGTTGTCAGAAACATTTACTCTTCATAATATTCCCCATTACTCTGTGTAACATCCACTCTCCTCCATATGTCTAAGTTCAAATTATGAAGTAATTCAAAAATGATTTTTAATTTTGTAGTAAGCAGAAATACAATCAGTGACAATTATTAAAACACTAAGCAACCCAATGACCTTATTTTAAGGATCATGATGACTACCCGTCCCCCACTGTGTCACTCTGGTACCATCACACCCCATGAGTGTCCCAGCAACACAGCTGCCCCCGCCCAGCAGGCGCCTCCAGCACAGCCAGCTCCTTCTGGACACCTGTTCAAGCTCCCACTGCTGAGCAGGCTCCCCAGATGTCTTTAAGGTCCAGCTCTGTAACCACCTCCCAAAGCCTTAAACTACCCCAACAAACTAAAAGTACAGGGTGCTCACTTTGGAAAAATGACTAGGACATTCTCAAGCTATGACGTCTACTTAAAAAGCAAGCAGGGAGACAGAACTGACAGCTTAAGAAAGAAAGAACACAAACTGGTTTCCAATATGGACTGAAAAGACTGTAATATAATAAGAATAAGACAAGTCACACTATGTAACACTAAATTATCTAGTTGCAGAGGAAGACCAGAGTTCTAGCTATGATTTTTTTTTTTTTGTCTTAAAGAAAAATTTATATTTATAGAAAATTTTAAGTTTGGTAAGTAACTACTACTCAAAACTTTTAGGGATGACATGTCTGGTCAAATAACATGAAGTATATTCACAAAGTTTGTATGACAAGCCCCTTCTTAAGTCTTCTAATTATATAACATTTTTTATTATTCATCATAAGGCTTCAACATTTAAAAATTAAATATGTAATACCAACTGTAGGAAATTGACATTTTAATGAATAACTAAAATGAAGATACTTCCATATGAGATAAAAATTTTAAATGGTTAAGGAAGATTACTCCTGAGTAGACTTTCAACATTATTTTCTAAAGAATACTATGTTTACACAAATATATACATATATATAAAAGGACTAATATTAAAAGTATGCCTAATTCTATGCAAAGACTTTTACATCATTCCCTTTAAACAGTAATTAATACAAGTCATATGAAATCAAAGTAGGTAAAAAGAATGGAAAAAGTTTCTTTTTACTACTTTCAAAGAAATTAGGTTGGTTTTCTATTTCATTCCAGCAATGCACAGCTCTAAGTAAAGCAGGACTATACATCTGAGTGAAAGCCACAAAGAACACTGCTGATAAAATTTTTCATCTGTTTTCACCATCAGTTTCCTTTACTCTCTTCTAATAATCATAAAAAGACCTCAAAGATAATATATATTAGTGCCACATAGGAAGTAAAATTTACAGAAAAAATGAGCTATGATAGCTTTATTTGTATTCATTTTCACTCTTAAAAAAAATAAACTAGAATCATCTGTACAGTACAAATTAAAGAACCAGTTCTATTTGGGAAGCATATAAACAATCGTCAAGGGCTTCTTTATTTCTTTTTTTAAAATCATTTTAACCTAAGTATATGAATTCAAGGTTACCTGGGAAACATGATACCTATATTAGAGTATATGATTTGTATTTGCATTAACATATATTCTGTTCCTCTGTACATTTTTGCAAATGGCACAAAAACACAAAGCAATATCAGAGTTTGAACATACAAAAGCAAAAACAGTGTGTTTTCAAATACATTTGTACTAGTAGATTTCTGGTCTCCTTTAGAAAACAAACTCAAGAATTCATCATCCTGAGTTCTCTTCAAGGCCACTTGATGTTGTGTGGTAATACCTTTAGTTACATTTCCTCAAGACTTCTTCTAATAGCTTCTTCTAATTCCACATCTGCATTAAAAAAGAGAATTTTAACATTTACGGCAGAAAACTGATAAAAATGTACTTAATGTAAGTCTCATCAACTACATCTGTATTTTCAGGAAGGAAAGGAAATACAACTTGGAGAAACTGAGGATAACTTGGCAGTTTCTTCATCATAAAATTTGACTGTTTTGAAATATGAGAATCTGGATATGATCTTAAGCTGAATTATAATATATCTGAGCTTAATATGCTAAGAAACTTATAAGTTATTTCCATTTAGGGACACAGAAAGACAACAAACTTCTAGAATGACTGACAGGTAATCACCAGACTCAACAGGGGAAAAAAAGAGTATTTCCAAAAAGATTTGACATAATAAATATAAAACTTACCAGTGGAAAAAGAAAGGCAAAATCATGAAATGGCAAAACCTCAAAAGCTATTAAAATTTTAGTTTTAACTTTTCTAGTATCTAAGACAAAGAGTCAAATTCAAGGCTATGTAATATCCTCTGAGAAGCATTTATTATATATACATATGCACTCACTGAATAAATTTATTGAATGCCCACTGTATACCAGGCACAAAATACAACAGTGAACAAGACAGACATTCTTGGGTTCACTGGTCTTTTTCTCCATTTCCTGAGAATGATGCTAAAAACTTAGAGGGTAATTAGGTGTCAGTTTCTTGGCCTCCACTAGCTTCTCGCACCAGGTGTATCTAACCCTGCCCAGTCCACAGTCTCCTGGGGTCTCCTGGGTTCACAGGCACAGTGATTCCTCTAACATGCAGCCACCCCTCCCTATGAGCTGGGGCACTAGTGTTACATCGTCAGGAATTTAAAACACTACAAGCTACTCTGTGTGAAAGCTAGATTCTAGGTCAATGTGTTGCCCTAAGATGAATTCAAAGGGATGAAGAAATGTACAGAAAAGCCAAGATGCTCTTAGCAAACAAAGAAGAAAAAGGTGACAAGATTTGTTTTTATGAAAACTTATTACAAAGTTATAGTAATTAAGAATGTGGTCCCAGTGCAAGAGGGTTTCCCTGGGGGCTCGACAGTGAAGAATCCGACTGCCAATGCAAGAGATGCAGGTTCGATCCCCGGGTCGGGAAGATCCCCTGGAGAAGGAAATGGCAACTGACTCCAGTATTCTTGCCTGGGAAATCTCAGTCCATTGGGTCAGGTAGCAAAGAGTCGGACACGACTTAGTGACTAAACTACAACAAACCAGTCCAAGAACTGGTGAACAGATCAAAGAGACAGCACAGACAGCTCTATGGAAACCTGACCGATGACAGAGGTGGCCTTGCAGAATGGTGTGGCAAGGTGGGATTTTAAATACATGATGAAGGGACAACTGGTAGGCCATATGGAAAAAAAATAAATTTACCCCTACCTTATGGAAAATACAAAAATACATTTCAGATTTACTGTGTGTTTACTGTATAAGAGCAAAGGAGAAACACAAAACAACAAAGGTGAAAACAAGAACATGGGAATATGTTCAGGACCTTAGTGCAGGGCAAGATTTATTAAACAGGATTCAAAAACATTATGAAAAAGAATGGCACTTCGGAATGCATTAAAATTACTTTAATCCATCAAAAGTGAGAGTGTAAAAAGACAAGACATAAAGAGAAAATATTTGCAATACACACATCTTACACCTAGAAAGATTTTCAACTCAGAAAAATCAGTAAAAAGATAAGTCAAAACTGTCAAGAAATCTGCAAAGGCACTGGCAAAAGATGTCAAAATGTCAAGTAAACATTACTCATCAGAAAAATGTAAATTCAAACCACAAAAAAATGCCTATCAGCAGGTAAAATTAAAAAGACCAATAATTCAATGATTAGTGAAAACGTAGATCAATAGGAGCTCACAGTAACTACTGGAATGAAAAAAAATGGAACAACCACTTTTGTAAAAAACCTTGTCATAATCTACGAGAGCTGAATGTCAACAAGTCTCCACCTCAGTATATATTCCTAGAAATGTGGGAACTATTTGCAACAGCCAACCAAATGTCTATAAGTGATACATGAATTGATTTATGTGTAAAATTATCATACAGGTACTGGAAATGAACAAACCAAAGCTACATGCTAACAATCAGATGAATCTATGAAACAATGTTAACCAAAGGCATTCAGACCCAAAGCATCAGTAATACCGACCATGACTGTGCTGTTCAGTATGATGCACACTGACTGTATGTGGCTATTTGTGCTTTAATTAACTGAAATTAAGTGAGGGGAACTGATCTAGGGAACTGATCACTGTGGGCTGAAGTGTGCCCCCTCAAGATATGTCCTTACCCTGGTACCTGTGAATGTGACCTAATTTGGAAATAGGGTCTTTGTAGGTGTGACCAACATGAGGTCATGAAGGTGAGCCCTAATTCAACATGACTGACGTCCTTATTGGAAGAAAACACCACGTGAAGATGGACACGCAGGGAGAAGATGGCGCCAGGACGGACGGAGAGACACACAGATGCATCTACAAGCCCAGGAATGCCCACTGTAGGGTAAGGGGTCAGAGACGGCGAGGTTCAGAGAAAGCGCAGCACTGCACAGGAACTGATCGCCTTTAACGCGGAGAGAGGGGCGGCGTCAGAGTAGGAGCTGCTGCACCAACCTGAGAAAAGAGGAAGTATATACAGGCATGTATGTGGAAAGCTGCTGTCTTAAGGGGGCCTGTTCTCCAAGGCTGTTCGGAGTATTATCTCTTATGAACAGCTGGGGCAAGGAATTCTGGAGACTGGCCAGAGGCTGGACCAGCTGGGAGCTGGGTGTAATCAACCTAATGTCCATTTTTAATTTGGGTGAGAGTTCTTTGTTTTGCAATAGAATGGTGGGGAGGACCAGGAGGGTCCAGGACCAGGCTACCTCGAGCCATGCAACTTTCCTTCACCTACAGTTGACATTAACCACCAGACTCTGGGAGCAGGACCATGGCCCTACCAACACCTTGACCTGAGATGGGTGAACTCGACAACTGAGAGACAAGCCACCTAGTTTGTGGCACTTAGGTGAGCAGCCCCAGGAAATCAATCCGCTGGCAATACTCTTTTTTAATCTGAAAGATGGTCACCTGTTTTGTGAGATGTTTTATACAATTTCTGTGTATATTATATACACATATACACACAGAGAGAACCAGAAATCTGGAGGACCAGCATATAAGTTGGGGAAAAGGATCAGAGCTGAAGTGTTCCAGAGTCCATTTATTGTTTCATGGAGGCAGACAACATGTACATATACTTTACTCTTTAAATTACATATAAAAAATGTGATAAAATGCCAAGGTAACCAGAAAGAACAGAAACAAACACACAGCATACACACCAACTGGAAAAAACAAAAAGAGGAAGCTAAGAATGAAATAGCAGAAGTAAATACAAAAACATTAACATCTACAGTGAACTTACAGGAATTAAACTTGCCAGTTAAAATGGATAAAAACGAAAGCAACTAAATGGTTCCACTTCCAATAACAGTAGAGTAGCTTATATTGGATTAATTCTCCCCTAGATAACAATTATAAACTATTTTAAGGCACTAAAGAACAGCAAAAATCAGGTAGAAACAGGACAATTATTGAAATAAATGAATTACACAGGGCTAAATATGCAGCTTTACGCTTTGTTTTGTTCCTCTTTTGCCTTAGGGCATGCCTACATCCCTGGGAAACCAGACTCAAACTGAGGAGTCAGAGACAGATGACAGAGAGGGTGCGAGGGGGAAATGGTGGCAGCAGGGCAGGAACGGCAGAGAGAGATCCCAGCAGAAATGAGAAAGTAATAGAAGAGAATCCTCCAAATCTACAAATCCTTGGTTGACTTCTGAACTCTGCATTCACGAGAGAGGACCCAAGATTGTCGGTGAGAGACAGCAGTTGGAAAGCTAAAAGAAGCAAGCGACTGTTGCCTGCTGTGGCAGGGAGAGTTTGGTGTCCGAGTCCAGCAAGTTAACTACCTACAAGAAAAAAAAAAATTCCTCAGAGGAAGTTAACAGAATTCTGAGAATCTATAATTTACATCACAAACATCCAGCATACATAAAAAATCATGTGACTTGCAGATAAACAAGAAATGTGAGGCACAGTCAAGAGGAAGAGCAGCCAAAAGAAACTGGCCACCAAGATAATCAAGCTCCTGGAATTAGCAGAAGAGAGATTTAAGAAAAGTTAAAAATATTTTTAAGGACATAAGGTTAAGTGGATAAGAAATCTCAACAGAGAAATAAAAACTATTGAAAAGAAAACTAAGCAGAAAAACTAAGCAGAAATTCTACAACTGAGAAACACATGTTTGAAATCAAAAACTTACTAAGTCAGCTTAACACTGGAGGTGGTAAAGGTTGAACAATAAACTTGAAGACTGAACAATAGAAATCAAATATGAAGAAAGAGAAAAAATACTGGAAGAAAATGAGAAACCTGTGGATAAATCTAAACCATCTAACATGCATAACTGGAGTTCCAAAAGAAAAGGAGACAGAAAGTGGGACAAAAAAATTGTGATGAAATAATTGGGGGAAACTTATAAACTTACAGATATATGAAGCTAAGAAAACTCTAAGTAGGATACAAAGACAGCTATATCTAGGGACATTATCAAAAACTGCTAAAATCCAAGGACAAAGAGGAAATATTAAGAGCAGTAAGAGGAGAAAAATGACATATTTGCATATAGGGGAGTAATAATAGAAATTATGGCCATTTGTCATGACAAACAGAGGAGGCCGGCCACAAGACAAGGAAATGGAGCTCGAGCTCTAAAGTGCTGAAGAAAAAACACCAGTTAACCAGAACTCTAAAGCCAGAGAAAATATACTTCAAAATTAAAGGGAAAATAAAGATACTTTCACAAATGAAAACAGAGCATTCAACACTAGCAAAAACTGCATTACATTAATATAAAATAGGACAGGAAATTCTTTAGGCTGAAAAAAACAGAACATCAGATGGAAATTGTAATCTAGTGGAAAGAATGAAAGGTCATTTGAAATGGTAACTATGTGGATAAATATTAAAAACTGTATCTTTCTTTTCTTTCTTTAAAACTCAAAGCAATGTTTAGAGCAAAAAATAATATTTTCTTATAGCGTTTATAACAAAAGCAAAAAAATATATATCGTAACCTTTAGAGCAACCATAAAAACTGGAGAGATTGTCAGAGTAAATCAAAAAGTAAGATCAAACTTTACAGTGTTTTTATAAGAGACGTAGTTTCAAAATAAAGGTATAAATAGACTGTAGTAAAAGGATGGAAAAATATACACTGTGTAAATATTAAGCATGAGAAAGCTTGAGTAGCTATATTAATATCAGACAAAAAAATTTCATGATAAAAGGTATTACCAGAGATAAAGAACATCTCATAATATCATAATGTTAAACAGATCAGTTCATTAGGAAGACACATCAGAAATGTATATGCAACTAAAAACAGAACTGCAAAACACAAAATACAAAATGACAGAACTAAAGGGAAAAAATAAAATCGACAATCCTTGATGAAGAAGCTCACTACTGTAGTAACTGATAGGTTAACTAGAAAAAAAAAATCACTGAGGACAAAGATCTGATATTATCAACCACTTTGACCTAACTGACATTGATAAAGTACTTTACTCAAAATACATTCTTTTCAAGTGCATACAGAATATTCATCCAGACAGACCACAGGTTGAGCCATGAAAACTCTCAATAAATATCAAAAGTTTTAAATTTTACAGAGTATATTCTCTTACCACAACGAAATTAAATTAGAAATAATAAGACATTCAAATATTAATATTTGTAAATTCCACAATATAGCTAAAGAGTCAAGAGATCAAAGGAGAAAATACAAGGAAAATTAGAAAATATTTCAAAGTGATAGCAAAAATATGAAAATTTGTGCAACACAGTCAGTTCAGTCACTTAGTCGTGTCCAACTCTTTGTGACCCCATGGACTGCAGCACGCCAGGCTTCCCTGTTCATCACCAACTCCTGGAGTTAACTCAAACTCATGTCCATCGAGTTGGTGATGCCATCCAACCATCTCATCCTCTGCCGTCCCCTTCTCCTGCCCTCAATCTTTCCCAGCATCAGGGTGTTTTCCAATGAGTCAGTTCTTCACATCAGGTGGCCAAAGTATTGGAGTTTCAGCTTCAGCATCAGTCCTTCCAATGAATATTCAGGACTGATCTCCTTTAGGATGGACTGGTTGGATCTCCTTGCAGTCCAAGGGACTCTCAAGAGTCTTCTCCCACACCACAGTTCAAAAGCATCAATTCTTCTGTGCTCAGATTTCTTTAGAGTCCAACTCTCACATCCATAGATGACTAGTGGAAAAACCACAGCTTTAACTAGATGGACCTTTGTTGGCAAAGTAATATCTCTGCTTTTTAATATGCTGTCTAGGTTGTGGAACACAGTAAAAAGAAGAAAGTCGACAAATTACAGTCTGTGGGCCAAATCCAGTCCACCAGTAATTTCTGTAAATGCAATTTCACCGTATACTTCACACTCCTTTGTTTATGTATTGAGAATGGCTGCTTTCATGCTGTAATAGCAGAGTTGAGTAACTAACAGAGACCACGGGACCTACAAAGCCTAAAATATTTACTATCTAGTATTTTACAGAAAAAGCTTAAAGCTTGCTCATCCTAGCTTAGAGGGAAATAAACCTCTTTAAATGTTTACATTTAAAAAACAAGAGAAAATTCAATCAACAGTCTAAGTGTCACATTCAGTTCAGTTCAGTTCAGTCGCTCAGTCGTGTCCGACTCTTTGAGACCCCATGAATTGCAGCACGCCAGGCCTCCCTGTCCATCACAAACTCCCGGGGTTTACTCAAACTCATGCCCATCGAGTCAGTGATGCCATCCAGCCATCTCATCCTCTGTCATTCCCCTTCTCCTCCTGCCCCCAATCCCTCCCAGCATCATAGTCTTTTCCAACAATTGCATTCATATCACACGCTAGTAAAGTAATGCTCAAAATTCTCCAAGCTAGGCTTCAGCAATACATGAACTGAGAACTCCAGATGTTCAAGCTGGTTTTAGAAAAGGCAGAGGAACCAGACATCAAATTGCCAATACCCGCTGGATCATCGAAAAAGCAAGAGAGTTCCAGAAAAACATCTATTTCTGCTTTACTGACTACACCAAAGCCTTTGACTGTGTGGATCACAATAAACTGTGGAAAATTCTGAAAGAGATGGGAATACCAGACCACCTGACCTGCCTCTTGAGAAATCTGTATGCAGATCAGGAAGCAACAGTTAGAACTGGACATGGAAAAACAGATTGGTTCCAAATAGGAAAAGGAGTACGTCAAGGCTGGATATTGTCACCCTGCTTATTTAACTTATATGCAGAGTACATAATGAGAAACACTGGGCTGGATGAAGCACAAGCTGGAATCAAGATTTCTGGGAGAAATATCAATAACCTCAGATATGCAGATGACACCACCCTTATGGCAGAGAGTGAAGAGGAACTAAAAGCCTCTTGATGAAAGTGAAAGAGGAGAGTGAAAAAGTTGGCTTAAAGCTTAACATTCAGAAAACTAAGATCATGGCATCTGGTCCCATCACCTCATGGGAAATAGATGGGGAGACAGTGGAAACGGTAGCTGACTTTATTTTTTGGGGCTCCAAAATCACTGCAGATGGTGATTGCAGCCATGAAATTAAAAGACGCTTCCTCCTTGGAAGGAAAGTTATGACCAACCTAGATAGCATATTAAAAAGCAGAGACATTACTTTGCCAACAAAGGTCCGTCTGGTCGAGGCTATGATTTTTCCAGTGGTCATGTATGGATGTGAGAGTTGGACTGTGAAGAAAGCTGAGCACCGAAAAATTGATGCTTTTGAACTGTGGAGTTGGGGAAGACTCTTGAGAGTCCCTTGGACTGCAAGGAGATCCAACCAGTCCATCCTAAAGGAGATTAGTCCTGGGTGTTCATTGGAAGGACTGATGCTGAAGCTGAAACTCCAATACTTTGGCCACCTCATGTGAAGAGTTGACTCATTGTCACATTAAGAAACTGTAAAAATAGACGACAAAATTGAAGCCCAAAGTAGGAAGAAGGAAATAATAAAGAGCAGAAATCAATGAAATGGAAAGCAGACCAAAAAGAGAGAAATTATCAACTAAAAACTGTTCACTCCTTGAAATGATCAAATCAACTGATAAAACTTCTAGTTAGTGAAGAAGAAAACAAAAATTACCAATATTAGGGAAAAAAATGACATGACATCATTAGTGATCCTAAAGAAATAAAAAATATATAATAAAGGAATACTACTATGAACAACTTTACACTGGTACGTTTGACAATCAAGGTAAAATGGACAAATTTCTTGCTAAACATTATTCTGCAAAACTGACATGAAGAAAAAGAATAAGTCCTAGAGTGAATATTCAACAAACGGTAGAATAGGCAGTTCCAAACACCCGACCTTCCACAGAAAACAGCGAAATACACGCCTGAACTGTCAGGCAGAAACAACTTTCTCAAAAGTTTGGAAAATCCTCAAAGGTTCACAGCAACCAAGCAAACGCTGAATCAAGACACAGGCCACACAGAAACCTGTAGGGGGACTATCCTGGTGGTGCAGTGGATAGGAATCCGCCTGCCAATGCAGGGGACACGGTTCCACCCCTGACCTAGGAAGATCCCACATGCCTCAGAGCATCTAGGCCCCACAACCGCTGAGCCTGCGCTCCACAGCAGAGAAGCCAGCACAATGAGGAGCCCGCACAGAGCAAGGAAGCCCCTGCTCACCGCAACTCAAGAAAGCCCACACGAGAGCCACAGAGACCCAGTGCAGCCAAAAAAAAATAATTAAAAACAAAAACAGAAACATAGGAAAGCCGAGTGGCATCTTCACTTGCCCTTCCCCCACCACCTCCCTATCCCTCCCTGCAGCAGCCCATACTCCTGGTGTGAGACCCTTGTCCCTGGCTCCAGGCAGAGCAGAGCAGAACTCACAACTTACTGTCTGTTCTATCCTGTATCTGAAGGACTGAAACAAGCCCTCACGTCTACTTTACTAAGCTCAGGACCCACGCCGGGCAGAAAAGCAGTCTGCATGGCTCAGAAACAGCGTGAGGCAGACAAAAAGCCTGGGGTAAAAGGTGATGGGTGAGACATACAACAGAACACCTACTATCTGGGAGGGAACGCCATGAAGAGAATTTCCTTGGGAAATTAGGGCATTCAAAAGCACCTCCGTGTGCTGGGGAATTCAGAAACCAGGCACACACCCAGTACAGGATGCATGCTCAGAAAATACCCAAGAAGACACTAAGCCTTCGCCACTGGCTGATCTGTAGGCTCAGTGCATGCTTGCGTGTTAAGTCACTTCAACTCTGTGACCCCATGGACTTTAGCCTGCCAGGCTTCTCTGTCCATAGGACTTCCCAGGCAAGAATACTGGAGTGGGTTGCCATTTCCTCCACCGGGGGATCTTCCCGACCCAGGGATCGAACCTGGGTCTCCTGTGGCTGCTGCAGTGCAGGCAGACTCTTTACCACTGCGCCACCAGGCTTGGTGCAGCGCTGGCTAAATGCTGAAGGTGCTAGCATACAGCTGAAGCTCAGGAGGGACTGTTCTTTGCTCCTGGTGTTCAAGGAAATCTCTGTCAAAACAATAGTTGAACACAAGCTAAAGGAACAGAGACTTCAGTGACCAAACATGACAAGGAATACAGTTTTTGCAAAAATAATCTGGAACTAAACACATGGACAACTACAGCCTTTGACAATCACAAACAGCACACTATGGGGAAGACAGAGAATCTGATTTCCAAAGTACTACATTATAATATTTGCACATCCAATTTTCATCAAAAACACAAATAATACAAAGAAACAGGAAAGTATACAAAGTGAAAAAAAATTGAATTAAATTGTCCCTGAGGACACCTAGATACTGAATTTACTAAACAAAGACTTTAAACCAACTGTCTTATGGTCTAAGACCTAGCGTAAACCATGAGCAAAGAAGTAAAGGAAATTAGGAAAACAATGTATGAACAAAATGAGAATATCATAAAGAGGTAGAAATTATGAAAGGCCACCAAATAGAAATTCTGGAGCTGCAAAGTACAACTAAAATGAAAAATTTGTTACAGAGTTTAACAAAACTAAGCAGATAGAAAAAAGAATCAGCAGATTTTAAATGTTCCAAATTTGATAAAAGATATGAATCTACACATCCAAGAAGCCCAACAAACTCCAAACAGGAGAAACTCAAAGAGATTCATGTTGAAGACGTGTTATAGTTAAACTATCAAAAGTCAAAGTCAACAGAAGCAGCAAGAGGAAAGCAAGTCTTCACGTGTAAGCCGTTTTTAATAAGACGAACAGCTTATTTCTCACAAAAATCATGGAGGCCAGAAGACAGTGAGAGAACATGTTTAAAATGCTATAAGAGAAAACAAAAATCTGTCAAGTAAGAATTCTATATCTAGAAAGAAAGGAGGAGTAATCAAGACTTTCCTAGATAAAAACTAAAGGAATCTGTTGCTAGCAACTCTGCCCTCCAAGGGATGCCAAGGGAACCCCTCAGGTTGAAACGACAGGAAATCAGACAGTGGCCCAAAGCTCATGGAGGAGCACGGGACACTTACAGCAGACACGGCCTTGTGTTCCTTTGTTACGGCTCCGTCTGTATTTCCCTTATTCTCTTTTCTCTCTGCCTTAATTTCATTCTCTTTGAAAGAGAGGTAATATGACTAAATAAGAAAGAACTCAGCAATAGGAGTTAGAACGCCTATACTAAATCATGCTCCACTCATTTGGAGGCTATGAATCTGAAGACAAATTACTAAATGTTTGGAAGACTAAGTTTTTATGAAAAATAGGGGAAATATTCTGACTCTCATAGGTTGTTAGAATTAACAGCAATTCTGAATGTGTTAGGTTTTTTTCATTCACAATTCAAGTAAAAACTGAACACAGTAGTCTCTTGCTTCTCTGTTCCTTAAACTGGCCACAGAGTTATACTGTTTTACTGTTTATGTTAGTTTTACTATTTGTTATAATATTAATAATTGTACTGATAACTGCTATTAATTGAAGGAACTCTAAGGCAAACTGCTGACATTTACAGGAAGATGGTTTTACAATAGCAGCAATCCACATAATGCTGTGTTTTACTTTCTTTCCAGGGATTTGGGTCAGAATACCTCTGCTAAACGTGTATACTTCTAGAGAAGACCTGAGGTGCAGGTAAACAGTGAATAATGATAATAATCACCATCATGGGGAATTCCCTGGCTCCATGCTTTCACTACTAACAGTGCGAGTCCGATCCCTGGTTGGGAAACCAAGATTCCCACAAGCAGCAGGAACCAATACACGTACTGCTTACCACGTGCCAGGCTACTCCAGTAAGGAAGGTATACTAGTATTTCTGTTTTTAAAACGGAGGAAACTGACGCACAGTGAAGGGAAGGGACTTGGACAATATTACATCACTCACAGATAGCAGGGTTGAGATGAAGCGGCTCTTTATAATGGGCTTGGGTAGTTAAAAACTCTAACAGGTCTACAGAGAACAACAAAGACTGAGATCATCACAGTGTGGGGAGAGGAGAGAGGAGGCCACAAAAGAAACTGCCTTTTGCCAGGGCAAAAAGTCGCAAGTAAACTGTCCCTGCTTTTTACCACCCATCTGTCAGGCTTTTAAAATGCTGTGTTGAGAAGAGAAGGAATGAGAAGAGATTTGAGAAGTTTTAAACTCTGAGTTTTGCTATATTAGGTTTGGACTAGAGCTTCACTTTGCTTCCATGGTGCAGGGTCAACAAAATCACCCAATATTCTCCAGCCAAGTGGTTTCTGTCTTAATTTCCTTTATCCTGTTATAGGGAGGTAGGTCCTAGCAGCCCTAACTTATTTTGAGTTTGTTACCAGTTTATTCATTCAACAATCATTTAGTGCTAAAAGCCTGTGCTAGGTGTTGTTAACGATAAATAAAACACGATCCTACTCTCTGAATGGCTCACAGTCTGGTGGGCATGAGAAATACAAACAAAAAAATATTTAAACCAGAGGGAGTCTGGAGATGGGAGCCGTTAGCTTTCTCTAAAGATGGAAGATCTAAGAGGCACTGATCATACAAAACTGTCTACAAAGTGGCAATTCAACCTGAGAGACGATATTTGAGCTGGTTCTTGCTGGGTGAAAAGGAAGGGAAAGGAAGGCATTGGAGGCAAGTACAGAGGCGGCCACGGCTCAGTAACTTACAAGGGGACACTGTGTGCCTCTCATACTCATTCTACATAAAGCAGGAAATGAAAACACAGGTGACACCACTTTGATTTTTCTTGAAATTAGAGCATTATATCTCTACTTCATAGGACAATTAAAAGTTTAAAGTATCTTTTCTTGAATCCACTTTTTCCAAACTAAGAAGTGTTAAAAATGTAAAAACTCTCAAAATCTCCCAGCCATAAAATGTACAACATAGATACAAAATGCTAGAAATTCTGATACATATTCAGTGATACAGATCTCAGATTTCCTGGGTTAGCTAGGAGCCCACAGGACTATGGAGGTTTTTCAAGTGTGGTTATTTAAAAGTTATAATTTTGCTTGGCATTTTCCATGGGATTAGTCATGGGTAGTAAGTGAAGATTGCAAAGTCTGAAGTACTTAGGTGCTCAATGTATTTATCTTTTCGTGGACTTCATAAACCACTTAGCTGGCAGTTTCTGTTTAAAACTCACAAGCATTCTTTCATCTGTTTAACCTGTCATTATGTGGCTGCTTAGCACCAAGCCAGACCTTGCAAGACCATGTTGGGAAAACAAACTGGTCAGAAAACTTGCTTCCAATTAGGTCGTTGACCTACTGCCAATTTTGTTTAACCAATGAATTCTGACTTTAAGAAAGATCAGTCTTCTCTGAACAGAATCTTCACTGAATAGAATCAATTCCACTGCCAGACTCAAACTCCCTACCCCAGACAGCAAGAAGTGTGCTCCCGGTCAGATTCACTGTATTCTACAGCAGCGCCAATGAACAGAAGCTCAACAGCGGGCCATTCTGTGTGCTTGTTTTGCCACGCTTCCTTCCCTAGTTATACACTTCCACTCTCAAATCTCCACCAACAAACACCACATTGGAACGTATATTAAGACTCCTACTGTGGCAATTCCCTGGTGGTCCAGTGTATGCTTCCACTGCAGAGGGCATGGGTTCAATCCCTGGTTGAGGAACTAAGACCCCACATGCTGTGTGGCGTGGCCAAAAAAGTAAAAACAAACAAAAAGAATCCTACTATTAATCTTGAATGTCAAAGATGCCAATATGAGAGTTTCAACTTTCAGTAAGCTTATTTCCCCAAATCCTGTTGTTTCATTTCCCGCCCAGGGTTATTAAAAAGCACAGTCTGTTATGGAAAAACCACAGTAAAAGCTGGACTTACATCACAGCCAAACAGTGGCAGTTGGTAAATGATTTGATGTGAAGTAATATACAAAGTTCTCTTAAACCTATTAAGGGAAACATAACTAATTTGCAGAAAAAATCCTTTAATATTCTGATATAAGTGCTTGCTTTCGTAGTTCCACTGCATAACTTTTTAATATTCTTAACTTAATACTATTTAAATAAAAATTAGGAAACCAAAATCCTTTCCTAGCCCAGGACAGCAACCTTTTTCTGCAAAGGGTCAAAAAATAATTATTTTAGGTTTGGTTGCAGGATGGGGCAGGATCTATACCATTTGTGTCACAACTAATGTTCTTGTGGCGAGAAAGCAACAGCACAGACCATACTTACACATGAGTGTGGACAGGCTCCGATAAAACCTTATTTATTCTAGTATCTTATACAAGGAAATGCAAATTATCCTTTAAATGAAAGAACAGCTTTAAAAAACAAAACAAAACACAGCGGGAGGAGGGAAGAGGGGGCGAAATAAGAGAGGAAGAAATTAAAAAACACAGAATCAATTAGGTGAAGGGTTAACTCCATTAGGTTACCTTCTGCGGATCTGAATTCTTCTCCCACTGAAGCACTTTTTATACCCAGGTTATCATCACTGTCACATTCTGTAAGGAAGAATCAATAAACGCAAATGTACTTCTGAAAAAGTTACTGTGCTATTAATTTATGTACTCTAAAATGGTATGACTTTCAATGTCTCCTCCCATACCCAAGCTTACTAATTACAATCCATTAGTATTACACAACTTTCCCTAGTATTTTTTAAAAAATTATCAAATACTACTACTTAAATAAAGAAAAAACAAAAATGAAATAGGTAATTCACTTTTAGCTCTATATTCAAAAAATTATTTGAAAAAGATTTTTGTATGTTTAGGAAATAAGTTTCAGTATTTTTTTTTAAAACTGTAAATTTGAAAAAGCTAATATATTTGGATCCAGCAAATAAACTCCAAAGTTTCATTGGCATTAAATCATCTTTAAAAGATTTTTTAGTGGTGACAGAAAAAATTCTCCTGTAGTTTGAAAATCATAAGCATTCATCTCTATAGAGACGCA
Source organism: Odocoileus virginianus (assembly GCF_023699985.2). Lineage (NCBI taxonomy): Eukaryota > Metazoa > Chordata > Mammalia > Artiodactyla > Cervidae > Odocoileus > Odocoileus virginianus. The sequence goes on along the minus strand of NC_069700.1, from coordinate 40,141,562 downwards.
GGTTTATTATTAATAATGCCTCTGCATGCCACAAACTCAGTTGATGTCTTCTATGCTTACTAGTGAGAACCCTAAGGCTTTGAAACGGTTGACAAAAGCCACTGAAACATGAACATGGCCCCACCAGGGACCTGGCTCTCACTTTCACCACATTTGTATCAATTTCTATCAGAGTGACTGAATCAGCGTTTAAATAACTGGATACAAATCATATGGACACATATATGAAAATATGTAACATACTAAAATATACATTTAAAAATTAATCAATTTGCCATAGTCTACAAATAGAAACCACTGTATAACTCTTATATTCCTTTAGTGCAAAAATTTATTATGTCATCTTTTGCTATTCCAGCAAAAACAATGTCTTTTTCTACAATATCTTATATACACTTACTACTTCAAATATTTTAAGCTATGTTTTAGTGAAATAAAACATTATATTTACAATTTGAAGAACAGAAAAATTAATTCTTCAAACATTAGGAACAAAGAAAATGCCCAAGCTTTCCATTATTATAATTCAAAGTCAAGGCCAGTCAAAAGCAGCGTGTTGCAACTGGTCTAAATAATCCACCACTGCAGTGAAGACCTATGTAGGCCTGAGGGCTACGAGTCTGACACTAGGCTTTAAACATTTTTTAAGGTTTCTTTTGCCTCAATCAGCAGCACCCACAGAACACAGAAAATCATGAATAATTTTTTCTGTCTTCAGTACCCTGCATAGAATTAATTGTATCATATGGAAAGAGGCAGACAGAAGCTCAGAATTAGGTTTAACAGCTATTTCACATAATGCCTAGTCAACAGGGAACGCCACTGCTTCAGTCACCTACACTTTCACAGCAGGGGTAAACTCATGTGCTCAGTTTTCAAGATGGCTTTAGAAACCTGTGTAATTGGTACTAACCTCCATCCCATTCATTTCAAAATGAAGACACAAACCAAAAAAATACAACAAAGTCCCAGGGTCATAAACCAGATGGCCACGGACAGTGTTCAGATTTAACAAAAATCTTTTTGAAACGTACTATGTTGTAAACAGACTTTACTAAAGTGAAGTCTTTAAACAGTAAACAGACTTTACTAAAGTCTGTTTTCAATTTGAATTCAGTAATTCATAACAGCCTATGCTCTAGTTCACCCTTGTATTACTGAGGAAAAAATATTCTAGTAAAGTTCAAACTTTATATAAAATTCAAAGGAAGATGTTTCATTACTGAAGAACTATAAACACCTAAATACACAAAACTGTTTTTAAAGAGAAAATCTGACATAAAGGAAATCAATATTCTTGAACTAACCTATAAGATAATGTCAAGTTCTTTACACAAACAGATCCTTAAGAGCTTAAATAAAACCAAGTAGCAGTTATTCTATCTTAGAGCACGTGACAACCAGGAGCACCATCACACAGCGCAGATAAAAAGGCCGCCGACCTGGCTCCTCTGACGCAGCCTGCCTCACGCACTGTGACTGCAGTTGTACAGTCCAGAGAAGAAAACAGGGCCTCCTAGTTCACTTACAAAAGATCCTAGGGAACTTACGATGACAAGTCAGCTATGTTTGACACACAACCAGCTTACTTTTTAAAGGACCAGAATGCATAATCAAATCTTTTTATCTTCTACAAAGAGAAAAAGCATCTTCCTGTTAATTTCTGAAGCGTTCATAGTTGGTATCTACACATACTCTGCAAAGTCATTAGACTGCAGCAGAGCGTCTCTCATCTTCATTCTTCAAGGACGTGGTAACAGCCAACAATGCACACTGGATTCTCCACAACATAAAATCGGGGCTTCGCATCAATGAGAACCTCAGTCTTCGCAGAGGATGGCTCTGGCCCCAGCCAGCTATTTCAACATGGGCCTCTGTTCCGCCATGTACGAAAGGGGGCAACCTAACACATCCCACCTCACAGTGATGCAAGAAGGATTAAATAACACGCGGAAGAAGTTCTTTGAATGTTATAAACATCTTCAACACTACAAATACAACAAACATCTAGCATGGCAGTTGGCACACAGCAGGTCCTCAGTAAAAAGATGAGTTTCCCTTTTTCTTCTTTAAAACAACACTGAAGTGACAAGTGATGACTGCATCGTTGAAATATGGGGCTTGAGTTAGAGTGAACACATATTTGTGAATAAAATGTGAAAGTTTTTAAAAAAAGAAAAAGCCTACCAGGCTCCTCTGACCAGGATCACTAGAAAGCATCCATGTATCTTGGTAAACTTTTAAAAACTGAAAATCAGTACAATATAAAATAGAACTAATAGAAGGACAAGGGGGCTATGGTGTCAATTCAGGACAGGTTAATATTTTTACATGTCTCCACAGGGATACACACATACTGTAATCAAAATGCTGGTGCTGGAACCCTGATGCATAGGAGACTGAGTTTACAGGGCAAAAACCATGACACATTCAAATCTCAATCTTAATTTAAAGGCTAATCTTGCTACAGAGAGTAACCGATTGATCCCAAACAGTACCCACAGTAACATTCTGTACCTATGAGCGTGTGCAGGATGCACGCCGATGTTTGTGCACTGAGAGATGCTTCTCAGTTCTAATGTATATTAAATACCATTTCTTAACAAAAACTATTATTATTCTTAAGGCCATTTGTTAGGAAAGGTGAAGGAATAATGTTACCCACAAAAATCACTGGTCTTTGATTTTACAATTAGTTATAAAGTTTATTACCAGGCCTTTCACAGTCTTCCATGAAGGAAAAAAAAAGATAACTGTCTTAAATCAAACTGAATCTGAACATACTATGATTTAGTATAACAATGTTTAAAATTTCAGAGTTACAAAAGCATCTTTAAATTCAGACCTAAATGAAATATGTGACTTAAAGGCTATACTTCTTTGGCCACTTAATTTTAATAACTTTCATTAATTTTAAAATGCATTGGCTTTAGCACATGAAAAGATGCTCATTTGGAAAATGGAAATGACCAAAATGAGACACCACTATGTACCCATTAGGATGGTTATTATCCAAAACAAAAATCAGAAAATAACAATTGTTGGCAAGGATGTAGAGAAACTGAAGTCTTCATGACCTATTGGTGGGAATGTAAAAAATTATAGTCCATGTGGAAAATAGTATGGAGGTTTCTCAAAAAATTAGAAACAGAACCGCCATGTGGCCCAGCAACCACACGTCTGGGCAGGTACTCACAGAAACTGAAAGCAGGGTCTGGGAGAAATGTCCACCCCCATGTTTACAGCAACATGGTTCACAACAGCTGAAGTGTGGACACACACCAAGCATCTACCAGCGGGTAAATGGATAGCAAAAGGGGTACAGACATACAAAGGAGTACTCCTCAGCCTTAAAGAGGACCCTTCGACACAGGCTATAACATGGGCAAAACCTGAGGAAATGTTTTTCTCAGTGAAATAATAAGCCAGTCACAAAAATAGAAAGGCAGCATGATTTCACTTACAGGACACACTCAGGATAGTCAAATGCATAGATAGGAGACAGAATGCTGGCTCCCCAGGGGCTGGGGGAAGGACAGTGGGGAGTTATTGTTTAACGGGCATGGGGTTTCAGTTTTCAAGATGAAAGGAGTTCTGGGGATGGATGGTGGTGATGGCCACACAACAATGTGAATGCAGTTAACACCACACAACAGGTTTCCTAGGTGGCTCAGTGGTGAAGAATCTGCCTGCAATGTAGGAGATCTGGGTTTGATCCCTGGGTTGGAGAAGGAAATGGAAACTCATTCTAATATTTTTGCCTGGAAAACCCATGAACACAGCAGCCTGGCAGGCTACAGTCCATGCGGTCACAAAGAGTCAGATGTGACTGACATTTCAGAATGGTTAACGTGGTAAATCTTACATGTGAAAGTATTAAGTTGCTCAGTCGTGTCCAACCCTGAAACCCTACAGACTGTAGTCCCCACAGGCTCCTCTGGAATTCCTCCAGGCAAGAATACTGGAGTGAGTAACCATTCCCTTCTCCAAGGTATATTCCCAACCCAGGGATCGAACCTGGGTCTCCTACATTGCAGCTGGGCTCTTTACCATCTGAGTTATCAGGGAAGCCCAATCTTGTGTATATTTTAGTACAATTTAAAAAAGAAAACAGTGGAAAGAAAATCTAAAAATATACATATAGTGGCTGGGAATCATGTTTCCTTTTTATGTCAGTCAGTTCAGTCGCTCAGTCATGTCCGACTCTTTGCGACCCCATGGACTGCAGCACGACAGGCCTCCCTGCCCATCAGCAACTCCTGGAGTCCACCCAAACCCATGTCCACTGAGTCAGTGATGCCATCCAACCATCTCATCTTCTGTCGTCCCCTTCTCCTCCTGCCCTCAATGTTTCCCAGCATCAGGGTCTTTCCCAATGAGTCAGTTCTTCACATCAGGTGGCCCAAGTATTGGAATTTCAGCTTCAGCATCAGTCCTTCCAATGAGTATTCAGGACTGATCTCCTTTAGGATGGACTGGTTGGGTCTCCGTGCAGTCCAAGGGACTCTCAAGAGTCTTCTCCAACACCACAGTGCAAAAAGAATCAATTTTTCTGTGCTCAGCTTTCTTTATAGTCCAACTCTCATATCTATACAAGACCACTGGTAAAACCATAGCCTTGACTAGAAGGACCTCTGTTGGCAAAGTAATATTTCTGCTTTTTAATATATTGTCTAGACTGGTCATAACTTTCCTTCCAAGGAGTAAGCGTCTTTTAATTTCATGACTGCAATCACCATCTGCAGTGATTTTGGAGCCCAGAAAAATAAAGTCAGCCACTGTTTCTACTGTTTCCCCATCTATTTGCCATGAAGTGATGGGACCAGATGCCATGATCTTAGTTTTCTGGAATGTTGAGCTTTAAGCCAACTTTTTCACTCTCCTCTTTCAATTTCATCAAGAGGCTCTTTAGTTCTTCTTCACGTTCTGCCATAAGGGTGGTGTCATCTGCATATCTGAGGTTATTGATATTTCTCCTGGCAATCTTGATTCCAGCTTGTGCTTCCTCCAGCCCAGTGTTTCTCATGATGTACTCTGCATATAAGTTAAATAAGCAGGGTGACAATATACAGCCTTGACGTACTCCTTTTCCTATTTGGAACCAGTCTGTTGTTCCATGTCCAGTTCTAACTGTTGCTTCCTGACCTGCATACAGATTTCTCAAGAGGCAGGTAAGGTGGTCTGGTATTCCCATCTCTTTCAGAATTTTCCACAGTTTATTGTGATCCACATAGTCAAAGGCTTTGGCAGAGTCAATAATTAATAATACCTGCTATTTACTGAGCACCTATGTGCTTTCTGGGCTTCCCTGATAGCTCAGTTAGTAAAGAATCCGCCTGCAATGCAGGAGACCTGGGTTCAATCCCTGGGTTGGGAAGATGCCCTAGAGAAGGGAAAGGCTACCCACTCCAGTATTCTGGCCTGGAGAATTCCATGGACTGTATAGTCCATGGGGTCGCAGAGAGTCAGACACAACTGAGCGACTTTCACTTCACTTCACTATGCACTGTCCTACTCTAGACACTATACGTATCACTAATTCTTACAAACTTAGAGATATGAAAGTGAGACTCACAAAAAGTTGAATAACTTGCCTGAAATCAGAAGCAGCAACGTTAGCATTTGAACAAAAGCCCATGCCCTTCTTTATACACTGCATTGCCTCTGTTTATCACAAAAATTCAAAATAAAGTACACATGTGCCCCCAAAGAGCAGTAAGTTCAAATGAGCACTGACTATGAGTAAATGATTTTTAAAATATATAGAGTATAAGAAATATTCATAAAAGAACTTCGGTATATAACAATAACCTACACCTTACCTCTAACCCTAACATACCCATGCAGACCTATTTATATGCAGCTTTCACTCCAAATAAAGTTGAAAGAAAGGCAAAATCATAACAGGTCTCAATACCAAAGCAATGCTCCCAAGAGCAGTAGGACGAAGACAAGGGGGTTGGCTTAGGTGGCAAAGGTAAAAATTAAATATTTTATGAGATATTACGTAGATGTTTTTAAGGATCAGGGAAGGGATGGTATAAAGAATGGAAGAAAAAGCAGTTAAAAAAGCCACGGACACAGAGAATTCGACTCAGTTCTCAGCAATGTCCTATATGGGAAAAGAATCTAAAAAAGAGGGTTTACAGGTGTATGTATAACTAACTCACTTGGCTGTACACCCAAAACTAACAGAACACTGCAAATCAACTATACTCCAATAGAAATATTAATTAAAATTTTTTTTAAAAAAAAAGAAAAGGAAAAAAAGCCACAAACAGAAAAAGCAAGTGAATGAAAACAAAAACTACAGAATAGGAAGATAAATCAGTGCTAAAATATGACATAAATAAGCAAAATAGAGTTGACTTTCCTTTCAAGAGCACGAGTGTGCCAGCAGCTTAATGGTTCCTAACTTTGAACTGATACATTGCAATGAGTGATCAGAGCAAAGTTCTTCAGAATAGATCTTCAATCAAAATGCGGCTCTACATCTATGGAATGAAGAAACTGGCGAGGAGGAGGGCATGCTCGGGAACTGTAAAGGTGCATAACAAGCATCCCGAGAAGCAGTCAGCTCCTCACTGACGTCAGTCACCAGTACCTTCAGACTCCTTCCATGGCTGCAACTTATCAGGACATTAAAAACTGTTCTTTTAGTCTCTCCTACCACATTTACTTCAGAAATTAAAAAAAACACGACCATCTGGGTCCCTAGAATTACACCCTTTCCTAAATATCGGTTAGTTAAACTGGCCACCAGCATGCATTCACTGAACGATCTCAGAAAGGCAGAGAGAATGCAAGACAGGGGCTCCTGGCCCTTCAAAGTAATAAAGATCGCCCAGGGCTGCATCCTGTCACTGTCAACCTCCTAAATGCTCTTTCTTTTTTGGTATTGCCATATTTACTGCTTTCCGGTTTCTCCTATAAGCACTTTGATTTCCGAAAAACTGAAGATCAATTTAGAATTTCCAAAACAAAATGAAGATCCAGATTCTGAGCTTTGCAAAACTCTAATAGCATATTTCAAATCATTAAGTATATGAATATAAATTTTATCCTTTAGACGAAAAAGGGCTCCAGAAAATCACGAATTCATTCTCCTTCTAATACACTCAAAATGAAAGCAGATAAGGAATGAAGCACAACAGAAGCATGCGCGCGTGGCGGTTTAGTAAGCAGGCGGCAGGGCGATAGTGGACAGCAGTTTATTGGCGTCTCTCAGCAGTGAAGTCTCCTCCTTTTGGGCGGTTTGCCCCGAGGCTGCAGCTGCATACCTTTGGTGGTGTCAGATATGCTATTTAACAAGGCACACATCATATCTCCCTCTAAGTGGTGAGGGTTGAGTATATGTGCTGGCCTCTGAGTCTTCTTAAACTGATTCTCTAGCTCCAGAAAACCTTGATCTCCTGAGAGGATGGTGAAAGGAATCTGCTTGGGCAGCTGTTCATCTAGACGGCCAGCCTAAGTTGGAACAAATGGCACACATCAAATCAGCATCTGTGCTTCCAATCACGTTATAGCTATTTCAGAATGAACGCCTACCTAGAAAGGTGTATTCAGTATATCCCCTTGCTCCCACTAAAGTATGATATAAAGATCTCATTCACAAATAAAATATATTAATACCATATTTAAAAAATGTAAAGTGCTGTCAATTTTAAGATAAACTGTTTAATGAGCCACTAAGAGAGAAAGAAAAAGGAGAAGGACTCCATATAAAGGTGGAACAGTAACAGGGCTAAAGTAAGCAAAGTAACAGTAAGGCAAGCACGCTCCACCTTAAAACTAGCTCGATGGAAAAAGAGATCATCTTGTGGTTTAAAACATAAGCAGTAATCAACAAGTCTACAGAGTAAATTCATGTTATCAGGGTGACACAGAAACGCTTAAGCAGAAAATTTAATTTAAACTGGGTCTCAGGTGGGTCGTTTCTCCAGGCGACTAGTTGAGACAGAAGCAAATGCATATTCCACCTGGGCCAACAGTGACTGTCACGGGGCCTGCTCATTTCAGAGATGTTAAATGTGGAAGCACTTCATGTGTCAGGGAGTGACACCTCCTGATCACTTATTCTAGAAACAGTTAAGGTTCTACTATGGGACAGCTGAGGGCTGGCTAGAACTGGGAATGAAGCAGTCACCATGTGCTATGGGTTCCTGCTCCCAACGGTCTTAAGTAGAACTTGACGCAAAAGGTTTTATACAAAAGACACAGCACTGAAAAGGAATCTACAGTGTCATTATAATTTAAGTGGGAGAATTAATCCAAATGGGTCCTAGATTCACATTAGATTCTGAATAAAGCAGTGACTCACATGCATACATATGGCAAAATCAGCAGCATCCTTCCTCTTACTGCAGCGAGGATGCAGGAAGAAGCAGCCAATCCTGCTCAGGTAGTTGTAGACCTTACAGTGGGCCGGAGGCTTCCAGTTGGTGTTCCCCCCTAAGATGTTGAGAACAATAAACAGGACTGTTGTTCAGAACAGGCATAAATGATAAGTCAAACAAAAGAAGCAAGAACAGAACAACAGACACAACTGAAAATTCCATAAGGAAAAACAAATACTAGGAAAAAAATGTTTCTAGAAAAAAAGTACCAAAGTAGCAGGCAGAACAGGCAGCTGCAGCCCATGCAGGACCAGTGTGCTGCTGAAGCCTCAGCAAAGTAGACACCTACCCCAAGCCTGACTAGCAAGTGGAAGGCTCACAGGGACGTTCAGCACAAGCACAGTGGTGTGTGGAATTCTCTGGTGGTGTTCTGCATGAACATATGCTTGAGTGGAGTTTTTACAAGTATGCTAAGGCTGCTCGCTGAATTTAAAAAGTGGGCAATGAGGAAGCTGGACTTACTAAAAGCCTTATCCAGGTCAGTGGGTTTCTAGCTGAAATCCTAATCCTCTTCTTTGTATATGGCTTCCTATCAAATGTGGCAAACGCACCAATTTCACTGTACTGTGCTTTAATACTTTTTTTTAAAATTACAAATTGAAGGTCTCTGGCAACTTTGCCTTAAGTGGGCTTATCAATGTCATTAATCCAACAACATTTGCTAACTTTCTGTCACATTTTGATGATACTCATGATATTTCACAATTTTCCATCATTATTACATTGTTATGGTGATCACTGATGTTACCATTGTAACTGCTTGGGTGCACCACAAACCATGCCCATACAAGACAGCAGACTTAACTAACAAATGTTCTGTACATTCTGATCGCTCCACCGACTTGCCCTTCACTGCCTTTCTCCCCTTTTGGGCATCCTACTCCCTGAGACACAATATTCAAAGTAGGCCAGTTAATAACCCCACAATGGCCCCTAAGTGTTCTAGTGAAACAAAGAGTCTCACATTTCTCAAATTAAATCAAAAGCTAGCAATGATTAAGCTCAGAGAGAAAGGAATGTCCGAAGACAAGACAGGCTTAAAGGCAGGCCTATAGTTAGATGACCATTATATGATGACAATTATATCTACCACTGTGGCCAAGAATCCCTTAAAAGAAATGCAGTAGCCACACAGTCAACAAGAGTCTGAAATGCACTACTTGGATGCAATCTCAAAAAGGACAGAATGATCTCTGTTCGTTTCCAAGGCAAACCATTCAATGTCACAGTAATTGAAGTCTATGCCCCGACCAGTAATGCTGAAGAAGCTGAAGTTGAATGGTTCTATGAAGACCTACAAGACATTCTAGAACTAACACCCAAAAAAAAAATGTCCTCTTCATTATAGGGGACTGGAATGCAAAATTAGGAAGTCAAGAAACACCTGGAGTAACACGTGTCTTGCAGTACAGAATGAAACAGGGCAAAGGCTAATAGAGTTTTGGCAAGAGAATGCATTGGTCATAGCAAACACCCTCTCCCAACAACATAAGAGAAAACCCTACACATAGACATCACCAGATGGTCAACACCAAAATCAGACTGATTATATTCTTTGAAGCCATAGATAAAGAAGTTCTATATGGTCAGCAAAAACAAGACCGGGAGCTGACTGTGGCTCAGATCATGAACTCCTTATTGCCAAATTCAGACTGAAATTGAAGAAAGTAGGTAAAACTACTAGACCATTCAGGTATGGCCTAAATCAAATCCCTTATGACTGTACAGTGGAAGTGACAAATAGATTCAAGGGATTAGATCTGACAGGCAGAGCCTGAAGAACTATGGACGGAGGTTCGTGACATTGTACAGGAAGCAGTGATCAAGATCATCCGCAAGGAAAAGAAATGCAAAAAGGCAAAAGGGTTGTCTGAGGAGGCCTTACAAATAGCTGTGAAAAGAGGAGACACGAAAAGCAAAGGAGAAAAGGAAAGATATACCCATTTGAATGCAGAGTTCCAAAAAATAGCAAGGAGAAATAAGAAAGCCTTCCTCAGTGATCCATACAAAGAAAGAGAGGAAAACAATAGAATGGGAAAGTCTAGAGATCTCTTCAAGAAAATCAGAGATACCAAGGGAATATTTCATGAAAAGACGGGCTCAAAAAAGGACAGAAATGGTATGGACCTAACAGAAGCAGAAGATACTAAGAAGAGGTGGCAAGAATACACAGAAGAGCTATACAAAAAAGATCTTCATGACCCAGATAATCACAATGGTGTGATCACTCACCTAGAGCCAGACATCATGGAATGCAAAGTCAAGTGGGCCTTAGGAAGCATCACTGTGAACAAAGCTAGTGGAGGTGATGGAATTCCCATTGAGCTACTTCAAATCCTAAAAGATGATGCTGTGAAAGTGCTGCACTCAATATGCCAGCAAATTTGGAAAACTCAGCAGTGGCCACAAGACTGGAAAAGGTCAGTTTTTATTCCAATCCCAAAGAAAGGAAATGCCAAAGAATGTTCAAGCTACTGCACAATTGCACTCATCTCACACGCTAGTAAAGTAATGCTCAAAATTCTCCAAGCCAGGCTTCAGCAATATGTAAACTGTGAACTTCCAGATGTTCAAGCTGGATTTAGAAAAGGCAGAGGAACCAGAGATCAAATTGCCAATATCTGTTGGATCACTGAAAAAACAAGAGAGTTCCAGAAAAGCATCTGTTTCTGCTTTATTGACTATGCCAAAGCCTTTGACTCTGTGGATCACAGCACTGTGAAAAATTCTGAAAGAGATGGGAATACCAGACCACCTGACCTGCCTCTTGAGAAATCTGTATACAGGTGAAGAAGCAACAGTTAGAACCGGACATGGAACAATAGACTGGCTCCAAATTGGGAAAGGAGTACATCAAGACTGTATATTGTCACATCGCTTATTTAACATATTCAGAATACATCATGCGAACTGATGACAAGCTGGAATCAAGATTACTAGGAGAAATATCAATAACCTCAGATATGCAGATGACACCACCCTTATGGCAGAAAGCGTAGAGCCTTTCTTGATGAAAGTGAAAGAGGAGAGTAAAAAAGCTGGCTTAAAGCTCAACATTCAAAAAACTAAGATCATGGCATCCAGTCCTATCACTTCACGGCGAATAGATGGGGAAACAATGGAAACAGTGAGAGACTTTATTTTCTTGGGCTCCAAAATCACTGCAGATGGTGATTGCAGCCATGAAATCAAGACACTTCCTCCTTGGAAGGAAAGTTATGACCAACCTAGACAGCATATTATAAAGCAGAGACAATACTTTGCCAACAAAGGTCCATCTAGTCAAGGCTATGGTTTTTCCAGTGGTCATGTATAGATGTGAGAGCTGGACCATAAAGCAAGCTGAGCGCAGAGGAATTGATGCTTTTGAACTGTGGTGTTGGAAGAGTCCCTTGAGAGTCCCTTGGACTACAAGGAGATCAAACCAGTCAGTCGTAAAGGAAATCAGTCCTGAATATTCACTGGAAGGACTGATGCTAAAGCTGAAACTTCAGTACTTTGGCTACCTAATGTGAAAAGCTGACTCATTGGAAACGACCCTGATGCTGGAAAGACTGAAGGTGGGAGGAGAATGGTTGGATGGCATCTGAAGAGTTACACTCAATGTCATGCTGTTAAAGTGCTCTCAAGACACAGAGGATGAGATGGTTGGATGGCATCACCGACTAGATAGATGGACATGAGTTTGAGCAAGCTCCAGGAGTTGTTGCTGGACAGGAAAGCCTGGTGTGCTACAGTCCACGCACTCACAAAGAGTTGAACATGATGGAGCAACTGAACTGAACTGAGGCCCCACATCATGTTTTTCAGCTGGGGATCAGGCAAACAGATAGGTAATCCCCAGGGACTCTGACTTTGAAAGCCAGTGAGATTTGCTAATAGAAATTCCATAGGACTGGGGTAAACAGAGACTCTACTCTTGGAGGGCACAAACGAAACCGTGTGTCCACCAGGACCCAGGGGAAGGAGCAGTAACCCCAGAGGAAACTGAGTCAGACTTGCCTGGGAGTGTTTCAGGATCTCCTACAGAAGACAAGGGTTGGCAGTAGCCTGCCATGGGGAAAGGGGTAGTGGTAGCAGTCCTGGTAGATCCATCTTGGTATAAGTTCTCTTAGAGGCTGTGATTTAGCCCTACCATAGAACCTATAGACTCTAGGACTGGGTGACTCAGGTCAAACAACTAACAGGGAGGGAGCACAGCCCCACCCATCAGCAGACAAGTGGATTAAAGTTTTCCTGAGTATGGCCCTGCCCATCAGAGCAAGACCCAGTTTTCCCCACAGCCAGTCCCTTCCATCAAGAAGCTTGCACAAACCTCTTACCCTCATTCACCATAAGGCAGACAGAAGAAACAAGAACTACAATCCTGCAACCCCCAAGAAGAAAACCACAGTCACAGAAAGCTAACCAAATGAAAAGAAACAGGATCATATCTCAGATGAAGGAACAAGATACATCCCCCAAAAACAACTAAATCAACTGGAGAATCGGCAACCTTCCAGAAAAAGAATTCAGAATAATAATAGCAAAGATGATCTAGGATCTTGGAAAAAGAATGGAGAAGATGCAATAAATGTTTACCAAAGACCTAGAAGAATTAAAGAACTAACAGAAATGAACAATACATTCAGTTCCGTTCAGTCACTCAGCTGTGTCCAACTCTTTGCAACCCCATGGACTGCAGCACGTCAGGCTTCCCTGTCCATCACCAACTCCTGAAGCTTGCTCAAACTCTAGTCCACTGAGTTGGTAATGCCATCCAACCATCTCCTCACTAGAAAGAATCAATAGCAGAATAACTGAGGCAGAAGAATGGATAAGTGACCTGGAAGACAGAATGGTAGAAATCATACTGCAAAACAGAATATAGAAAAAAGAATGAAAAGAAATTAAGACAGCCTAAGAGACTTCTGGGACAACATTAACCACACCAATATTCTCATAATAGGGGTTCCAGAAGGGGAGAGAGAGAGAAAGAGAGAAAGAACCCAAGAAAATATTTGAAAAGATAACAGCTGAAAACTTTCCCAACATGAGAAAGGAAACAGTCAACCATGTCCAGGAGGTACAGAGAGTACAAGGCAGGATAAACCAAGGGGACACACACTGAGACACAGAGTAATCAACCTGACAGAAATTAAAGACAAAGGTAAGATATCAGAAGCAACAAGGGAAAAAGGAAAAATAGCATCAAAGCGAAATCCCATAAGGTTATCAGCTGATTTCTCAACAGAAACTCTACAAGCCAGAAGGGAATGGCATGATATAGTCCAAGTGATGAAAGGGAAGCAGCTACAACCGAGAATGGTAATAGGATCAGACACACCATTAATTACCTAAAATTTAAATGCACCAAGCAAAAGAAATAAGACTGGCTGGGTGGATACAAAAACAAGGCTCATATACATGTTATCTACAAGAGACCCACCTCAGATCTAGGGACACTTACAGACTAAAAGTAAGAGGCTAGGAGAAGGTATTTTACACAAATGAAAATCATAAGAAAGATGGAGCAGCAATACTCATATCAGACAAAATAAACTTAAAAAAAAAAGACTGTTATAAGAGACAGAGAAGGACACTACATAATGATCAAGGATTCAATCTAAGAAGAAGATACAACAATTATAAATATATATACACCCAACACAGGAACACCACAATGCACAAGGCAAATGTTAACAAACATAAAGGGAAAAATTGACAGTAACACATTAATAGTGGGGAACTTAATACTTTACTTTCATCACTGGAGAGACCATCTGGACAGAAAATTAATAAGGAAACAGAGGCCTTAAATGACACTTTAGATAAGTTGGACTTAATTGATATTTATAGAATATTCCATCTAAAAGCAACAGACTGCACATTCTTATCAAGCATACACAGAGCATTCTCCAGGACTGACCACATGCTGGGCCATAAGGTGACCCTTGGTAAATTTTGGAAAATCGAAATCATATCAAGCATCTTTTATGATCACAACACTAGAAGATTAGAAATAAACTATAAGAAAAAACTCTAAGAAACACAAACAAATGGCAGTTAAGTGATTTGCTATTAAACAACCATTGGATCACTAAAGAAATCAGAGAGGAAATTAAACAAACACCTAGAAATAAATGAAAACAAAAGCACGGTCCAAAACCTATGAGATGCAGCAAAAGCAGTTCTAAAAGAGGGAAGTTTATAGCAATACAATCTTTACCTCAAGAAACAAAAAGAGTCTCAAATAAACAACTTAACCTTACATCTAAAACAACTAGAAAAAGAAAACCTAAAGAGAAAAACAAAGAAAACCTAAGCCTTAGAAGAGGAAGGAAATAATAAAGATCCAAGCAAAAATAAATGAAATAGAAACAAATAAAACAATCACAAAGATCAATGAAACTAAAAGCTGGGTCTTTGAAAAGGTAAAAATTGAAAAACCTTTAGCCAGACTCATCAAAAAAAAAAAAAGAGAGGAGTCAAATCAATAAAATCAAACCTGAAAAAGGAAAAGTTACAACTGACTCCACAGAAATGTCAAGGGTCATAAGAGATTACTATGAAGAATTGCATGCCAATAAAATGGACAATCTGGTAGAAATGGAGAAATTCTTAGAAAGGTACAGTCTCCCTAGACAATCAGGAAGAAACAGAAAATATGAGCAAGCCAATCACAAGTACTGAAATTGAAACCATGATTAAAAACCTCCCAACAAACAAAACTCCAGAACCTGACAGCTTCACAGGCAAATTTTATCATTTAGAGAAGAGTTAACACCTATCCTTCTGACACTTGTTTCAAAAAAGGGGAGAGGAAGGAAAACTTCCAAACTAATTTTGTGAGGCCACCATCACCCTGATACCAAACCCAGACAAAGATACCACAAGAAAATTACAGAATTACAGGCCAGTATCACTGATGAGGTGCTTTCCCAGTGGCTCAGTGGTAAAGAATCTGCCTGCAAATGCAGGAAACCCAAGTTCGATTTCTGGGTCGGGAAGATCCCCTGGAGAAGGAAGTAGCCACTCACTCCAGTATTCATGCCCGGAGAATCCTATGGACAGAGATGCCTGGCAGGCTACAGTCCATGGGTATGCAAAAGAGTCAGACACAACTTAGTGACTAAACGACAACAACAAAACCACTAATGAACACAGATGCAAAAATTCTCAACAGAATACTACCAATCTGTATCCAACAGTACATTAAAAAGATCATACATGACGATCAAGTGGGATTCATCCCAGGGATGCAAGGCATCCACCAGTCAATCCATGTGACACTCCACATCAGCAAACTAAGGAATAAAAACTATACGATCATCTCAACAGAGTAAAAAGCTTTTGACACAGTTCATCACCCATGTATGAGGAAAAACTCTCCAAAAAGTGGGCAGAGAGGGCACACAGCAGTAGTAGTGTAATTGCCCAATGGTGTCCAACTCTTTGCCACCCTATGGACTGTAGCCTGCCAGGCTCCTTAACATAATAAAGGCCATATATGACAAATGTACAGCTAACATCATCATACTCAATGGTGAAAAGCTGAAAGCATTCACTCTAAGATCAGGAACAAGACAAAGATATCCACTCTCGCCACTTTTATTCAACAAAGTTTTGGAAGTCTCAGCTATAGCAATCAGTGAGAAAAAGAAGCAAAAGGATTCCAAATTGGAAAAGAAGTTAAACTGTCACAGTTTGCAGATGACCTGATACTAAATATAGCAATTCCATTTAAGTAACATCAAAGAAAAAAAAAAAAACCTAGGAATAAACCTACCCAAGGAAACAAAAGACATGTACTCTAAAAACTATAAGATGCTGATGAAAGAAATCAAAGAACACATAAACAAATGGGAAGATATACCATGCTTGTAGATTGAAGAATCAGTATTTACTCAAAAATGACTATACTGCCAAAGCAATCTACAGATTCAGTGCAATCCCTATCAAGACATTTTTCACAGAATTAGAACAAAAAATCTTAAAATGTGTATGGAGAGAAAAAAGACCCTGAATAGTCAAATCAGTGCTGAGAAAGAAAAGTGGAGCTGGAGGAATCAGGCACCCTGACTTCAGAATAGCAAAGCAACTCAGTATTCTTGCCTAGAGAACATTAGGAAAAGTATGAAAAGGTAAAAAGATTTGACACTGGAAGATAAACCATGCAGGTTGACAGGTATCCAATATGCTACTGGGGAAGAACAGAGAAATAGCTCCAGAGAGAATGAAGGGCTAAGCCAAAAAGGAAATGACACCAGTTGAGGATGTCTATGATGGTGAAAGTAAAGCCCAATGCTGTAAAGAACAATATTGGATACGAACCTGGAATGAATGAATCCAGGTAAACTGGACATGGTCAAACAAGAGTGACTATTGATATTTTAGGAATCAGTGAACTAAAATGGATGGGAAGGGGCAAATTCAATTCAGATGACCATTATATCTACTACTGTGGGCAAGAATCCCTTAGAAGAAATGGAGTAGCCATCATAGTCAACAAGAGAGTTCAAAATGAAGTACATGGGTACAATCTTAAAAACAACAGAATGATCTTGGTTCATTTCCAAGGCAAACCATTCAACATCACAGTAATGCAAGTAACACAGTAACCCAATGAAAATGCTGAAGAAACTGAAGTCAAACAATTCTATGAAGACCTATAAGACCTTCTAGATCTAACACCAAAAAAAGATGTCCTTTTTAACATGGGATTGGAATGCAGAAGTAGGAAGTCAAGAGATACCTGGAATAACAGGTAAGTTTGGCCTTGGAAGCAAGGCAAAAACTAACAGAATGTTGCCAAGAGAACACATTGATCATAGCAAACACCCTCTTCCAACAATACAAAAGATGATTCTACACATGGACATCACCAGATGGTCAATACAGAAATCAGATTGATTATATTCTTTGCTGCCAAAGTTGGAAAAGCTCTAAACAGGCCGCAAAAACAAGACCAGGAGCTGACTACTGCTTAGATCGTGAGCTCCTTATTGCAAAACTCAGGCTTAAATTGAAGAAAGTAAGAAAATTAGTCCATTCAGGTATGACCTAAACGAAATTCCTTATGATTATATGGTGGAACTGAAAAATAGATTCAAGGGATTAGATCTGATAGAAGGGTGTCTGAAGAACTATGGATGGAGGTTTATAACATGGTACAAAAGGTTCATAATATGGTACCAACATCATCCCAAAGAAAAAGAAATGCAAGAGGGCAAAATGGTTATCTGACAAGGCCATACATATATCTGAGAAAAGAAGACAAGCAAAAGGCAAAGGAGAAAGGAAAGGATAAATCCAACTGAATGCAGACTTCCAAAGACTAGAAAGGAGGATAACAGCGTGTTCTTAAGTGAACAATGCAAACAATAGAATGGGAAAGACTAGAGATCTCTTCAAGAAAATTAGAGATACCAAGGGAAGATTTCATGTAAAGATGGGCAAAATAGAGGACAGAAACATCAAGGAACTATCAGAAGCAGAAAAGATTAAGAAGAGGTGGCAAAAATACAGAAGAATTGTGCAAAAAAAGTCTTAAGGATTTAGATAAACATGATGATGTGGTCACTTACATAGAGCCAAACATCCTGAAGTGTGAAGTCAAATAGGCCTTAAGAAGCATTAACTATGAACAAAGCTAGTCGAGGTATTGGAATTCCAGTTGAGCTATTTTGAATCCTAAAGGATGATGCTGTTAAAGTACTTTACCCAATATGCCAGTAAATTTAGAAAACTCAGCAGTGGCCACAGAATTGGAAAAGGTCAGTTTTCATTCCAATCCCAAAGAAGGGCAATGCCAAAAATGTTCAAACTACCACACAACTGCACTCATTTCACATGAGAGCAATATAATGCTCAAAATCCTTCCAGCAAGGCTTCATCAGTACATTAACTGAGAACTTCCAGATGTACAAACTGGATATAGAAAAGGCAGAGAAACCAGAGAGCAAATTGCCACCATCTGCTGGATTACAGAAAAAGCAAGAGAATTCCAGAAAAACATCTACTTCTGCTTCATTGACTATGCTAAAGCCTATGACTGAACACATGTAAATCCATGGCTGATTCATGTCAATGTATGGCAAAAATCACTACAATATTGTAAAGTAATTAGCCTCCAACTAATAAAAATAAATGAAAAAAATGAAAGAAAAAAAAATTTAGAAAAAAGAAAGCCTATGAATGACTGTATGGATCACAAGAAACTGTGGAAAATTCTTCAAGAGATAGGAATACCAGAACACCTTACCTACCTCCTGAGAAACCTGTGAGGCAGGTCAAGAAGCAACAGTTAGAACTGGACATGGGACAAAAGACTGGTTCAAAATTGGGAATGGAGTATGACAAGTCTGTATGTTGTCACTCTGCTTATTTATTTTATATGCAGAGTTCAGTTCAGTTGCTCAGTTGTCCAACTCTGTGACCCCATGGACCGCAGCACACCAGGCCTCCCGGTCCATCAACAACTCCTAGAGTTTATCCAAACTCATGTCCACTGAGTTGGTGATGCCATCCAACAATCTCATCTTTCGTCGTCCCCTTCTCCTCCAGCCTTTAATCTTTCCCATCATCAGGGTCTTTTCAAATGAGTCAGCTATTCGCATCACGTGGCCAAAGTATTGGAGTTTCAGCTTTTACCATCAGTCCTTCCAATGGACATTCAAGACTGATCTCCTTTAGGATGGATTGGTTGGATCTCCTTGCAGTCCAAGGGACTCTCAAGAGTCTTCTCCAATACCACAGTTCAAAAGCATCAATTCTTCGGCACTCAGCTTTCTTACAGTCCAACTCTCACATCCATACATGACTACTGGAAAAACCATATCCTTGACTAGATGGACCTTTGTTGACAAAGTAATATCTCTGCTTTTTTTTGGTCATAACTTTCCTTCCAAGGAGTAAGCATCTTTTAATTTCATGGCTGCAATCACCATCTGCAGTGATTTTGGAGCCCAAAAAAAGAGAGTCAGCCACTGTTTCCCCATCTATCTGCCATGAAGTGAAAGGACTGGATACCATGATCTTAGTTTTCTGAACGCTGAACTTTAAGCCAACTTTTTCACTCTCCTCTTTCACTTTCATCAAGAGGCTCTTTAGTTCTTCTTCACTTTCTGCCATAAGGGTGGTGTTATTTGCATATCTGAGGTTATTGATATTTCTCCCGGCAATCTTGATTCCAGCCTGTGCTTCTTCCAGCCCAGCGTTTCTCAGATGTACTCTGCATGTAAGTTAAATAAGCCGGGCGACAATATAGAGCCTTGACGTACTCCTTTTCCTATTTGGAACCAGTCTGTTGTTCCATGTCCAGTGCTAACTGTTGCTTCCTGACCTGCATACAGATTTCTCAAGAGGCAGGTCAGGTGGTCTGGTATTCCCATCTCTTGAGAATTTTCCAGTTGTTGTGATCCACAAAGTCAAAGGCTTTGGCATAGTCAATAAAGCAGAAACAGATGCTTTTCTGGAACTCTCTTGCTTTTTCAATGATTCAGCGGATGTTGGCAATTTGATCTCTGGTTCCTCTGTCTTTTCTAAATCCAGCTTGAACATCTGGAAGTTCACGGTTCACATATTGCTGAAGCCTGGCTTGGAGAATTTTGAGCATTACTTTACTAGCGTGTGAGATGAGTGCAATTGCAGTAGTTTGAACATTTTTGGCATTTCCTTTCTTTGGGATTGGAATAAAAACTGACCTTTTCCAGTCCTGTGGCCACTGCTGAGTTTTCCAAGTTTGCTGGCATACTTAGTACAGCACTTTAACAGCATCGTCTTTCAGGATTTGAAATAGCTCAATGGGAATTCTAACACCTCCACCTGCTTTGTTCGCAGTGATGCTTCCTAAGGCCCACTTGACTTTGCATTCCAGGATGTCTGGCTCTAGGTGAGTGATCACACCATTGTGATTATCTGGGTCATGAAGATCTTTTTTGTATAGTTCTTCTGTGTATTCTTGCCACCTCTTCTTAATATCTTCTGCTTCTGTTAGGTCCATACCATTTCTGTCCTTTATTGAGCCCATCTTTGCATAAAATGTTCCATGGTATCTCTGATTTTCTTGAAGAGATCTCTAGACTTTCCCATTCTATTGTTTTCCTCTATTTCTTTGCATAGATCACTGAGGAAGGCTTTCTTATCTCTCCTTGCTATTCTTTGGAACTCTGCATTCAAATGGGCATATCTTTCCTTTTCTCCTTTGCTTTTCGTGTCTCCTCTTTTCACAGCTATTTGTAAGGCCTCCTCAGACAACCCTTTTGCCTCTTTGCGTTTCTTTTCCTTGGGAATGATCTTGACCCCTGCCTGCTATAGAATGTCACGAACCTCCATCCATAGTTCTTCAGGCTCTCTGCCTGTCAGATCTAATCCCTTGAATCTATTTGTCACTTCCACTGTACAGTCATAAGGGATTTGATTTAGGCCATACCTGAATGATCAAGTGCTTTTACCTACTTTCTTCAATTTCAGTCTGAATTTGGCAATAAGGAGTTCATGGTCTGATCCACAGTCAGCTCCCGGTCTTGTTTTTTGCTGACCATATAGATCTTCTTCATCTTTGGCTACAAAGAATATAATCTATCTGATTTTGGTGTTGGCCATCTGGTTATCTCCATGTGTAGAGTCTTCTCTTGTGTTGTGGGAAGAGGGTGTTTGCTATGATCAGTGCGTTCTCTTGCCAAAACTCTATTCGCCTTTGCCCTGCTTCATTGTGTACTCCAAGGCCAAATTTGCCTGTTACTCCAGGTGTTTCGTGACTTCCTACTTTTTCATTCCAGTCCCCTATAATGAAGAGGACATGTTTTTTGGGTGTTAGTTCTAGAATGTCTTGTAGGTCTTCATAGAACCATTGAACTTCACCTTCTTCAGCATCACTCGTTGAGGAATAGACTTGGATTCCTGTGCTATTGAATGGTTTGCCTTGGAAGCGAACAGAGATCATTCTGTCATTGTTGAGATTGCATCCAAGTACTGCATTTCAGACTCTTCTCTTGACTATGATGGCTACTTCATTTCTTCTAAGGCATTCCTGCCCACATTAGTAGATATAATATGCAGAGTACATCATGCAAAATATGGGCTGCATGAATTACAAGACAGAATCAAGATCACAGGGAGAAATATCAACAACCTCAGATATGCAGATGACACCACCCTAATGGCAAAAAGTGAAGAGGAACTAGAGAGACTCTTGATGAGGGTGAGAGAGTGAAAAAAGCTGGCTTAAAACCCAGCATACAGAAAACTAAGATCATAGTATCCAGTCCTATCACTTCATGGCAAACCATCAAATGGAGTAAAAATGCAAAGTGTGACAGATTTTTTTCCTAGGCTCCAAAATCACTGTGAACAGTGACCGCAGCCATGAAATTAAAAGACACTTGCTCCTGGGAAGAAAAGCTATGACAAACCTAGACAGCATATTAAAAATCAGTGACATCTCTCTGCTGACAAAGGTCTGTCTAGTCAAGGCTATGGTTTTTCCAGTAGTCATGTATGGATGTGAGAGTTGGGCCATAAAGAAGGCCGAGCTCCAAAGTATTGATGCTTTCTAATTGTGGTGGTGGAGAAGACTCTCGAGAGTCCCTTGGACAGTGAGGAGATTGAACCAGTCAATCCTAAAGGAAATCAACCATAAATATTCATTGGAAGGACTGATGCTGAAGTTGAAGCTCCAATACTTTGGGCACCTGATGCGAAGGGTCAACTCATTGGAAAAGACCCTGATGCTGGGAAAGACTGAAGGTGGGAAGAGAAGGGGATGAGAGACGATGAGATGGTTGGAATGTATCACCAACTCAATGGTTATGAGTTTGAGCAAACTCTGGGAGATACTGAAGGACAGGAAAACCTGGTGAGCTGCAGTCTGTGGGGTTGCAAAGAGTTGTACACGACTGAGCAACTGAACAACAATGCAGTTACAGTTATCAAAGCAGTATGGTACTGGCATAAATATACAAATATACATCAATGGAACAGGACAGAAAACCCAGAAATAAGCCCGAACACTTATGGCAAGCTAATCCATGACAAAGTAGGCAAGTTTACACAATGGTGGAAAGACAGTCTCTTCAACAAATGGTGCTGGGAAAACTGGACAGTGACATGTAAAAAAATTAAATTAGCTTACTCCTTAATTCCATATGCAAAAATAAGCTCAAAATGGATTAAAGATCTTAATGTGAGACCAGACTATATAAAACTCTTAGAGGAAAACATAGGCAGAACATGCTCTAACATAAATCACAGGAGCATCTTTTTTGATCCATCTCCCAGAATGATGATATAAAAACAAAAATAAACAAATGCAACCTACTTACACTCAAAAACTTTTGCACAGCAAAGGAAACAATAAACAAAATGAAAGACAACCCACAGAATGGGAGAAAATATTTGCAAATGATGTGACTGATAAGGGATTAGTCTCCAAAATTTATATTTTATGACGCTTAACAGCATCAAAACAAATAACCCACTCAAAAAATGGGCAGAAGACCTGAATATACATTTCTCCAATGAGGACATACAGATAGGCCTATGAAAAGATGTTCAGGATCTCTAAGTATTAGAGAAATGCAAATGAAAACTACAATGAGGTATCACCTCACACCAGTGACAACAGTTATTTATCTTCAAAAAACACACAAACAACTGCTGGAAAGAGGGTGGTGAAAAGGGAAACCTGTTATACTCTTGGCTGCAATGTAAACTGGTACAGCCAGTATGGATAACAGTATGGAGGTTCCTGAAAAAACTGAAGAGAGCTACCATATGACCCTGCAATCCCACTCCTGGGCATAAAGCTGGAGAAAAACACAATCTGAAAGGAGACACACACCCCTGTCCTTCTCTCATTGCAGCACTGTTTACAATAGCCAAGACATGAAAGCAACTTAAACGTCAATCAACAGAGGAACGGCTACACAAGATGTGGTACATATACACAATGGTGTATTACTCAGCCATTAAAAAGAGTGAAGTAATGCCATTTGCAACAACAAGGATGGACCTACAGAATGTCATCCTGAGTGAAGTCTGTCAGACAGAGAAGGAGAAATGCTGTATGACATCCCTTATGTGTGGAATCTAAAAAGAAGCGATACAAATGAACTTACTTACAAAACAGAAAGAGACTCATAGAGTTAGAAAATGAACTTATGGTTACCAGGGAAAGGAACAGTTAGGGACTTTGGGAAGGGTGTGTACAAACTGCTATTTAAAATGGATAACCAACAGGAACTCTTGTATAGCACATGGAACTCTGCTCAATGTTCTGTGTGCCAGCCAGGAAGGGAGGAGGTCTTGGCGGAAAATGGATACATGTATATGCATGGCTGAGTCCCTCTGCTGTTCACCTGAAACTACCACAACATTGTTAACTGGCTATACACCAATACAAAATGAAAATTTTAAAGTTAAAAAAAAACTCGTGATTGGGAAGATGTGAAGAGGTCAAAATACCAACAGCAACAGGAGTTTGGAAGAAGTTGATTCCAACTCTCACGGATGACTCGAGGGGTTCAAGAACTCAGTAGAGAAGGGAACTGCAGATGTGGTGGAAAGAGCAAGAGAACTAGAATTAGAAGTAGAGTCTGAAGATGTGACTGAACTGCTGCAATCTCATGATAAACCTTTAACGGATGATGAGCAAGGAAAGTGGTTTCTTGAGAAGGAATCTACCCTAGTGAAGATGCTGTGATGACTGTTGAAATGACAAGTAAGGATTTGGAATGTTACATAAAATTAGTTGATAAAACAGCAGCAGGGTTTCAGAGGATCGAGTCCAGTTTTGAAAGAAGTTCTACTGTGGGTAAAACGCTATCACACAGCACTGCAGACTACAAAGAAATCATTCACGAAAGGAATAGTCAGTCAATGCAGCAAACTTGATTGCTGTCTCATTTTAAGAAATTGCCACAGTCATCCAAACCTTCAGCAACCACCACCCAGATCAGCCAACAGCCATCAACATGGAGGCAAGATATCACCCCCGCCAGCTCAAAGATTATGACTTACTAACGGCTAAGGTAACAGTTAGCATTTTATAGCAATAAGACGTCTGTCAATTAAGACATATTTTAAGACATAATGTTCTTGCCCACTTAATAGACTACAGTATAGTGTAAACATGACTTTTATATGCATAGAGAAACCAAACAATTCATGTGACTTGCAGCGGTCTGGAACTGAAACTGCAGTATCAACAGGGTGTGCCTATACATAAGAGGCTCACTGTACTAAATCTCAGTTAATCAAAGAGAGGTATCTCTCCCAGGTTTGGTCAATGGCTTATAAAGAGATTTAGTGTATGGCCAAACCAACCTGCATGTACCCGATCTCATGTCATCTGAGAAGCTGAACCTGGTTAGTGCCTGAATGGGAGATTTATACAAAGATGCACATTTATAAACAGTAAGGAAGAACTGAAGAGTCAGTTATGTAGGAAACACAGTAATTCTGTACCTACAAAGTCCAAGTTCAAAAGCTAACTCTATTATTTTTATACTTTGCAAAAAAAAATAAATAAACTTCTCAGCCTAATTCCTTATATTTAAAGGGAGAAAACTGTAATAATCATTACGCATGGGCTCCCCTGGTGGTTCAGGTGGTAAAGAATTTGCCTGCATTGCAGGAGACCCAGGTTCAATCCCTCGGTCAGGAAAATCCCCTGGAGAAGGGAAATGGCTACCCACTCCAGTATTCTTACCTGGAGAATTCCAGAGACAGAGGAGACTGGCTAGTGACACTCCATTGGGTCACAAAGAATCAGACACAACAGTTCCTGGCATACTGTAGGCAGTGAATAAAAAGGCTCTTTCAATCTGTAGCTAAAGATCTATAAACTATGGGTCCACCAAAAAGAGCTAACACCTATCACAGAGAAATGCAAGGAGAAAAATATTCTAGCACTGTAACTATAATGCAAGGTGACAAAATTTCAATTTTGTTTCTACCTCCTATTCAGGAAGGTCCAAGAAGAGTCCTTTTAAAGCAAAACATATTCTAAGGTGTGTGTAGGGAGTGGGAGAGGTTGCCTCAAATGTTTTTCTTATTGCCATACCTTGAAAGCCCCAAATAAATGTTCCTTGGTTAAGATGCCCTGGTAGGTGACCAAAAAAGTTGGACCAGTTATCGAAGTCGACAAAGACTATGTGAGTCATAGTTCGCAGGTAATCCAAGTCTGGGAGCTCAACAACCTCTTCATCTGAGAAAAAAGAAACATCGACAGGAATTTGAGAAGAATTAGCTAAAAGCTTTTCAACTTGTCAACTTAACATTAATCTTGTATGTTTTTTTTTACTTCTGTCTAACCATGTTGTGAAATCCAAATGACACAGTATATTTATATCAGATAAAAATATTTTGAATATTTCAGAAATAATTGTCCTTTCTACAAATATGTGCCACCGATCCTGGCTTTCTTTAAAAGTCATTTATAAAGGGAATTTTTTAAAAAAATTAGTGTACTGGAAGATCTAGAAGACCAAGCTTTAAGGCTAAATAACTAAAACTCGCACTACTCATCAAAATAAACTTTAGAGGTTGCTTGCTAAGAACTCTCTTGCTACCAGGAGTCTGCTCTTTTCCTAACGTGGACTGACCCGCTGGCACGCCTCTGGCTGTACGCTATGCATGCTGTACATGCCATGCATGTGCTATGCTGGCGCTGTGCAGACACGAGCCCCCCACACACTGCTCCTGGGCGCCTCCCTCCAAGGACACCTCTGCTCTGCTCCCCCAGGGCCTCCCTGCCCTGACCCTCTCCAGCTCTTGTTCCCCTGCCTCTTCCCTCCTGTCACACCTCTCTACTGTGATAGGGTCTTACAGTTTCCCGGGAGCAGTGAAAACCCTGAATGTTTAAAACATTCTTTTAAAAACAGACAGCTTCTACTCCACCTAATAAAGACTGCCTCAGAAAGAGTCTGCCATTCTTTCTCATTTCTAAAACACGTATTTTCTTATCTCTCTTCTTAAAATACTCAGTAATTTAGATTTAGATATGACAAAGACCTCCTGTCAAACACAGACCAACACAAATTCCCCAAAAGGAAAAAACAGAACATTAAACAGTATGGCCACGGTTTCACTGGTAGAAGAAGAGTTGAATGGGGTTGGAGTACGTCATTTAATCATCATAAAACACATGCCTAATGGTGATGCCAAGAGCTACCTGTGCGACAGAGCAAGTCTAAAAATTCAGTAGTTCATAACAATACTTTATTAGCAGAAACTTTTACATATCCTCATTTTTCCACTCTACACTGCATAATTTAGAGTTAATTTTTATTTAAAAGAATACATAATTAAAGTTATACTCAAAAGGAAACAGTCATACTTCTAAACAAAATAAAAACATTGCACTCTTGTAGAGTTCTTCAATCTTATCATAGAAGGAAAGTCTAGAGTAATCCACACCTCAGTATTCTGCCTGGTTTCTTGTTTCCACTTAAAAAACTCAATTTCTAATTGCTATTTTAACTCTAAGTAAAAGCTTTTCTTCCAAAAAGGAGAACGAAAATAAATTCTTAAGTGACCTTTAAGATTTCTCATAGAATAAGGCCAAAAAGAAATCACTGACTTATCTTTTTACTGAATTTTAGTCTAAATGATAGTAACCTGCAGTGTAACTTTCAAATCTGACTTTCAGAAAGACCATCCATTTTC
Organism: Odocoileus virginianus; assembly: GCF_023699985.2. Taxonomy (NCBI): domain Eukaryota; kingdom Metazoa; phylum Chordata; class Mammalia; order Artiodactyla; family Cervidae; genus Odocoileus; species Odocoileus virginianus. The sequence goes on along the minus strand of NC_069700.1, from coordinate 40,114,518 downwards.
TTTATCTTTCAAAATTTCCAAGTCTTTTGGAAAAGAAAATAAAACGTTATCTAAAATACCTATTAGTGTAACAGGTATCCTTTGTCCCCTCAGGTTAAGATGGTAGTTGCACGAAGCGGCGGGAACACAGATCTCCGTACCCAGGGCAGTACTGATCACCCCCATCTCACCCCACCGCAGGCGGGCTGCCGCCTGGCGCACACCTATCAATCACCAGCACGTGGGACGCACCTGCGCTCTGGCCGCTCAGCTCCATCTCAGCGGCTCTCTCCGGTTCTGCAGTCTGCAGCCCGCCTGCGGTCTGTCTGGCCTTCCTCTCTGCCCGGACGGGTGGTGGGCTCTTGGGCTCGGCCGCAAGGCAGGCCCCGACGGGCCCCCGCAGCGAGCAGTGCTTCCTGTGGAAGTGCTGCTGCGCGCTCTCGGGGTCCTGGAAGGCCTTGGTGCACGTGCCGCACTTGATGAGGCCCCGCGGTGGGGCCTCCAGGTCCGCATGCACCTGGCGCACGTGCGTGTGCAGGTCACCGAGGCTCTGAGTTGTGGCTGAGCAAACGCCACAGCGGAACCACAGGCGGCCCTGGCCCAGCAGGGTCTGCAGACAGCGGCCATGGTCCTCCCGCCTGTTAACTTTGCAGAGGTAGCTCTCGCGGCAGCCGCAGGTCAGCAGATTACCCGTCTCTATTACTGGAAAATCACTCTCCGTTTTAATGGAAGGTTCCGTTTTTTCTGACACAAATACATAGTCTGTGCTGTGGTGCTCCTTATAATGAGTCAAAAACTCATCTTCCATGTTAAAACTCAGATCGCAGAGCCCGCAAAAGTACTTCATCTTTACCTCACTGTCGTGCTCATCTTGGCAATGTCGTTGTAATGTTTCCATCTTGTGAAAAGTCTTTTTGCAATGGGTGCAGCTGTACCTGTGAAACTGGTGACTTGTTAAAGACATGCAGTGTTGCTTTACACATTCTTGGGAGTCAAACATATCTTCACAAATTCGGCATTGCCATTTACCCCTTGGAGGACCGCTTGCTGGGGAGTGATCAACAATAGTAATAGCTGAAGGCTTCTCAGCAGTCAGATCACTCCTCAGTGCTGTAGAGGATGATGGCAAAGTGTCACCTTCCACCTCATCCGTCTCATAAAAATACCTGTGTCCACTGTGAAACTCAGTCACATGGGCCATTATAGCCTCTTTCCTCCTCAACTCCTTTTTGCATGTCCGACACCAGAAAAGAAAGTTATTTAAATGTGCCCCTCCATGAATGCGGCTCATGTGTAAACGGATGACTCCCAAATCTTCACACACCTTCCCACAGACCACACACTTGTAACACATTGTGTTTGCTGAGAAAACATGCTTTTCTACTGCATCTTCACTCGGGAAGCGTTGATGGCATTCACAAAACCAGGTTTTAACAAGTGACCTTTCCTTCTGAAAACAAACCACACCCCCATGGCTTTTAACTCCTAAATTCATCTTCTTTTTTGGAACAGTGCTGCAATCCTGTGAGCTAGATTCTTGAGAGGACATATTTCTTTTCAGTGATGAAAATTTTGACTCATCTTGCAACAGGTGCAAGTCAGAATGAGGTTTGTTCCCTTCACTGCTGTGGCAATAAAGTAAGATTGATTCTTCCATTGAGTTAATGACTCGGACTTTGTGTCCTGAATTCTGCTTGTGATTCCAGGTACTGGTTTCATCCACAAAGACATGGTTGCAATGTGGACAGTAACCTCTCAGTAGGAATTTCTCTGCCACCTGAGCAATGCTCTTCTCAGCTAGAGCTACAGGACCAGCATTTCGACAACGAACTCTAAATTGGATAAAAAGATAAAACTTGTAAGTATTTCTAAATGAAGTTTCTCTGCTTTTTATTGTAGTAATTATTAAGTAAACATGTGTACATAAGCACTAAAGATTGTTTTTCAACAAAGAGACAGATGATATAATAATATCCTATCTACCTGAACATTATCTAGATTTTGTCTGGTATTAATCCATATACCAAAGGATAAAACTAGAATCAAAAATTTTTTTTTTTAATCCAGACAAATTTTAGAAAAGTAGAAACAATGTAAAATGCACTGACAGAAACGGTATGAGACAAGCAGGTAACTAACTTCTCTACGGTAAGTTCAACAGTACAGAGGAACACGACAGTGACATTCTCAACAACCTGGGGCCTGTTCTTTAAGAATGGACTGATTTTACATCAGGAATATGCCATGCTCACGGCTGCTTTTACACTAAAAAGTGTCCAACATCACTGTTCATCAGGGAAATCCAGATTAAAACCACACTGAGACTCTCAAAAGAACAACTAAAATGAAACAAGATTGGCAACAGCAAACCTTGGCAAGGATGTAGAAAAACTGCAACTCTCACACCTGGCTGGTAGAACATGCACCAGTACACACTGGGAAAATGTCGAGTAGAGACTTATAAAATTAAACACACATCTACTCTTTGATCTCGCAATTCCAATCCTAGATATTTATCCAAGAGAAATGAAAACATATGTCTATAAAATACTTTGTATAAAATGTACATAATAGCTTTATTCACAACAGCTAAAAACTGAAAAAAAGGTCCACCAACATGAGAATGAATACGCAAATTGTGCTATATTCATACAATAGACTACTACTCACAAATAAAAAAGAACAATTAACTAAACAACATGGATGAATCTTACAGATACTATGACAAAAACAAAAGAGTGCATACTATATACATGATTCCATCTACATGAAGATCTAGAGGAGATAAATCAATGTAAGGGAGGAAAAATATCGCAACAGACTGCCTGGGGACGAGAGGGCGGGAGATGACCAGGAAGGGAAGGATGGGCTGACAGCTGTATCCAGTCTACAAATCATAAAGGTTAAGGGGGCAGAGGGCTAGAAATGAAAAACACATGAAAAAAAAATCAAAGGTTAAGATCTGTATACTTCAATAAATTGAAATAATATGTCAGAAACAAAGAACTATAAACAATCATTAAGCGTGGTAAGGTGCATACAGATATGTAAGAATGGCAGTGTTGAGCATTATCAAAGTTGGATAAATAGGGTTCACTATACTAGTCTGTTGACGCGCATACAGTGAAATTTTCCATGAAAAAATTAAGAATAAAAATCCTGGAAGAAGGAGGATTTGAACTCATGAACTCAAGAAATACAAGTCAGAACTAGGACTGTTAACATTAGTAATTACACGGAGTCTATACAGAGTAATTATACTCAGCTGCCTGTTTTTTTGAGAATGTATTTTACTTGAAAGTTTGTGAAAACAATTGTTCTAAGTAAACAAATGCAACTATATCACTTACTAGATACAAACTTTTAATGCATTTTAAGGAAATAAGAAGGGGGGAGACCTAAGAGCATCAAATGCAAAGTACAGTCTTTGAATTATGATTCCAACAAACCAAATGTAAAAAACTTCATGAAGTGACCAGGGAAAATTTGATAACTGATTAGATGTTTGATGATATTAAAAAACTAGTTTTTCAGGTATCATGGTATTACAGTTATTTTTCTTAAAAAAAAAAAAAAAAAAAGAGCACTTATGATGCCTAGGTATATCCTGGAGTATTTACAGATAAAATGACAAGATTTGCTTCACGGGGATGACAGTGTCATGTAGTGATAACTACTGAAGCCTAGTGACAGATGCATTAGGGCTTATTATACTCTCATTACTTTTGTATATTCCTTGATAATTTTCATTGTAAAGACAAAAACATCACCCTCGATTATTTGATCAATTTGGCCTGACTGACATGCAATTTTTCACACGTTTGTCATCCTTTCCATGCTAGCTGACTCAAAGCCAACATTCTGTCTTAACCTCCTCTTCCCACAGGCACAACCCTCAACAACCCACACAAAACTCAGAACTGTCAGCTTGTTTTACATCTACAGCAGTGTCAATGAATCCACTTTTCCCACACCTCTCCTCTTATTATGGTAAATTTGGGTAATGTCCAGGCAAATTTCCACTCTCATTTTAAAGGAGAGAAACACAGAATAGAAAACCAATTGCTGAATCCCCTGCTGGTGAAGAGCTGTTTGGGCAGGACAGTACAAACCTGAAATGGGCAGTAAGCTCCATGTGGGAACGCAGGGTCTGGTGGCAGGCCACACACTTAACTTGAAATGGAACATCTTTGCACAGAGAGATCAAAAGTTTCTTTGCAAAAGATGGAAATGATATTGGCTGTGCCACTGTCTTGTCATCTGAAAGACAAAATGAACTATAATTTGCAAAGATTTGAGTGGAGTGACCCGGCCTTCCTCCCCTCTGCTTTACTCAACATCTGATTAGTAAATGAAAGAAGATAGTTATTTATGTGATAAAAATCTAAGAAAAGTCATTTTCTAGCTTCAATTAAGTGTAATGGATGCTGAACTCATGCTCAAACTAAAATCTGAGTTTAAATGCAGGGAAACACCCAACTTCCCATTGTGCCTAAATGTTTTCTTGCCAAATTTGTCTTCATTCCTCAAAGTAAACCTTACTCTTAAGATACAGATAAATACTAAGAATCTTTTTGAAAAATAAAACTGAGATAAACAATCTTTCACTTTCATGGTTCCCAAAATTAATATGAAAATAAGTTATCTCAAGAATTATCTGAGATGTACAGTAAATCAGCAAAGGTTAAAGGAGTTTAATAATTTTCATCAGAAGAGAATATGAACATACCACCCAGTTTAAAACTCTGATGGAAATGATTCTTTCCAGACATATGCTTCAAACACTCATCCTTGCTGCTAAAAAGGAGGAAGCAATTTGGACACGCAAAACACTGAATAATCTGAGGAAGAAGGTTGTTTTTATGTCCATCATCTGCATCTTCCTAAAATATAAGGCAAAGCTATATTACAGACAACGAAAATCAATATTCAGTTTCTTAAGTCAACTTTCAAAATAACCTATTTATTATACATTTGGAATATTTTGTATCAGTTGTTAACATGAAAACTTTTCTTCTCTGAGGGTGAACTGTGGAATTGTTTTATCATAAATAAGGTCCCATATATGAAATTTTTTATTTTTTCCTTAAAAACAAATTGTTACCATCTTTTTGTGACAATAAAGATAAAAGTATGTCTGTTTTCTAGACATTTTATAAATACATATGCAATATTATATAAATGCATAAATGTTTTCACATCATATATGTTTTCTTGTTTTGCTTTTTTGCCCTCTCTGCAATATAACCTATGTTTACAAATATGTATTCTTCCATAAATTTCTCCATGTTTGTCATTTATAAAAAATATACAAAAATAAATATACAAGGGGAACTGTCATTGTTTTATCAAATATTGTCATCTTACAGATTCTTCTGCCTCTCAGTTTTCTTTCCATAATATCTAACAGAAATCCCTAAAAATCAACTGGTGTCACTCTAATTTTCTCTTTGTAATGGTTACAAACTACTTCATGGTGCAGATCTACTAAGATTTAGTCAACTATTCATTTTCAGGCTTTTTTTTTTTTTTTTTTGCCACTACAATGATTTTGTAAATATATTTATAAAAATATATTGTTGACTACATATCCTTATTATATACTGCTTTCTCCTCATTATCAGGAGTGGCCCTATTGGGTTAAACGTTTTTTGATATTTAAAAGATACTGTGTAATTGCTTTTCAAAAAGATTTTACCAATTCAGGTGCCCTAGCACCAAATGAGTCTGGCACAGGCTATTATGGACCTTATTTTCATGTCTGCAGTCTTACAGACATGTGCTATGTTAACTTGCCTTTCCCGTCTACTTGTGCTATGAGCTTTCACTCATATAATTCTGTGCGTTGCTTACTCCATTCCAGCCTCAGGTTTTGCTTATTTTTTCCCCTCTGGTCAACCTGTATCCATTCTTTGTTATCAAAACTAACTCTGTCTCATCCTCCAACTTTAAAATATTTTTCATCAAACACCTATCTATTAATTTTGTATACGGTCACCTTAAAATTCTGAAAGTCAAATGGGCATGCCTTTGTAGTGTCCAGGTTTCCAAACCTGGTTAAGAGCTTCCTCTATTTATTTTTATTTCCATCATTCTAGGAGGTGGGTCATAGACGATCTAGCTGTAATTTATGTCAAAGAGTATTCTGCCTACGTTATTTCTTCTAAACGTTTTATAGATTCTGGCCTTACATTTAGATCTTTAAACCATTTTGAGTTTACTTTTGTGTATGGTGTGAGAAAGTGTTCTAATTTCATTCTTTTACAGGTGGCTGGCCAGCTCTCCCAGCACGACTTGTCCTTTCTCCATTGTATATTTTTGCCTCCTTTGTCAAAGATAAGGTACCCATAGGTGCAAGGATTTATTTCCAGGCTTTCTATCTTGTTCCACTGGTCTATATTTGTTTTTGTGCCAGTACCATACTGTCTTGATGACTGTAGCTCTGTAGTATAGTTTGAAGTCAGAAAGGTTGGTTCCTCCAGCTCCATTCTTCTTTTTCAAGATTGCTTTGGCTATTCATCAAAAATTTACAAATAGTAAATGCTGGAGAAGGTGTGGAAAAAAGGGAACCCTCTTACACTGTTGGTGGGAATGCAAATTGATAAGGCCACTGTGGAGAACAGCATGGAGATTCCTTAAAAGAAAAAACTAGGAATAAAACTGCCATCAGTTTAGTTTAGTCGCTCGGTCGTGTCTGACTCTTTGCAACCCCATGACCCACAGCCCGCCAGGCTTCCCTGTCCATCACCAACTCCCAGACCTTACTCAAACTCATGTCCATTGAGTCGGTGATGCCATCTAACCATCTCATCCTCTGTCATCCCCTTCTCTTCCTGCCTTCAATCTTTCCAGCATCAGGATCTTTTCCAATGAGTCAGTTCTTTGCATCAGGTGGCCAAAGTATTGGAATTTCAGCTTCAGCATCAGTCCTTCCAATGAATATTCAGAACTGATTTCCTTCAGGATTGACTGGTTGGACCTCCTTGCAGTCCCAGGGGGCTCTCAAGAGTCTTCTCCAACACCACAGTTCAAAAGCATCAATTCTTCAGCACTCAGCTTTCTTTATGGTCCAACTCTCACATTCACACATGACTACTGGAAAAACCATAGCTTTAACTAGATGGACCTTTGTCAGCCAAGTAATGTCTCTGCTTTTTAATATGCTGTCTAGGTTGTCATAGCTTTTCTTCAAAGGAGCAAGCGTCTTTTAATTTCATGGCTGCAGTCACCATCTGCAGTGATTTTGGAGCCCCAAAAAGCAAAGTCTGTCACTGTTGCCATTGCTGCCCCGTCTATTTGCCATGAAGTGATGGGACCAGATGCCATGATCTTAGTTTTCTTAATGTTCAGTTTTAAGACAAATTTTCACTCTCTTCTTCCACTTTCATCAAAAGGCTCTTTAGCTCTTCTTCACTTTCCACCATAAAGGTGGTGTCATCTGCATATCTGAGGTTACTGATATTTCTCCTGGCAATCTTGATCCCAGCTTGTGCTTCATCCAGCCTGGCATTTCACAAGATGCACTCTGCATATAAGTTAAATAAGCAGGGTGACAATACACAGCCTTGACGTACTCCTTTCCCAATTTGGGACCAGTCTGTTGTTCCATGTCCAGTTCTAATTGTTGCTTCTTGACCTGCATACAGATTTCTCAGGAGGCAAGTCAGGTGGTCTGGTATTTCCATCTCTTGAAGAATTTTCCAGTGTGTTGAGATCCACACAGTCAAAGGCTTTGGCATAGTCAATAAAATGTAAGTAGATGTTTTTTCTCTTGAACTCTCTTGCTTTTTCGATGATCCAACAAATGTTGGCAATTTGATCTCTGGTTCCTCTGCCTTTTCTAAAAACCAGCTTGAACATCTGGAAGTTCACGGTTCACATACTGTTGAAGCCTGGCTTGGAGAATTTTAAACATTACTTTGCTAGCATGTGAGATGAGGGCAACTGTGGAGTGGTTTGAACATTCTTTGGCATTGCCTTTCTTTGGGATTGGAATGAAAACTGACCTCTTCTAGTCCTTTGGCTGGAAACTATCATATGACCCAATAATCCCATTATGAGGCATATATCTCAAGGAAACAGTAATTGAAAAAGACACATACACCCCAATGTTCACTGCAGCACTATTTACAACAGCTGGGCAATGGATGAAACCTAGACGTCCACTGGCAGATGAATGGACAAGGAATACTACTCAGCTATAAAAAGGAACACATGTGAGTTAGTTCTAATAAGGTAGATGAACCTAGAGCCTATATTACACAGCATGAAGTAAGTCAGAAAGAGAAAAACAAGTCTATATTAACACGTTTATATGGACTCTAGAAAGATGGTACTGATGTTTCTATGTGCAGGGCAGCAAGGGAGATGCAGACGTAAAGAACAGAGTTTTGGACGCAGAGGGGGAAGGAGAGGGTGGGATGATTTGAGAACCTAGCATTGAAACATACATATGACTATATGTAAAACAGATAGCTAGTGGGATCTGCTGCTGAGAACCTAGAGAGGCAGGGGTGGGATGGGGTGGGAGGTGGGAGGGGGAGGTCCAAGAGGGAGGGAACATATGTATACCTATGGCTGATTCATGCTGATATATGGCAGAAACCATCACAATATTGTAAAGCAATTATCCTCCAACTAAAAATAAAAATATAAAAACAGAATCTCATGATCCCCCAAAAAAAAAATTTTAAAAAAGAGCCATGTCTATCCCAAAATTGGAAATTTTTTTTATGTATACAAATGGAAATATTTTTAAGTGTGCATTTATATGTGTATGTACATGTACGCATGCTTGTGTATAAATATAATTTGTTAATAGTCTTTAGAGTAACAGCCTTAAAAGTTGTATTGTGTCTTCCTAAATTTCTATCATTAGCATTAGGTATACACAATAGTTTGTGTAGTTGCTTATGAGATGCAACAGGAGAAGGGACAGGAAATTCACATTCATACTAAGTACATTATGGTTCAAATGTGCTTTTCCACTTAATCCTTACAATAACCCATGAAGTACTATCTTCATTATTTACTAATGAGAAAGCTAAAGTTTAGGGAAGTCAACAAAACCACCACTCCCCTTCACGCTGCACCCTCAGAAGACACAGGGCTGCCATTCACCGAGCCTTATAGCTTTGGTGGTGAATCCTGTGCTCTTTTCGTCACTCTTCACCCATTTTATTTTGGTGACAGCCATCAAAAAGATAACTCCTAGTATGACTTTCTAGAAGGTTCCAAACATGAGCACTAAAAGCATTTACTAACTTATACACATAACTTACCAATTTACATCCATGTCCCCTACTTGAAGAACTCTAAGAAAATAAGCTGTAGTTCAAATGTGAGTTATAACTGGATTCAAAACAAGTGGGTTTAAATTGTTTGCGCAATAGAATAAAATTGTGATTCCACATAAAATTTTATGGGAATATACCTAATTGCAAAGGTATAGCATATTTGCAAGTATCTTCCAAAAACCAGGAGAAGGAATGGGAAATACAATGTCTTGTAAGCTAAAAGTACTCAAATCCCTTTTACCACTGTATTTCCAGTCATATTAAATCAAAATACAGCATAGAAATTAGAACCACAACAAGATATCACATCATAGACACCCCTAGGATGGGTATTTTACAGACAGATAATAAGTGCTGGCAAGGATGTGGAGAAACTGGAATCCACACACATTAGTGTGTGTTAGCAGGAAAACAAACACACACTGCGCTGGATAACAATTTGGCAGTTCTTTAAAAACTTAAGCATAATAACTGAATGGCCCAAAAATTAACTCACTAGAGAATGGAAAACATATGACCACCCAAACACTTGTACATTTGTTTCTATTAGCATTATTCACAACAGTCAAAAGTGGAAATAACCCGTGTCCACCAGCTGAACTGACAAACAAAAGTGGCATATGTCCACACAAGGGAATATTATTTGGCAATAAAAAGGATGAAGTACTGACACAAGCTACAACATGGACAAGCCTTGAAAACACTATGGGAGGTAATGTCTGTTCACCCACAAGTGATTCTGAGGCAACCCTGGGCTTACAACATGTCCTCTACCAGCCCCCACACCAGGAGGGAGAAAGGCAGCAAGCTACCTGGGGACAGACCCGCTAGCCTGAATGTCAAAAAAAAAAAAAAAAGGCTAAACACTTGCTGCTCAAAGTGTGACCCAAAGACCCAAAGCACTGCTACTCAGAAGTTTGTTAGAAATCTTGACTCTAAGGCACAACATTCACCTGCTCTTTAAATGACTGGTGTGCACTAAGATTTGAGAGGCACCAGTCTAGACAGAAGACATTGGAGACAAAAAGGGAAGGGTAGAAAGGCAAAGGTAAACTGTGGACAGTTTCACATTTGACTGAAGAACATCATCTTTATGAAACAGAATGCACAGGTAAGCAATCTTCTAGCGACCTCTTCTGGCTTATTTATGAATGAGCAATTTATGACGCAATGACAACCCAATGCACACTAGCTCATTTTGAGTCCTCGTGACGGACACTCTAAAGAATAAGCAACAAAAAGCCTTTATTAAATACTATATGTCGGGCCTTAAGTGCTTTATAACATATTATGCTTTCTCTCAACAATTCTGGATGAAAGTGTAACGATTTCACTTTAGAGATGAAGAACTAAGCTCACAGATGTGCCGTAATTTGGTGAGAACACAGTTAAAACTGACACGGAATCCAGGCTTGTCTAACACCAAAGACTTTGCTCTGTTTCACCATAGTGCCTCCAGGAAAGCTGAGTATTACAAACTTACTTCCCAGAGAGATGGCAAACGGGAGGGCAAAAGAGCATGGAACGAGCAATTCCTAGAAAGAACGAAAAACTAATGAAATTTGGGAAACACAAATGAGAGTGAGTATTCATTAATTTTAAAGGTTAAAATGCCCATTCAGGTTTACTGAAGGAAAAGGATAAATACACTTACAGCTTGGAATAAAAACAAACATGCCCTGAAGGAGTTCCAGTTCTGAAAAGGGCAGAATACTAGCGATTCAGTGCAAACGATTCAAAACCGTGATGAAGTTGCACCTCTTCCCCTTCTCTCCCCAGCCTGGATCAGCACACTTGGCAGCCCTATCATTTCTCTCTTCATGGTGTCTTTTGGGTCCACTTTAAGGTCTTTATTCTAAAGACCTTAGAATAAGGTCTTACCTTACCTTATCTAAGTAAACTCTTCTCCCATCTCAAAGCTACATTACTGCCAAAGTCACGTAAACTGGTCTCCTTGTCCACATCTTTGAATCCACCCTCAACATGGGTGCCATTCCAATACCACTGTCTCTGGTGTCTACCCCCAAAAAAGGAGAAGGACTTTGGTTCTAGAATTAAAACACTGCAACTCTGAAGACACAGGCATTCTTCTCATCGGGTCACAACCTACAGTGGTGCCAGCACCTGGCCAATATCAAGTTTAAATCCTGTGGCTGTGCAGTCCAGTTACTACTTGAGTTGGGATCCCCAGGACCACACCCAGGGCTGGGGTCTGGCTGGGACTTACGGAACGTGGAGACAGCTGTGCTCATGGCTATGGTTTATTAGTGCGAAAGGAAACACAGGGAAAGGGCACACAGGGCACAGCCCAGAGGAACCAGGTTTAAGATCCCAGAGATCCTCTCCACGGAGACGAACAGAACACACTGGACAATTCACACCACCTTAAAGATGCGGTGCCCACGTGGGTGATTCAAGTCGAGGTAGGCAAAACCACCACAATATTGTAAAGATGTCCACTTTGGAACAACTATACCAAAGAAATTCTCGCACTGTTAAGAAAGTGCTAGGACCCACAACCGATTTCCCAACCTGGGGTCTGGCAAAGGGACTAAGAACCTGCAGGGAATTTGACTTTGGAGGCCAGTGGGATTTGATTACACAATTTACACCAGACAGGGGAAACACTCTTGGAGGGTACAAAGAAAACCTTGTGAGCACCAGGACCCACGAGAAAGGAGCACTGCCCCAACAAGAGACGGACCCAGACTTGCCTGTGAGCGTCCAGGAGTCTCCAGCAGAGACATGGGTCAGTGGTGGCCTGATGCAGGGTCAGTGGCACTGAATACAACAGTGCAAGCACAAGACAAGGCAGAGGAACCAGAGATCAAACTGCCAATACCCGCTGGATCATGGAAAAAGCAAGACTTGCAAAAAACATCTATTTCTGCTTTACTGACTATGCCAAAGCTTTTGACTGTGTGGATCACAATAAACTGTGGAAAATTCTTCAGGAGATGGGAATACCAGACCACCTGACCTGCCTCTTGAGAAACCTGCATGCAGGTCAGGAAGCAACAGAACAGACTGGTTCTAAATTGGGAAAGGAGTACGTCAAAGCTGTATATTGTCACCCTGCATATTTAACTTATATGCAGAGTACATCATGAGACACGCTGGGCTGGATGAATCACAAGCTGGAATCAAGACTGCCGGGAGAAATATCCATAACCTCACATATGCAGATGGCACCACCCTTATGGCAGAAAGCGAAAAAGAACTAAAGAGCTTCTTGATGAAAGTGAAAGAGGAGAGTGAAAAAGTTGGCTTAAAACTCAACATTCAGAAAACTAAGATCATAGCATCTGGTCCCATCATTTCATGGCAAATAGATGGGGAAACAGTGGAAACAGTGACAGACTTTATTTTGGGGGGCTCCAAAATCACTGCAGATGGTGCCTGCAGCCATGAAATTGAAAGACACTTGCTCCTTCGAAGAAAAGTTATGATCAACCTAGACAGCATATTAAAAAGCAGACACATTACTTCACCAACAAAGGTCCATCTAGTCAAAGCTATGGTTTTTCCAGTAGTCATGTATGGATGTGAGAGTTAGATTATAAAGAAAGCTAAGTGAAGAAGAATTGATGCTTTTGAACTGTGGTGTTGGAGAAGACCCTTTGAGAGTCCCTCGGACTACAAGGAGATCCAACCAGTCCATCCTGAAGGAAATCAGTCCTGAATATTCATTGGAAGGACTGATGCTGAAGCTGAAGCTCCAATACTTTGTCCACCTGATGCGAAGAACGCCTCATTGGAAAAGACCCTGATGCTGGGAAAGAGTGAAGCAGGAAGAGAAGGGGACAACACAGGATGAGATGGTTATATGGCATCACCATCCCAATGGACATGAGTTTGAGCAAGCTCTGGAAGTTGGTGATGGACAGGGAAGCCTGGCATGCTGCAGTCCATGGGGCTGCAAAGAATCGGACATGAACGAGTTGACTGAACTGACTGAGGGCAAAAACCACCACAGTATTGTAAAGAAATTATCCTCTAATTAAAATTAATTAGTTAATTTAAAAAAATAGTTCAAATTTTTAAATAAGAGTTCAAACTGAAAAAAAAAGAAAAGACTCAGTGCCCAGGGGGTCAGGTCATACCTGCCTAGTACAGGGGTTCAGCATAAACCACACCACCTGCACCTACAGTTCAGGCACAAAGAGCCACTCATCAGAGACTCATTGGCAAACTGCCAATTTCAAGTTCCCAGCAGCTCGGTGCCAACCTCACAAGCAAGTCTGTCTAAAGACGACGTCTCGGGCCTGCTGTGTACTCTGCTCTCGGCACCATCCCTGTTCCCTACTTGCTATTCTCTGCAGGCTCCTTTCCACAGCTTGTCCTTTCCAACTATCCAAATCCAAGCCTGGAAAACGACTTCTCCCCTGCAGCGCTCTGCCCACTTCCCCAGCCTCTCCTCTCCCGTCCTCTGACCCTCTGCCTCCTCTGACGGTTACCACGACGGCTGCTTCATTCTAGAGCACATGGGTTCCTCTCGTACTACAGCCACTCTTCAGGGCTCAACAAGACACAGACTCCCCAGGACTAGTGATGGAGTATTCAGCAAACTCACCGCCAAGAGGCACGTCTATTCCGGGAACACAGACCTTAGCCAGAGACACCTGAGAGCACAAGTCCGCACTTTTCTGTGTGAACCTACACAGAATCCAGGGTACTACCGACGCGACTTTTCAAGGATAGGTCACAAACTAGCAAATTCTGAAGATATGTTTTAAAGAAAAACCTTACTAGTCTTTGGACATTAGCATTTTACTATTTCAAAACCTAATATTTACTCAGCAAATACCCGAAGCATGAATCTTCTCATAGGTTTTTAGCTACAAGGGCATTTACAGTGTTATTGCTTATAATGACAGAAAAATTTAAACTAATACATCTAAAAAGAAATTAAAAGAGAGGCTTCCCTGGTGGCTCAGTGGGAAAGAAGCCACACTGCCAATGCAGGAGACACAGGTTTGATCCCTGATCCAAGAAGATCCCACATGCCGCCAAGCAAGTCACCCTGTGGCCAGCTACGACGACAGAGCCTGTGCTCTAGAACCCGGGGACCGCAGTCACGCAGCCCCCACGCTGCAGCTCCTGGAGTCCCTGCACCCAAGAGCCCACGCTCTGCAGGTGCAGCCCCGCAGGGAGAAGCCCGCACGCGCAAGAGCTGCAGAGAGCCCGCGCAGCACAAGGACCGGCACCGCCAACACGAACACATACATCGGTAATTATCTAAAGATTAAAGTTCATACAGCCATACAGAATGCCATGCACTTATTTTAAAGGTACATACTGATTCAACATTTAAACATTTATGTTTACAACACACTGCTTTTTTAAATTATGAAATAAGTTAGATACCTTATCCTATATAAAAATATTTACATATGGAGAAATAGCAGAAATATATATATGTAACTGTTAATAATGCTTATCTCTATAAGTGACATTAGAGTGATTTCCCAGTGGTTGCCATGGGGGAAAGGCGGTGGAGATGGGATGGATTGGGAGTTTAAGGTTAGTAAGTGCAAACTATAATACTTAGAATAAATAAACAAGGTCCTACTGTATAGCACAGGGAACTACATTCAATATCCTGTGATAAACCATAATGGAAAAGAATATGCAAAAAATGTCTATACATGCATAACTAAACATTCTGCTGCACAGTAGACATTAACACAACACTGTAAATCAAATACAATAAATCTTTTTTAAAAAAGGGATTTCTTATTTTCTTTCTTGTTAGTATTTTAAAACTTTTCCAGAGTGAAAATATCATATAATTAACATTTTGTAACATTAATAAGTGAGATACCTACTAATAATATCAAGTCTGGTAAACACTTATTACAGGGCTCTTTATTACACTGAATTTGCTAATATTATGAATCAGTCTCATGTCCCTTGAGATTTCACACAATGTGAGTCACATAACACAACCTTTTAAACACCAGATCTGTTAACACCAGCATTAATAAAGGTATCATCACTGACTACATGGCTCTGACATGTCAACCAGCACTCAACAGCAGTGTCATTAAGAAAACCATTCTGATCATCATGGGATTAACTCACAGAACATCTTGAACAAAGTAAGTCAATTTCATAGAGCAATTCAATAAAAAGAAGGGCTTCAGTGATAATCTTTAGGACTGTTAGCTTTCACCTATCAGGGTTACCTGCCCACAATAATGTTCCAAATCATTTTATTTATCATAGACAATCACAATTTTGAGCCTTATGTGCATCACTATGAACTGCAAGCTTAAGAACAGCAAGAAAACACCCCACGGATCTCTAGAAAAACAATACCTATTCTTAACTTAGGACATGTTCTTACCTTAGCAAAAAGGTGATCCCTATATTGTTGCTGAGTAACAAAATTTTTATAACATACTACACAAGCAAAGGAACTGATGAAAGGTCCATGCAGTGTAATTGTTGGATCACATGGAGAGTGGTCGAACCTACTTGGCGAAACAGAGGTTAACATTAGAAAATCTGACATATTCTAGGGGCAGTACTATGTTGCTTCATTTGTTAAGTTAGACACACACATTCAAGCCTTTACACTTTTTCTACTGAAGTATTAAATAAGGTTCTTTATATTCAAGAAATATCAAGTGGCTCTCATATGCCATGCAATCTCTTGAAACAGTGACCAACAGCTTAAAATTTCAAAAAAGTACTCAAGATACAATAAAATGGATTTAAGCATATTTTGCCAAATTGGTAAACTTCCAGTCTGAAAACTGTACAGTCATCATACATTTCTTCTGGCAAGGAACAAACTAAAACTCACAAATAATTGTAAATGAATCACTGGAATAATAATGTCATGTCAAGTTCTGGTATATACCTATTTCCTAAAAATGGCTTTTAATCCTTTTAATGTCATTTTAATCATTTAACAAATTTGTGTCATTGAAAACTGCCTCAAAGACTTTTTTAAAATTAAAAACAGTTAAAATACAGTTATCTGTAGAATACTGAACCCCTCTCCAGAAGGCTCTCACAGCAGGATCAGGCATAAGCAGGGTGAGACATCTTGAGAAGGTCGAGAGCCGCAAACTTCAGCTCCCCTCTTCAAACTATAAGAAGGGGAGACTAAGAAGATAAGGACTATTTAACTCCTTTAATATTGCCTTCTCTTGATATTTACTTTCTCAAGCTCTACTATTCAAAATTCAGTAAATTATGGATCTTATAAATAGAACATTTATTATTAACTTTGCTACACTTCGTTTGCCTTTAGCATTTACTTTTCAATGACATATTATCTTTCTTTGGCCTAGCCCACATATCTGTAAATGCTTTGTGTCTCTTAAAATTTGCTAACGGACTCGATTCCTCTAAAACTGATCCACATGTACATCAAGGCAAAAAGTCTGGTCAGAATTTTATGAAACATATTAGGACTGAATACCACTAAAATAATCTGACTTCAAGTCTCCTAGGAAGCCTAAGAAATGTATATTAGAAAAAATTGTATCGTTAAGAGTTTGGAACATAAAGCTACAATCACAATGGCAGAGGTGTCTCACACTCTCAGTTCATCTTCAGCACCCACTGTTCTGAACATCACACTTACCTTTTCAAATGTCCTAAGAGAAGGTGCCCATTATCAAATTCCTTGTTACAGTGCATTATGGGACATGAAATTGGTTTCCCAGATGCTCGAATTTGGCTTCCTCTTCGGAATGAACCTTTTGTTCCAGAATTAATCGTGCCTGTTTTGAGTCCTGCATCATCAGAATATAAATTCTTAAGTTTCTATTTCAGGTAACTGTCCTTTGGACTGGTAATCAAAATTATGAAAAAACAGTAAAAAAACACTGGGCAGCATCAAATGGGTGATCCTACTTGTAATTAAATGCTTACAAACTTTCTTATAAAAGATGTAACAACCTACAAATAAATAGCTATTTGGGACAAGGAAAGCCATTAAGATCTCCAAGTAATATTATCTTGAGGAAAAGAACTGTTCCCTTAAGTTCAACAGCCAAGAAATGTCAAAGATGTAATATATTAGAAAACCAGTTGCTCTACTTGCCTCCCTTCTGTTCATTTATATAAGCTGGCAAAGATTTTTTCTTCTATTTCTTATTTTCTCTTTTAAGTATCCTACACACATTAGAAGGTTCAGCTATATAGGCTGTAACTGAGATGGGAAGGGAATGGGGAGGACAAGGAGAATGCCTTCACCAGTTCCTCTGTCCGGTGAAGATTATCCCGTTCCGTCAAAATTTTGGTTTTACAGTCAAACAACTTTCCAGCCTCAGCCAAATTCTGTTTCCAGACAAACTCCCAATGCATGTTGTACAGTGAAAAATTTAGAGTTATGTTCTATAAACAAAGAATTTAAAATGTGCTAGAAGGATTCTGATATATAGCTTGATTATTATTTCTTGTAACCTGTTTCACTCAAATACTTTGAATATTTCATATAACAAAAAATTGTGTATTAAATATCTTTATGGCAATTTCTACCAAGTCCCTAAGCATTTAACTAAAATAAAATGTTATACCTTTAACGTCATCTAGTTAAGATCCCCAAATGGTTATCTATGCTGAAGGTTTCAATGCTCTTCTGTTTATGGAAGAAATGCCTCTATTAAATGCTGTCAAAATGCTTATAAATGTGTTCTATCAATAAAGACGAACACAGCATTAATCATATTCAAAGAGGCATTAATGACAATACACCTTTTTTTGCTTTAATTTTTTAATAGTCAGAATTAGAGTAATTTTTACTGTCCATCCACATTCCAAGTGTTGCCTATTAAGACATGTATTTAGCCACAGAGGTTCTGGATAAAAATTAAAGTGGAGAAAGCAATCAATTAGAAGAAAATAAGCTTTATCCAAGGAAAGGCAAAATACAGAGATTTAAACAGCTCTTTTCCTTAAACAGTATAGTGTGTTGTTTTTAAATTACCAAGTACTCAAATGTGCAGAAACTGGTCTAACTATAAAAGTCTATAAAAAAGTTGGATTTCCAAAGCTTGAGTAATTATAAATAATGTACTTAAATTACTTCTAATCAAAGGACTGAATTATAATGGCTGGATACTTTGGAATAGACTGAATGGAGTCCCTTAATGTTACTGAGAAGTAGAATCTCACTTTTTATAACTGACAGCACAAAGACAACTGTTTTCCCCAGCTCTCCACTCCTCAAAGGAACGGCACCACAGCAAGTGCAGCCCAGTGATAAAGCCGCTATGCCAGCAAGAGCCCCAGACTTCAGTGCTGCAGTGTGGCAGGGACCAAGCAAGAAGATGAAACAGCCACATAAAAAGAATGTAACTAAAGACCTCAACTCACAGCACAAGCTTATCAGCCGCCAATGAACCAGATGTGACCTGAAGTGATCTACAGTACCACATCTTGATAAGAATTATAGAGACAGTTAACTGACTCATTTGTTCCCACCTGACCCACTCAGAAAAATATATATTCAGATGCTTGTGAATTCAATTTACAGTGAATTAAAATATTCTGACAACCTGAAAGCCAGAGATTAGGCCTAAAGGGATACAGTACTGGCCCAACAATCATTCTAGACAAGACTTGAAAGTGTAAAGATTCATATGAGAGAAACAATTTTACAAGAGATCTTGTAAGCCTTGTAGTTCTAGACCATTTTTGTATCAAAATCTTCCCAAATCTACAGATGCCCTCTAGAGGTGAGGCCCAGGCATGTATTTAAGATTCCCAGGTGATTCTGATATAGCTAAGGATGGCAATTTTCAAGTAAACTTTTCTAAAGTAGGTCTGGAATACCAAACAATTCTTCTGTTTAGTTGAATGACAGTCACATTTGGAACATGGTTCTAGGCTTCCTTCCTGTGTTCATATGCAAATACTCATTGCCCACTCTGGTATAATATTCAACCGACACTTACTGGACATCTCCGTGCAGAGCCTTCTTCTTAGGCACTGACACTAAAAAGGATTAATTAGGCTTAGCCTCTGTCCCCATAAAGCATATAAATCTAGTGAAAGACACAGAAAGGTAAACATACCAATCCAACACAACAGGGTAAAAACTATAGGCAAAAAATGAATAAAACACTGTGGCATGAAAGACAGCTGGGCAATCAAACTTAGGCAGACTAAAAAACCTAGCACCCTCTAGTACTGAATATAGTACTTACTTGCCTGTGGCTAACCCCATGGGCCAAGTAAGAAAAAAAGGAAAAGGTATTTAAGAGGGGGGATAGGGCAAGGGAGAAGTTTGCCAGGCACAAACATACTGGGAGATAAGAAGGAAATGCAGTGTCAGGAAGTAGCCAAGTGTCAACATATCTACAAATTCTAGGAATTATTTTAAAAGTGGCAATTTTATTCTGCTCAAAGAAAAGCCCTCTGAAAACTACAGAACAAGATATCCAGGTTCAAAGTTGAGCACTGCATACATAGATTAGTTCTAAGACTTTTTGCAACTAAACTTTTGGCTGGATTAAATCCACAGCTAAGGTTTCTGTGAGTAACCCAAGCCTCTAAGGGCTCAGTGGGTCTTCTACAAGACAGGCTAGAAAAGCTGCCAGGATGGGACTGTCCTGAAAGCGTTAGTTGCTCAGTTGTGTCTGACTCTTTGCAACCTCATGGACTGTAGCTCGCCAGGCTCCACTATCCATGGGATTCTCCAGGGAAGAATACTGGAGTGGGTTGCCATTCCCTTCTCCAAGGGATCTTCCCAACCCAGGGATTGAATCCAGATCTCCCACATTGCAGGCAGATTCTTTAATATCTGAGCCACCAGGGAAGCCTCAAGGGACTGTCCTACTGACTCAAACATTTTGCCAAATTATCTGGTGGAAGGAAAATGCTCCACAGTGACTCTCCAGGAATCTCAAGTCTGTAGAGTTAGTAATGAAGAAGTTACCCACTGCTTTGATGACCCTCCCATGTCGACACTTCCAACAAAATATCTACATAGGTTGCATGGACAAAGAAATAAGTACAGGCAAATTTTTTCAATCTCAGCTTAAATTCCATTTCCTTACAGAATCCTGACCTCAAATAACCTGTTACACATCCTCACATAGTCACATGTACTATTTCATGTAGGACACACATGAATGAATAAATGAGCAATATCTAATCAGCTCAAGGATTACTTTTATTCAAAATACACTTTTGCCAAAATAGGAAGACAACTGGTAAGTAAAGCAGGCCTCCCGTTAAGTAAATTTCAATACTTTATATACTTACTACCAACTGAATAAACAGACAAAATGCCTTAAGGCTTCAGGGAAGCCTCTGATCTCTAAAGAATACCTGGCATTTTTAACCACTGGTCCACACACAGTCTTGCTGCTTCTGTATCAGAATGTCCTCGAATAAACTCCAATTCTTGTAACCCATGAGCATGCTGAAAATCGATTTTTTCCTAAAGATATTAAGAAAAAAATCAAAGTGTGATTACTAATCTTGTTTCCTTAAGAAAATGATTTTGTCACAACAGTGATGAGAAAATACTGATTATCATTTATCCCTGTAACTCCAAGTCTAGAACTCTATCCTAGGGAGCTACATCAAACCAAAGTTTCCTGCTCTAAATAAGATGTTGATCCCAATGTCATCTATATTTGCACAAAGTTTTCAACAAGTTAATCTCCAAATAGGGTACTGTTTAAGTAAATTATGGTGTGTACATCTCATTAAAGTCATTAGAAACACTAACCAAACTTTTCAATGAAATAGGAGTATACTATTGATATCAAGTATGTTACCAAATGGTAGTAAATGAATAGGGTCAAATATAAGCAAAGATTATTTCAAGCTATATGTAACTCTGCCTGCAGAGAGGGAAAAAGGCAGAAGATAAATATGACAAACGCCAATAGTTATCTCTGGAATGGAAATATGCATGATTATTTTCATCTTCACATTTTAAAACTTTTTTTTTTCAAATTTTCTACATGTAGACTGAAGTATATAGAAGCCTATTAAACATTTGTTCAATGAACAGTGCAAGAGCAGACACTCAGTAGTACTTAATATGTACCAACACAAAACACCTACTGCATCTAGATCAAAGGTGGGCAAATTTTTTCCATAAAGGGCCACAGGATAAATATTTAAGGCTCTGCAGCCCATATAGTCTCTTTTGCAACTACTCAACTCTGCTGCTGCAGCACAAAAGCAGCCATAGATAATATGTAAACAAATGGGCATGGCTATGTTCCAATAAAACTTTATTTACAAAAACAGGCGGTGGGCCAGTGCCAACTACTAAACTACATGCTTTAGACTTTTACAGTCTCTAAATCTTTCTAGTTATGTTACTGATAAATCTATTTGCATACTCTCATCATGCTGTATCTATAGGTTGGTACAAAAGTAATTGTGGTTTCAGACCATGAATTTTAAATCATTATAACTAGGCTCAACACATCTTTATTAATCAAAATAGGAACCATTACAATCAACACATTTTTGCCAACAAGAAATGTTTGTTTATTCCTGTAGCATAAAAATCCATGCTTTGGGACTCAACGAACTCTTGGGAAACATTTTCTGCCTCCTGCTGGTTGTGGAAATGTTTTCACAGCAAAAAGTTGTTGAGATGCTTGAAGAAAGTGGTAGTTGGTTGGTGAGACATTAGGTGAATACGGTGGATGAGGCAAAACTTTGTAGCCCAATTAGTTCAACTTCTGAAGTGTTGGTTGTGCAATGTGTAGTCCAATGCTGTCATGGAGAAGAACTGGCCCCCTTCCTGTTGACCAATGCTGGCGCTAGGCACTGCAGTTTTTGGAGCATCTCATCGATTTGCTAAGCATACTTCTCAGATGGAAGGTTTCACCGGGATTCAGAAAGTTGTAGTGGATCAGACTGGCAGCAGACCACCAAATAGTGATCATGACCTTTTTTTGGTGCAAGTTTGACATTGGGAAGTGCTTTGGAGCTGCTTCTCAGCCCAACCACTGAGCTGGTGTCACTGGTTGTCATAAAAATCCACTTTTCATCGCACGTCATAATCCAATCAAGAAGTGATTTGTTGTTACTGCATAGAATAAGAGAAAACACTTCAAAACAACAGTCTTTTTTATTTGGTCAGCTCACGAGGCACCCACTTTATTGAGCTTTTTCACCTCTCCAATTTGCTTCAAATACTGAATGTCCATAAAACTGTCAATGCTGAGCTCTTCAGCAACTTCTTGTGTAGTTGTAAGATGACCAGCTTCAATAAGGGCTCTCAGTTGGTCACTGTCAACTTCCGATGGCTGGCCACTATGCTCCTCATGTTCAAGGCTCTGTTCTTCTTTGCAAAACTTCTTGAATCAGCACTGCACTATACGCTCGTTAGCAGTTCCCGGGCCAAATGCATTGTTGGTGTTGCGAGTTGTCTCTGCTGCTTAATGACCCATTTCAAACTCAAGTAAGAAAATCACTTGAATTTGCTTTTAGTCTAATATCATTTTCCACAGTCTAAAATACATATAAAATAAACAATAAGATATCAGAAAAAACAACAGCAAAAAATGTGCACTAAAATGATGCATAACATAACCACACTTATTTAAGAATGTATTTCAATATCAAATGGCAAATTTCAACAATGCAAAACTGCAATTACTTTTGCACCAACCTAATGACAATTAACACTTATTAACCACTTACCATGTGCCAGACACTATTCTGAAAGCATCTTAGATCTAATTCTCTCAATAACTCTGTAAGATGGGTACCAGTATTATTGCCATTTTATAATGGGAAAAATGAGGCACATGAAGTTCAAATAAACTGCACAAGGACAAACAACAATGCCAGGATTTAAACTCTCATTCTCTAACCTGATTCTAGAACTCATGCACTTAACCAGTACACCACACTGTATCTTAAAAAGGTTTTTATATCCTTAAAAAGAAATCACAAAGCCACAAACGCTAGATTTGCAAGAAACAGACCAGGATACTGAATGACCTTGTTAGCAATGTAACAGGATCTTCTGTCAGCACAGGTAAGAGGGGGACAGGGAGATTCAAGATTGTAATCTGACAAGAAATCAGCTACACAACACTGTTCTAAGTATAGCCAAAGAGTACTAATTCTCCAAAGATGCTAACGTGCATTATATAGCTATTCCTTCACATGTTAGGGGTATATCCCCTCTTGCGAGTCATTTTAACTCCTGGAATATCAATAAGCAAACCTAGTAAACTAGTCAAGCACAACACATTATCTCTGAAAGTGATTTATTCAATGAAGATTTTAATAGATTTTATTTTTTTAAAAACATTTCCATCATAAAAGAAGGACAATCCACTTTAATAGTGAGATACCAAAAATCAAAATGCCTAGAAGAGCTGGAAGATATTTTCTACTATATTTTGTAGTCACAGTTAACACCTACTACAATTCTTCAATAATTAGTTTTATCATCTTTCTTTCTAGGTAGTTTGTTTTGTTTTTGTTTTCTGTCCTCTATCAATAGTTTTTTAATAAGTTATATATAAGGAGAACCAAATTTTCAAAAAATCATGAATGAATAGCAAGCAAGGAGCTAAAGAACCTGTGTGAGTCAATTTCTCTCTTAGAAAGAAGTCTAGAAAAACGTATTCTTTAAAATTGGGTAAACAAGAATTTCAAAGTTATAAAAAACTTTCTCCAACAACAAGGTAAAATCTTTAATACAATGAATGAATGTTTGCATAGGTAAAAGCTGAAACTACACTTGAGAAAAACCCTTGTTGTCACAGCAACTACTCTGAACTCATCACAAAAGCAGTGAGCATCACTGAGGAAATGGGTAGAAAAAGAGGATAGCTTGATAACCACTCCTCTCTGAGACTTTCCCCATACACACACACACTTCATGTAATTTGGGGAAAGAAGCTTCCTTAAAAATGAATAGTGTCTCTGCCAGGAAAGAAATAATCTTTAAAAAAAAAAAAATCACTAATGTATGAAGCATTTTAAACATACAATTAGAATACTATGCTCTAGTTTAATTGGTATTACATTATAAAGTATTAATAAAAGTCCCCAAATAAAGGTACTTCTAAATTTAAAGATTAAGGTATTTTGCATTAGATTAGGAGATACTAAAACAAAGGCAACAGAAATATATAAATTCCTTTATAATAACCAACGGAAAAAGGAAGCAAAAATATACATGGTAAAATTATGCTGTGATTTGTTTATTTCCATTTTTAAACTCCCAATAGGAAAGTTTTTTCACTCAACTGGCCAACATTTTACTCTTAATAGACATTTGGCAGTATTGGGAGAATTCTCTAAGGTAATTTCATTTGGTAACCTTCTAAAAAATCAAGTCAAAGTTTGAAAACATTTATATCATGCAAGATTCTAAATCAGGCTTCATCTTCCACTGCCCTAATTCAATAATCGAAGGAAAAGGTTGAAGTGAAAGTGGTCTGGCTCTACTGCATAGAAGATAACCTTTCAACAGCTTGTATCTATAGAAGCCCTGATAAACTGTGATAAAGTAACTAGAAACTTATATAATCCCATGAGTTTAAATTCCCAAAATAAAGCCCACTCAAGTCTATTTTTTCTTTTTCTTTTTTTTTGGTCTGTATACATATATGATCAAAATCCAACAAACAAAAACAGATATAAAAAGCCATCATGAACTACCACTAAATCCGTTAAGCTATGAAGATTTCATGCTGAACTTGTATCCAATTATGTATCTTTTGATTATTTAAGTGTCTATTTAACTTTCTTACAAACAATTCTATAATCTGGTAAAACATCAATGAAAGCAGCCACAAAAAAAAAAAAAGAAAGAAAGAAAGCAGAAACATACCCTGAATGCCCTATTCTTTTCTTCTTTCTGCTGTTTCTCCACTTCAACATGGCGGGCTAGGCGTGCCAGAGTCAAGGCGACCTTATCCTTCTGATGGTCAATATGGTCTTTATGCTTATCCTATAATTGAAAACAATTTTCATTCCTTTTAGGTAACAAAATTAGCTTTGGGATTACATATATCCATTTACCAAAGAGTTACTATACTAAAGAACCATTTATGGAACTTCCCTGGCAGTTCAATGGTTAAGACTCTGTGCTTCCACTCCAGGGGGCATGGGTTTGATTCCCAATCAGGAAGCTAAGATTCCACATGCCATGTAATATAGCCAAAAAAATAAAAAGAACCACTTACTTTTTTAAATTTAATTTTTATTTTATCTTGGGACACAGTTGATTTACAATGTTGGGTTAGTTTCAGGTATACAACAAAGTGATTCATTTACACATATACACATATCCATTCTTTTCAGATTCTTTTTCCATATAGGTTGTTACAGAATATTGAGTTCCCTGTGTTACACAGCAGGTCCTTGTTGACTAAGGAACTATTTACTTTTAATATTATCAAATTTCTAAGAACTTCTTTTGTTTATGTTTAAATTGTGGTAGTCTGCAGGACAGCTAATCACCCACCAGCACCTCTGATTTTCACAAAGTTACATAACCTATCAATCATCCTTATATCCTTTTCTTTCTAGGTTTATTCATTTATCTTTTGTCTGCGGTGGGTCTTTGTTGCTTGCATGGGCTCTCTCTAGCTGCAAGTGGGGGCTACTCTTGCTGAGGATAGGCTCTAAGGCGAGAGGGCTTCAGCAACTGCAGCACACAGCCTCCGCAGTTGCAGCTCGTGGACTCGAGAGTGTGGGCCACAGTAGTTGTAGCCCATGGGCTTAGTTGCTCTGTGCCATGTGGGATCTTCCCAGAACGGTGACCCTTGCATTCCAAGGCGGATTCTTTAACCACTGGACTACTAGAGAGGTTCCATCTTTATTTCCTTTATAACCATCTGGATACTGAAAAGTTTGGCTCTGCTTTGCTCTGAGCCTGTAAGGTAATCTTGAGCCATTAGTCCACCCGCTAAAAGGTCTGACAGCACAAACTCTTGGCTCTGGATTTTCAGCAATCCCTGGGCAGTATGTATATAAGAGAAATTATTGATTAAAAAGAAATGATCTAATTTCTGTTTTCTGGCCCAACATACAAGGAAGAACCTTAGAAGTCGCCACTCAATTATAACAAGTAAAAAGGTTGAATGAACTGTGAAGTCAGCTGAGTGGAGCAGAAACCCATGCATGGAAACCTCAGAGGGATCAGTGCTGGTTGGGGACCCGGACTGGAACTGACCAGGTGCTGGGAGCTCAGTGTGGACAAGTTTTAATCAGACTTAAATGCCAGGGGAACTCAGTCATGGGAGGACCTGACCCTCTTGTGAGGTCCTTCAGAAGCTTTACCAGGTTCTCAGTGATGACTGAAGAAAAATCCCATCATGTTTCCAGTAGGGGGGAGAAAAAAGCGAGTGTTTTGAAATATGTCAGAGCATTAAGTTCTTACTGATGCGTGACCTTCAGAGAAACTACTTCATGAGAAACTACAACCTGAGAGACGGGAAGCAGCCCCCCTCCCAGGAGAGTGGAAGGCCTGGGAAGCCCCGACACGGCTCCAGTCCAGGGACACAAGCTCCCCAAGGCGGCGGCCAGTCACACAGAGCACCAGCCTTCTGTCAATGCAGTGCCTTTACCTGGGACAGCATGGCCACTTTCCACAGGAAAACTACAAGGAGACCAAGGGCAGAAGTACAGTTTGAAGAGCAAGCAAAGAATGGCAGAGCTGGTACGGATGTTGGAATTATCAGACCAGGAATTTAAAACTACCAAGATTACTATGCTGAAAGCCTTAATGGAAAAAGCAGGCAACACGCAAGAACAGATGTGTAATGTAAGAGAGATGGAAATCCTAAAAGAGAACCAAAAAGAAATCAGACATCAAAACACCACAACACAAGTGAATAATGCCTTTGATGGTTCACCACAGAATGCACACCACCAAAGAAAAAAATCTCTGAGCCTGAGAGTATGTCAACAGAAACTTCCAAAACTAGAAGACAGAGGGAAAAAGACTGAAAAAGAAAAATATATATATAAGAACCACTGGGCTTCCCTGGTGGCTCAGCTGGTAAAGAATCCGCCTGCAATGCAGGAGACCTGGGTTTGATCCCAGGGTTGGGAAGATCGCCTGGAGGAGGGCATAGCAACCCACTCCAGTATGCTTGCCTGCAGAATCCCCACGGACAGAGGAGCCTGGCAGACTCCTGCCCATGGGATCACAAACAGTCGGACACGCCTGAGTGACACAGTTCACGGGGTCGCAAAGAGGTGGACACAACGGAGCCACTGAGCAGAGCAGGCAGGAGGACTGGTGGAGAGATGCAGCCAATGTCTCTACAGCAGGAAGGCCAGGGGAAAGAGAGAGGACAGAGAGACACCTGACGCTATCACAACCAAGAATCTCCCCAAGTTAACAGCAGACACCAAATCAAAAACCAAGGGGGAAATAAAACCTTTCTCTGCAGATGACGTGCTTTTCCTAAGAAAATGACATGCAAATAAACCAAACAGTAGTTAGGGGTGAAGTAACCTGGGTAATGAGACATTTACAGCAGTTTTATTTATAACCTTAGAAGCAACCAAGCACCTTCAGTAGGTAAAGGGATAACTGTACGTATCCAGATGATAGAATATTTTTCACTGCTAAAAAGAAATGAATACTCATTGGAAGGACTGATACTGAAGTTCCAATACTTTGGCTACCTGATGCAAAGAGCTGACTCATTAGAAAAGACACTGATGCTGGGAAAGACTGAAGGCCAGAGAAGGGGACGACAGAGGACAATGGCCTCACCATCACTGGCTGGATGGCATCACCAACTCAATGGACACGAGTTTGAGCAAGCTCCAAGAGATGGTGAAGGACAGGGAAGCTTGGCGTGCTACAGTCCATGGAGTCGCAAACAGTGGAACATAACTGAGCGACTGAACAACAAAAAAGAAATGAGCTACCAAACCTTTAGAAGACATGGAAGAATACCTAAATACACATTCCTAAATGAAAGTAGCCAATCTGGAAACACTACATACTATATGGTTCCAACTATATGGCATCCTGGAAAAGGCATATCTATAGTGACAATTAAAAAAAAAAAATCAGTGGTTGCCAGGGGAAGGTGAGATGGAGGGATGAATTGGCAGAGTACAGAGGATTTTTAGGGTAGAAAATCTATTCAGTATGACACTATACAGGTAGGTATCTTATTACATTTGTTCAAACTCATAGAAAATATAACTCCAAGAGTGAACCCTAATGTAAACTATGGACTTTGGGTGATAATGCGTCAACAAAAGGCTCACTGATTATTCCAAATGTACCACTATGTTGGGGCAAGTTGATAGTGAGGGAAGCTATACATTGTGGGCAGAGGTATATGGGAAATCTCTTCTTCTTTTTTTGCTGTGAACCTAAAATAAAGTTTTCTTAAAAAATAAACTCTACTAAAAATATTTTCTACAGAAAGACTGGTTTAGTAAGATATTAATTATACACGTACAAACCAAAGTTTATCTAAAGTGGGATAGAGCTGCTTCAACCAAATCAAGCAGCAGGTGTGATTTTGAAAGCACACGGGAGTTCCACTGAACTGAGCACATATAACAAGATGGATTGGGATTTTTGGAAGGCTACATTTTTGCAGTAAAGAATGTTCACAGGGTCACTCTGGGTGGAAGTAGTCCCACTTGGCCATACCGCAGCACCAGACAGTAGCCGGCATCCTACCAACTTCAAAATGTCCTTTTACAAGTCAGAGGACAATGCAGGGGGTGTGGGTTGGATCTCTCTCTGGTCACAGAGCTAAGATCCCACAGGCCTCACAGCCAAAAACCCAAAACATAAACAACAGAAGCAATACTGTAACAAATTCAATAAAGACTATAAAAATGGTCCACATTTTAAAAAAAAAATCTTTCAAAAATGAAAGCAAGCAGAAAGGCAGATCTGGGAATAGCATAATCTGTTGGGAGTAGATGAAAAGAAATGGCAGCTAGAGAAAGGACGAACTTCAACTTTGAAATCTTTGCATTTAAAAATGATAAAACAGAAGTATTTTAAGCAGGAATGTTTTCTCTTAAAGGGAAAAGAAATAAACCATGTGCAGCAGGGTGATATTCATTTGATACTTTACTACCACAAACTTGGGTTTGGGGATCAAGGTTTTTGGTTTTTGGTTAAAGCCAGGCATGAGTGGGTCATCTACGAATACCCACTCTCTCCGGAAAGCCAAGTCCCAGGGATTTCCATGCTTAGTGATCCAAGACAAGGGCTGGCCTCAGATCTCACTGAATCCCATTCTTCTGTGCTTCTGGGAGAACCACCAGCATTGAAACAACAGAGGGAACACTGATATTAAAATGCATGCTAGGGAATTCACCCATGAAGTCAGAGAAGGCCTTATTTGGGACAGAAGTTTAACAGGTAATCCAAAGGTTCAATAGGTTCAGAAGTAAATTTTAAATGATCAGAACTCAGGGGGAAAAACTTACTGCAGGCCACCTTGTTGCCGACACAACTATAGAACCAAAGATTCAGTATCATCAGGCACATGAGCAGAAACTGAATTAATTTCAGGCTAGATGAAAATGTCTTAAATGTTTCCTGTAGAACTAAGATGAATATGGACTAATATACTCTTCAGTTTGGGAATTCCCACCATTCCATTAGTGCCACAATGATTGCAATTTAAGGTGAACTCACAAAATTCCAGGACTCTTCTTAGGCTAGATTTGGCAGTCTCCCCAAAATCCTATAGTCTAAAGAAGTGTTTAGGCCCTTGGAGATTTTTTCTAAGAAAGGTCAGGCTTTCAGATATGTAACTTCTCAAACTAGAAATGGAACTAGCTCTGGTAAGAACAATGTGCTTTACGTTTCATTTAGAAAGTTATTCACAGCTGTAGATCCTCAGTCATCCTTCTTGAAGTACTTGCTGTGATTACCCTGGGTTAACTTCTATATTAAATACTACTACAGAGTAACATCGGAGAAGGCAATGGCAACCCACTCCAGTACTCCTGCCTAGAAAATCCCATGGACAGAGAGGCCTGGTGGGCTACAGTCCATGGGGTCGTGCTAATAGTTGGACACAACTGAGCGACTTCACTTTCACTTTTCACTTTCATGCATTGGAGAAGGAAATGGCAACCCACTCCAGTGTTCTAGCCTAGAGAATCCCAGGGACGGGGGAGCCTGATGGGCTGCCGTCTATGGGGTTGCACAGAGTCGGACACGACTGAAGTGACTTAGCAGCAGCAGTAGCACAGAGTAACATTAGAGTCCACAATGATAGCAAATTATCTGCCAGAAAGTATATCCATTGTGTTATCTAGGGGGAGATGCACAGGAAAGAAAAGTCCTATGAAATACACTGGGGATGGAGGGTCTCTATATGCTTATATATAAATATATATATTTTTGGCTGTGCCACATGGCACACAGGATCTGTTTCTAGGGATGGAACCCGTGCCCCTGAAGTGGTAGCAGGGCATCTTAACCATTGGACCACCAGGAAAGTCCCTGTTTGTCAATACCTTACATCTGAGTCAGTTTTTCTTCCATACCCACCCTATCCCACTGGGGAAGCTGTGTAGGGTCCTAACAGAATTAAGAAGAAAGTTGTAACACCAGAAAAAGCAGATTCTAGTTAGTCCCTATGAAAAAAATTTTTTAACTAAAATGGCTTTAAAAAGTGAGAACCAAAAAAAAATTTTTTTTAAATAAATAAAAAGTGAGAACCAGAGGTATGATTCCAATGACACAGTC
The DNA here is from genome assembly GCF_023699985.2 of Odocoileus virginianus. Taxonomy (NCBI): domain Eukaryota; kingdom Metazoa; phylum Chordata; class Mammalia; order Artiodactyla; family Cervidae; genus Odocoileus; species Odocoileus virginianus. Next base: position 40,083,582 of record NC_069700.1, on the reverse strand, counting down.
TGACATAGAAATCCGTGGAGGAGTTGGAAGGTTACAGAATGAGGGTCACACTGGGGAAGAGAGAGAGACTGCTGCAGAACCTCGGAAGCCAGGTTCCTTTGGCCTTCCCCTGCAGCCCGTCTGCGCTCACCCCCGGACACTAGGAGATCTCTCACACACAAAGCAAATCTGAGTTGTGTCCTAGAAATGGCAGCAGACTAAGGATACTGGTTAAATCTGAGCGAATATATCCACAAAAGATAAGCCTATATAGGAGACAGTAAGCAAGAATTCTTCTGCTCTAGAGGATAATGTTTATCTTTTAATGGAGTTTAGCTACCATCAAAATTCCAAGTCTAAAAAGATATAGCCTGGGCAGGACAGGAAGAGGGCTTTCTCCTGACATCTGATCTGCAGTAGTGGGGTTCAGTGGTGGGGCTCCTAACTCGGGCAGGGGCGAGGGAGGGAGCAAAGCCTGACAGCGGGGTCCCTCATTCTGCCACGTCCCTCCTCTCTCTTCTGGCTAACAGAGAAAAGGGGCTTCCCAGGTGCCACAGTGATAAAGGGGCAGGGCAGGAGGTGCAAGAGACACAGGGTGGTCCCTGGGCCGGGAAGGTACCCTGGAGTAGGAAATGGCAATCCGCATCAATATTCTTGCCTAAAAAATTCCATGGACAGAGGAGCTTGATAAGCTACAGTCTATGCGGTTGCAAAGAGTTGGACAGGACTGAGCACATTTTGTCAAGTAAGGGCATTTTCAAAAGGGAACCAGTATCAATTTGTGTCTTTATTTCATAAGAATGAAGACACAGATTCAAGCTAATACTTCAAAACCTCCCTTAGACGTCTCCTTATTGAATAAACTGAGCCTTGTAAAAAACTAGCTACATTGTCCTGATCTTTCTTTTTGCTACAAATGAATACACTACTTCAAACTTGAAATCAGTTCAGCTGAACTTGAAATCAGTTCTGACCATGAACTCATAACTTTTATGAACTTAGCTCATAAAAGATCATCAAGAATTATGTCCAATGAGAATTCCACTATTTCGGCAAAAATTTTACCAAAGAAATTAATACTTTCATATACCAATCAGTTTAATGAGCTAACAGAAATTCCCTGGTAACTTAAAATTTCTAGCATTGCTATGAAACTGTGACCTGCTATACGAACCATAAAATGCATACAAAATCATTAAATAGGCAAATGACATGGCACAAAAATCCCACTTTTCCATGGAAGCTATAATATATATATTTCAATGTCTTTCTTATCATTTGTATTTGTCTGAAAATGAAAATGATCCTATTTTTGATAAAAATACTTAGACACAACCAAATCTAGAAAGCTAAAAATCAAAATGTTAACAGTATTTATTTCTGTTTAGAGGGATTTTTTCCTTTTCTAAGCTGTTTTCAAATATTTCTACATCAGAATATGTAATAAAATTGTTAACGTAATGAACACACTATATAAAGACAAAAAGTGTTGAAGATCTCAACCTTCTGTTTGGAAATGCAATGCATGCTAAGTCATTTCAGTCGTGTCCGACTCTGTGCAACCCTGTGGACAGCTGCCCACGAGGCTCCTCTCTCCACAGGATTCTCTAGGCAAGAGTACTGGTGTGGGTGGCCACTTCCTCCCCCAGGGGAAATGCCATGGATTTGGTTTAAATCACTACTTTTTACCTTTAAAAATGTAAGTTTAACATCTATCCTTCACAAAAGCAGATGGAAATTTTGTCTCTAAAAGGAACATAGTCTTCTTAGTAAATTGTATTTAACTTTTTCACCCCGGTTTCATCTCTAGAGTACAATGACTGCATTACATTATTGCCCAAATGTAATAAAAACAGACATTAATCAGGAATTAGGGCAAGTCATTCTCAGTTCAACAGGCTGAACAGAATTCCTGAAACAATGCCTTACTTCACACAAACTCTAGTTTCAAAGCCTGCTTCTCATTGATCAGTCCTTCAAAGTTTGGGTCCGCGGTTTGGTCTCATGAGCTTTATACTCCCAGAGTAAGTTCTGTTTACCAGAATCCCCTTGTACCTAGCTTGTACCTGAAGCTATACTCCCAGATAACATCTTGAAAAACAACAATTTTTCTCAAGAATGTTATATTCAAATACAGACAGAGCAGAAGAAATAAACACAGCAAAGCAGTACAATATTTATTTACCAACTCCAGCAGCAAAGCTTTAAACCCAAGAAACAATTCTGTTGTACAAAGCAACTTTCTTCCCACCCCCAAACTATTGTTTACAAAGTACATGGAACATACGTCTTATATGAATAAGTTTTAAAACACACATACAGATATGCCATATTCTGTAAAGTACTACTCTCTGAAGAAGGCCAGTACGATCAAACCTGTTCAATAAGCTGCTTCCTACCTTGTCTTTTGGTTAATCACCAGTATCTGTATTTATAAAATTCCCCTCCCAGAATGACAGATTCTCTTTGATACAGGACCCACCCCCCAATCCCCCCCAAAACCACCTGGGAACCTAGGAGAATTTTTAAGTATCTCCTACTATGAAGTTGTAACAAAGCAAAAGGGAGTTAACAATGCTTCAATCCTGAGGGCCACGGCTCTACCTCTGGGGCTGGACTGAAAAGGAAGAACCGAGGAGAGGAAAGAAAAGGTCAAAGGGGCAACCAGAACAGGGAAAGAAATTCAAAGCAGAGGAAAAGACAAAAAGGAAGCTGACAGTGTCCTTCAGGTGCTGCTGGAGATGCCGGCGGCACAGGGTTCAGGCCCTGCTTCAACACAACACCTCAAACCTCCAGTGAAGCTACATTCTGAAGAAGCACGCTCCCTCTCCCCGACTGCACCCTGAGGTCGTCTGCAGGCCTGGACACCGGGAGCGAGCCACAGCGGGACCGCGGCCCCCAGCTGGCCCCGCAGGCGCAAGGACGCGGCGGCCTCCGCGGGGGCGGCCCCCGGCTCACCGCCGCTGCTGCTCGCCGTCAGCGCCCCAGCGCTCCTGGGCGACTGCTGCGCTATCTGAGAGCCTCCCTTCGGCTCCGTCTAGGGGAGAAAAGGAATTAAATGTCCATAGTGACAAACTTCTAGACAGACTACCTCGATGACCTTATTAAGTAACAGCTATACATCTTAGTACACTTTGAACAGGTAAGAACCAGTACACTCTCACGGGGAATGTATCCTTTCTTCAACCCGATCTCCTCCAACTGTGCCCGTTAGGGCGGTTCTCCGCGGTTCTGACAGCAGACTCCGCGTCCCCACCCTGCGCACACAACTGGCGCCCTCCCCTGGCGCCTGGCTCCTGCTCCTCCACTGGCCCCTCTCATTCTCTATAGTCACATTCCAGCCGCAGCTCGAGCATCCGGTAAAGAAAAGCTTCCGTGAGCCCTCCAGACAGCCCTCTCTTTTGCCCCAACCTCACCACAGGCATTCCTCTAACAGGACAATTACATTGTGTTGGCATTTCCTTCTCTTCTGAAGAGAATATACCATTTCTTATTAATTCACAGTATCCACAGACCTTCCTCAGGGTCTGCCTGCATATAGCAGGTATCGAAGATGTTTCACAAATAAAAAGATTGTTTCCATCAGAGACACAAGAAGACAAAATACCATCCATCAAAAATTGTATACATATACCTACACATCCTAGCTCTTCATTCTACATTCTTTTTAATTTTTTTCTTATTGTTGATTATGAGCATTTCTTAGCTTGCACTTAAGAGACTGCTTTACTTTAAATATCATCTCTCAATACCTTAATCCATTGTTGGACTTGTATAATATGCAGCTTAATATTTCAGCCTTAAAAAACCATAAAAGGGGGAACATGATGTGCTGACATAACTATAATATACTAGTAAATACACTTTCAAGAAAATCTGTAGCAATACCATCCCACAGTTATGAGAAATCTATAAATGTGGGCAAAAACAATATAAGCACTAAAGAAAGGCAATTTATATCAGGTTGTGAAGTTTCCAAAGTACTTCCAGGCATTATTATCTCATTTGAGAGTAGGAAAACTGAGTCTCAGAGAATAAGTGACTTGCTAATATTCACATCAAAGTCTCTGGAATTCAAATACTAAGTGCTTAACATCATTCCACCTTCTTTCATTAAGCCAATATCCTCAAGACACCAGTTTTTAAAAAATTTAAGTGTGTATCTGAGACAAAATGAGTATAACAAAGGTATAACAAAGAAAAAAACTACCATCAAGAACCATGGCGGAGATGATAAGTGCTGAAAATGAATGGGATACAAATAAGGAATCCACGAAACAGAAGACAACACATCCAGAACCATCCCCAGTCCAGCGCAGCAAAACCTCAGTGTGAGCATGACTGTCCACTATGGCTAAGATTTCTGATCAGGTAAATGAAATAACCAGGAATTACTTAATGAAGACATCAAGTTATAAGGGATGACAGTACAGCCATAAACACAAAATTCAGGGAAGAAGGCGGCTAGTTATTTGACAAATTAGCTTCTCAGGGAGGTTAAGACTTTAAGTGGCACCCTGAAAAGAAACAGAGGCCACCGAGTACAACGCTGAGTTGAGACCTGAAGGAACAGAGCGGAAACTAGAAGCTTAGCTCCACCACTTGAGCAAATCGTTTAATATAAGTTCCACTTCCTCATCTGCAAAATAAGGGTGTATTTCTGCCTCAAGAGGCCCCCACAGCCAGCACAGTGCCTGGTACACAGAAGCTCTGCTGATGGAGGTTCGCCCTCTACTTCCTTCCCAGGCAGGAAGACAACACTTTAGACCCAATACTATCAAGGAGCTTCCAACATCTGTCAAATACAACTTTTGTCAAAAGTTAAAGAAAACAGGAGCTGTTATAAGCCATTAGACAAAGCAACACACATCCAGCTGTGCTAATAATCTAAATGAGACTAATCACAAATTATCTGTGTTCTACCCAAGGCAGAAGGGAATGGGCTACACACTTGAAAGCAAGAAGCTTACCGTGATTAGATGGTTTTTTGTTTTTTGGTTTTTTTAATGGAACTGAAAATTTAAAACTGTGTTTCGTGACTTGGAAAATGTCTTTTTCCCCATCACCCACACCACTGTTGCCTCACTAAATAAAAGCAGTATAGATAAATGGATCTCAAACATAATTCTTCTAGCGCGTCAAGGAAGTGTGAAACACAGACATTACAGATAAATGCAAGAGTTAACAAGAGGTCTAACTGTAGCCCTTAAAACTGAATGCTGCGATAGAGCCACTTTCATGGGTAATGAAAGAAAACAGAAAGCATAGGATAGCTCATGGGAAAAAAACAGCTATGAAATTCTTACAAAGGGACCACCAACAGAACCTACAAGATAACACTTGAAGCATTTAAGGTCAAAGAATTTTTTTTAATTGCTAGATACAATGCATTTACAATAACTGCTACCAAGAAACATACTACTCAGGAGTATCAGAAAACACAATGCAACTTGAGAGATCTCCAAAGTCCTAAAAGAAACTACAGACAACCTGAGAACCCTTACTGAATTGACAAGGCATCAGAAAATCCAACAGATCATTTGAGATAAACAGCTACCATGACAAAACCAGTCAAGCATTTACGACCTAGAGAAAACTGATTAAGATACGGTATGAAATATGTCAGGGCTTCCCTGTTGGTGCAGCGGTAAAGAATCCACCTGCCAATGCAGGAGTCGCGGGTTTAACCCATGGGTCGGGAAGATCCCCTGGAGAAGGAAATGGCCTGGACAGAGGATCCCCATGGACAGAGGAACCTGGCGGGCTACAGTCCATGGGGCTGCAAACCGTTGGACACTCTTTGTGACTCAACACACACACAGTGTATGTGAGAGCTGTACTGTAAGTTCATGGTGATGAACTTAAAATTTCTGTTAAGAGAGAAAAGATGCAACTGACCACAAACTACGTATGGCAATACATGTGTGTGAAGACTATACAAAAATGAGAAAATAGTACTGTCAGGAAATAAGAAGGCATTAAAAACTGAGGAAGTTCAATAGCCACAGAGTAGTATGAGACTGAATTGGCTACTTTTTTTTTAAAAAAGGACATTTTTAAGAGAGAACTAGAAAACCTTTCAAAATAATGCTGAAGGCATTGCATTTAAACATACAAAACCACATGAAAATCCTGGTTAGTATAGATTGGCAGAATAAAAAATCAAGAGATGAAGGAAGATCAGACATCCTTTTAAGAAGAGGTTTACATAAAGGGGAAGAAAAGATCAATACAAAGAATAACTGAGATACTAACATCAAAAGGACATGTTTGGCCTGTGATCACTTCCAGATATATCCCACCAGAAACTAACATAATCTCCAGTAATATCTCAATGGCACCAAACACTACTACAAAAAAGGTTTTCATTCCTATAAAGTCAAGCAGATGAAAAGAAAAGTAGTAAAAAATACCACCCCACTAATCAATACAAGAAAAAAAGACTTAATAAAACAATATTCTCAGCACTCATCCAGGAGGAGAAAGTCCACAATATATTTTAACAGTTTACAAAACTAGTTATATCTGGAAAAACAATTAAGTGGGTAATTACAGGCAGGAGAGGCATACAGATCTGACAGTCAATTATGGGACTAGCCACTAAGAATGGCAAATTTCAAAAGATAAAGAAACCTGAACAGTGCAAGTCTGAGCAAAACACGCCTCACGCTATTAAAAAAAAAAGTTTACAGTTATTGCAGTCTTTAAACTATTTCTGCAAAGATCTAATCCTTAATTTCTAACCTTCACCAGAATCCCAGTCAATTAAGTATATACTCAAGAATACTGAACGTGGCATTTAACTTTGTTCATCCATGTATTTAATTCTGGATCCAAGTTTATAGCTAGAAGAGATTCTGGACTGTGCCAATTCCAACCTCCTGTTTACAGTACCTGAGAGGTTATCCTGGATGGAGCAGGCCTTTAAGGACATTATCAATCAGGACACTTAGGTATCATTCAGTAAGTTATTAGTATAATGGTAATGTAACGTGATGTAATATACTAAATAGTACCCAAGTAGCCTGAGTTTATGCTCTCCTCAAAATATCATTTTGAGGGCTAGGTAAATAGATGTAATTATGCATAAAGAAGCTGTCACACAGTAAATAATAACAATAATAAGTTTAAATGCAATTATACTGATAAGCTGTTACACAGTCTGAAAAAAAAAGATAAAGTGTCAACAAATATACTGCATTTTCCAAATATCTTTGTTTCTTATTACCAAGTAACACACCCACTTACAAATGAGCTGTGTTACTATGGCTATGAACAAGGTTAGACATAAGACAAAAGCTTCAATCAGAAACCTAGAACCTAGACACAGAAAACAAAGCTGCCTCAATGCCCAGAAAACTGAGCCAATCACTAATAACTGAAACAGCTACTGCTAAGTTATTTAAATAAAGGCGGGGGGACATACTCTACAAGTCCTTCTGAAATGGATCAACAGTGCTATAAAGAAAATAAAGTAACATTCAGAAGGAGAGTACCCTTAGATAGTGCAATTGTACAGATGAGGCATAAACTACAAGATAAAAAAAATCACTATACAGAATTCACATAAATATTACCAGCAACATATGCAAGACATTAAAATGTTGTTTTAAACAATAGTGTAAAATTTAAAAAGGCACTTCATATAACAATGAATGGAAACGGTATTTCTGTGTACACATAGTAAACACAAGAAATCTTAGTTTCCACAAACATTTTACATCTAGTCAAACAATGACATTTTAAAGAAGGATCATTAGATGCATCCCTTTCAGGAACACCACATCACTCAACCTGTGATGATTGAGAGGCCTCCGAGAAAACCCAGCGATGTTCAAACATCAGAGGCTGGCCTGATGGAGGATCCTGGCTTTGCACATGGCAGACATGACCTGAAAACCTGTTATCTGACTAATTATGAGTTCCAAACACTACTGCGGCTGTTTCCCTAGACCAAGTCCCCATTTTCAGTTTTATAACACCATCATCATTCAAGTATGCCAGAGAGAGACTTTAAAATAGCAATAATAAAAAAACAGGTTAAGGATATTGTTTCTTCTGCAGGCAATCACATCACCTACAACTCTACTGCATTCTGCTCCACCCCCATGCAATGGCCACATCCTTCACAAGTCAGCTACCTAACCATGATGATTTCTCAATACGTTTTCATTTTTAGCGAAGACCTATGGCGGTCCTTGGGCATATCAATCAGAGTGGGAAAGAAATGCTACTTATCTTGTTGCTCTGGAGCAACAAACGTAATGCAGAAGGAAGACAAGAGAAACACTGCTCTATGAACAATGAGGAAAGGAGGAATACATCAAAGTGAACACAGTTAATTCTACTCCAAGGTACACTTAAACTGGTTACAATGGTAAATTTTACATTGTGTCCTTTTTTAAACATGATTAAAAGTAAAAAGTTTCAAAGCAAGAGCAGGTTAGGTGAAAATGCCAGAGCAATCTCAGAGAGTCAGGTCTTCAAGCATCATTAATTCTGGTTTGAATTTTGGAAAATCAACAATCTCAAAAATCATCAAGTTTGTGACCCAGCACCTAATTCAGGGAATGGACGGAAAGAAATGGAGAAGCGGGAGCAGTGTGATGAAGCCTCAGCTAACTGGGAACGCCTCGGGCAGCCATCCTGGAGTGGCAAGGTCTCTGTCTCTCTCAATTTCCCACGGCTCCCCTTTCACAGAAGAAACTATAAGGTCACGGCAAGGGCACATGAGGCTGCTGAGCTAGTGAGCCAAACATCGTGAACTATTATCATCTTCGTGTGATTTTTCAGGCCTTTGTTTCTTTCAGCCATTTATCAGTGCTCTTCTAGGGTTCAGTTTGAAAGACAGCTTCTTTGAGCACGGGCTTCAAACAGCGTTAGTAAAACTTTGTGAAAAGTACAGAAAAATTAAAGGTAAATGTTAACTCTAGATATACCCTGACCAAATTTGCCAAGAGAAGACTATCAAGACTGCAACTTTAAGCTTCGTCTACCAATTGGACAAACAGAGTCAATTATAAATTATCCCTGAAATTATCTGACAAAATAAAGTAGCTTCCAAGTAGGGATATATGCATCTTTGACCGCTACAGCACACACAAGGAAAGGAAGAAAGGCAGACAAAAAGCATGCTGAATGTGGTTATGACGAGAAGAGAGGATGGCCTTCCAATAAGCCATTAAAAAGTGGAACACCAGGAAAACACCAGTCATCACTATGCAGGCAAGACAACAGAAACCACATAAATGTGAAAACAGTGTCAGAGTCCACTAACAGTAGACCCAAAATACTATGGTCAAGCAGATGGAAAAAAATGCAGATGTTTAACAAACCAAGACATTACAAAATTATCAGTCTGTTGATAAAATTGTTTTCTATTTGGCCAAGCAAATAATACTGGATGATGTATTCAGACCCCTCCAAATTGGCATCTTCTCCATCTCTGAAGTCACGCTGTGAAGACAAGGGTCTAAGGGCTGGGACACCACACAGCCACTGCCTCAAGATAAAAATACCACAGGATGTTTAGCTTAGGTATCTGCGGCCAGTTCCAGTCTGATGGAGAAACAGTACCTCAAAGAGCTGAGGACAAAACTGCAAGTTGTCTCTCATGGTAGAGTATGACTAGGTTAAGGGACTAACAAACCAAAAGCACATCACTCAAGTCTTGACCTCAGACTTTCAAGATGTCGCTAATGGGATCTAGAAAGGGGAGTGTGAGAAACGTTCTCTTTACTACATCCACAGTTACACTCTGAATCGGAAGGATTTCTCAGTAAAATCTAGACTGATAGCATCCCCTTATTACAATCAGAGGACCAGACTGTCAGGCATGTTTGGATTCTTGCTCTTTCAAGAGTTCAGATTTTGCATGCCGAGACGGTGTAAAATCCTTGATTTCCAGGGCACTAATGTGCAATCTCTCTCTTTTTCCTTTGTATTTAGAGCTTGATGAATCATCAAGCTCAAAGTTTAGAAAGCAGTCAAGGTCATCTTGGTGAAATGTCCAGATTATCCTGCAAGAACACCATGACCAGGTCTCACAGCTTGTTGATGCTTGACAGACTTGGGAGTGACAACTGCAGAAAATTCTCTATGTAGCTCTGGGTGGTGAAGACAGTTACTGTGAAAGTTTCTAGAATATCCTGCCTAGGATATTCTGTTCTAGGATATCCAGCCACACCACTGGTAGGGACTGGATTTGGCAAATTTTGATTTGAATTCCAGTTCTTGACATATAGCTTCAAGGCTGATTCTGAAGTCTTACAGAGATTTGACAGTAGCAGGGACATTTGGTGAGCTGACCACCCTGATACAGAGATTAAAACAGATTTGTCATTTTGTGGACAAAAAGATCTTTTGTGAAGATCTGACAAATGGAAGCCTAAACAAGGAAGCACTGATGACCTAAAATGAAGGATCTGCCTCTGGTGTTAGAGATAATAGTGGATTATTTCCAGATCCAAAATCTGCTTGCCGTCAATTTATCAGTGAGTTTTCTGAGGGGGAAGAAATCTTTATATTTTTCCTTAATCATAAAAGGATTTGGATTCCTGAGGACCCACCTCTAGACTTATTTTGGACTAGAAATAATGTGTAAACCTTTGTTTAATCCAACTGAAAGTCTCTACTGCTCACATGGTCAAGAAAGCATGAGTCTCTGTATTATCTACTTCATTCCCAGAGTCTAGAACTCGATGTCAGCTGTGATCATCCCAGACACGTGTCCAGTTTCCTGTGGGGGAGGGAGCATCGTGCATGGCTGCACTGCAGACTGTTAACGGGGCACTAATTCTTGTACCCGTGGCGTTCTGGAGAGTCTCCCCTCTTTCTGTATCTATAGGGGTGGTTTCGAGGTTTGTACCAGTCCCCTCTGGAGTATCCTCGATTGTGGTAATGTGCTTTCTGGTCATGACTATAGAAGTATCGATGCTGGTTATAATATCTACTGTGGTCTTTATAGTCATTTTCTTTCACACTGTTTTCTTCTGCAACAACAGCATTCACATCTTGTCCAAAGAGGCAAGTGCCATCAAAGGGCAAGTGTGAGATCTTCTCCTGGGTCTTCTTTGTGAGGGATGTGAGCCGAAGCCAAGCCTGCCTCCTGTAGTCTACTGCCATCGCCATAACTCTGACCACAGAGTCCATTATGTCCCTGGTAGTACACAGCTGCCAAAGGCCTGCATCCATGCCATCAGATATGATACATCGTGCCTTTCCACGATCAAACTCAGGGTCATGGACCAGGTCCTCCATGTCTTCCCAGAGTTTACGCTGATACTGCGTCATGTAGGCCATGTAGCTGGCAGCTCGGGCCGCGATGGAAGCAGCGTGGTAGAACCTGCAGCCCATGGCCTCCATCTCCTTTGAGGTGGGGTCCAGGGGCGACGTGGCGTCTCCTCTTCTGCTGTGCTCTAGTGCTGCGACGATGGGGCCCCCCGCTGGGGGATGTGGCTGGAAAGGAGAGGTGTCCTTGGCCACAGGATACACCCTGTGTCCCATGAAAGAAGAAGGGTGGCAATCAGCAGGGTCTTTAAAAACCTCCGCAGTGGCAATTCTCAGAAGAGGATGCAATGGAGGGACCAAGCGCTTCTTGGAGGTCACACAATCAGGCTTCCCCTCACACAGTTCTGCTTCTGACTGCAAGGTGACTCTCTTGATAACACCTCTCTGCTCCATTCTTTTCAACAGCCCTGTGAAGCTGGACTGACTGGGGTCAGCTGGCTGCCCTTTGTCATCAGCCGAGGGGGACTTGCACTCAGTCTCTTCCTCGACTGCGGATAAGTGTTCTTCTCTGGAGGTAGAGATGTCCCAAGGAACCGAGGAGGCCTCACCTGTCCGGGAATGATGAAATCGAAAGCAGCTCCTGGACTGCAGGTCACGTATCACTCGAGACATCTCAGCCACCTGTGTCTGGAGATAGAGGAGGGCATCCTGCCCGTGCTGGGAAGCTGGAGACTCTATGGGCAAACCCTCCTTGACCTCTGAGGAGGCCAAGGACTCTTGGGGGACCAGGAGTGGAGATGGAGGCAGAATCTGGTAATTCTGTGACGGCTCAAGTGTCTCTGTCTCAGAGATCTTAATACCTGAATTACTGTGATCATTTCTCTGGGTCTCCAATGGGTTCTCAACAGAAGAAGGGTGAGAAACCATCCTTTGAGGACTGCTGGCGCAGCGCCCAGAGGAGGAACTGCTGTCTCCACTGGGAGGAGGAGCACTGCAGCCAGAGCACATTTCTGGGCGACGACTCTCTGAGGATGGCACCTTAGACTCAGGCATTCTCTGGGTTATCCAGGTGAACAAGAGAACCAAGGAAGAAAGAAAATATGCTTTTAATATGTTAACTTTCAAGTGCAGAGATGCATGTCCAGTAAGTAGAACTCAACTTTTTAATTATAATTAACAATGAAACATACAATTCACTTCAGGTCAGCAAGGGGATCACAGAAGTCAAATCCACAAGTTTCATTACCCCAAAGGCCCAATACCAACTACTGGCATTAACCTGGCACTCTGTCTATGAAAAAAGAGCAAAAACAAGCCCAGTTCAAGGGGCGCCATCCTAGCCTGCTGCTTATTTCCATTTTAGAATAAAAACTAACAGGACTACTGATGAAAATAGTTTTTTTAAAAGTCCCACTGAACAAGTGTAGGGCAACAAGCAGAAGTTAATAATGGCAGAGAGAACATGGGAAAGTTCCACTGAAAAGTCCCCCATTGCAGAGACACTTTGAGGTCCCTTTAAAAATTCTCATTCACTGACCATAAGTAATGAAATTTTCCAGGTGGGCAGTTCTCTACAGTTTGTAGTTTTCAGGAGTTTTGTAACCTTGTTGCATCCTCACAACAACCCTGTGAGGTAGGTTATTATTCTTATGTGATAAAGAAACTAAAGTTAAAAGGCTACTGATCCAAATTCACAGAATAGTAAGGAGCTAACTGGGAACTAAAACCTAGGTATTTTGATTGTGAGTCCAAGTCCCAATCCCTTATATATCATAGGCCACCCTGAACACACAGCCAGGAGTCCTCTAATCCATCAAGAAAACAGTTCAGTAATAGAAATTCGGGCTAAGACAAATACAAGACAAGACTGATACAGATAACTCAGTTACTTTGGTTCTCAGAGTTAAGGGAAGGATTAGTTTAAGGGTCAAACACACAACCAAAAAAACCACAGTTCAGAGAAAACCCCAAATATGAGGGGGAGAGGCGATTAAAGGGACAACGCATGAGTGACCCAGCAGCCTTCCCCACTCTCCATTTCTAAAGGAGCTTCTCACAGCCTTTCTTCCAAACAGAATAAATATTCTGTGGCCACGTGGTTCTGGAAGAAAAGGATTCAGCTCTATAGGGCACCTGAGGAAAGCCAGGAAAGGAAAAGGGTGCCCCAAAACTTGCAGTTTTATTCCATTTCCCTTTCATCAGATACCACCTTCAGGGCTTAGGACCTTCCTGTGTCATGTAATACTCTCACATCTCTCTCAAAGTAGAGGAAGAAAGCTGGAAGCAGACCTTCCAGGCTAAGTTCTCCCTGGACTGCCTCTCAGGGCTATTCCAACAGAAGTGGGCCGTCTCCTAAAGCACCATAGCGCCTGAACACTGACCTGACGACCCCCTTTACAGGACGTCTGTGAACTGCGAAAAGTACAGAAACACAAGTCAAACGTACTCACCTCACGTTGAGAGGTGCTAGGCTCGTCATCATCACTGCTGACCAGGTCGATGTATTCCAGAACAGGCCTCAGTGGTCCTTCCTAAAAGAGAACCAACAAATTAACAAATCATGCAGAGCTACTCAAGCTAAATCAGCATTTAAGGCAATGCTTTTTGTTGATGTTGGGACTGACTGGTGAGAACTCTTCTGAAGAGGAAACGTTATGTGTGGTACAAAATCATCAGAACAAATGCAGAGGAAAATCCTCAGAGTCCATGACTACTCAATGTAAAACCTGAAAGAGCCCAAGCCAGGAAGGGTACTGGGACTGTGCTGACTCCTTGCGGAGAGGATTAGTAACACGGGAACGGTGCTGCAAGGGCACAGATACTGTAAGCCAAGGCTTTTCAGATGAGATGGGGATCTTTGACTAGAAGCTGGGCTGTATCTCAGACTCCTGCAGTCACACATCAAACCTGGTTCTCCTTCATCTTTTCTTTCCATCCACTCTGACTCTACCATAGACCAAGTCTTGAATACTAAACTTCAAAAGCCTAGATCTTATTCTATAGGCAAAAGGCAATCAATAAGTACTAAGACGGGAATAACATCAATCAACAGAGAAATATGGCAGCAAGAAAAGCAGGAGCAGGATAATTTATCAGTCCACAACATAATAATGCAAAACTAAATAGCAGACATGGCAAAAATAACGGAAGGGCTTTTTTTTGTGGCTCAGACGGTAAAGGATCTGCCCACAATGCAGGAGACCCAGGTTCAATCCCTGGGTCAGGAAGAACCCTTGGAGAAGGAAATGGCAATCCCACTCCAGCATTCTTGTCTAGAGGACTGCATGGACAGAGGGGCCTGGCAGGCTACAGTCCATGGGCTCGCAGAGTTGGACAGGACTAAGCGACTACACTTTCACTTTCATGGTGCAGATACAAAGGTGAGATGGAGACAAACATCAACAAATGGTCAACTATGAAAACAGAAGTCAGAGCTGTCTCTAAGATTTCAAGCTTGGATGACTAAACAACAGTCACATAAAAGGTACAAATCTAGAATATGGAGATGGAAGGCTGGCATTCTTTTGGCCATAATGGGCTGATGTACAATTGGCAGACAGAGGCAACTGGCAGACAGCTGGAAATGCAGGCCAGTAATCTGGGTAGAGGAACATTACTGAAAATGCAGACTTGAAAGCTGCTCCCCTAGAAAATTATTAACTCTAGAACTACACTGGAACTATGATATTACCAATGAGAGCAAAGAGGACAAAGAAGAAATTCGAGGAGGTTCTTGAGGAAAAGATGGAATTTTAAGATTTAAGAAAAGCTAAGTAAGTAATCAGAGATCTAGCAAGAATCAGGAATGCACAAATCCAAAGAACCTAAAGATAGAGAAAACCTCAATGAAAAGGTATCAATGCAAATGTGGCCAAAAACACTGAGCACCAAAAAAGGGAAAAAAAGCCACAGATTTTAGAAACAAGACTTTAAAATGTCTTTGAGAGCAACTTTCAAGAAAGTAGTGAGCATACAAGTCAGACTACAACAATAAGCAGAAAATGAGGAGCAAAGGCCCAGAGTGATTATTCTGTCAAACATTCTGTTGGAAAAGAGAAAGGCATTCAGGGGAGAGTGGGGCTGGGGAAAGACTCCTCAGGCTGGGGGAGGCAGCTGTTGGGAAGCCCAAGTGAGGTGTCCAGTGGGAAACTAACAGAAAAAGACCTGGGGTCAGGAGACAGAGGATAACATCTAGGTAAAGATCCTCTCTCTGAGACACGGTATCCTACAGACAGCTTGCTTCTCTCCCAGGCATCCATCCCTCCCCAAGCAGGAGAGTGCTTTCCCTGCAGGGGGGTAAAAGTGAAAGTGAAAAGTTGCTCAGTCATGTCCAATCTTTGCAACCCCATGCACTATACAGTCCATGGAATTCTCCAGGCCAGAACACTGGAGTGGGTAGCCTTTCCCTTCTCCAGATCTTCCCAACCCAGGGATCGAACCCAGATCTCCTGCATAGCAGGCGGATTCTTTACCAGCTGAGCCACAAGGGAAGCCCACAGAGGGGTGATTCAGCTGCTAAGATAAAACCAGACAGCAAAATTGGGCAGGGGTCACATGATAAAGTAATCAGGATCTCTGCCTAAACTGTAAAAATGGACATTTAAAAAAAGAGGGTAAGAAGAATGTTCTCCTCTGTGGCATCACAGAAGTGAATCACCTACTTTAAGACCCAAACCTGCCACTTGTTGTAAGACTGTCAAAGTCATACAGTCAAGCCAAGAAGGTAGTGGAGGAGAAAAACTATAATAGCTTGCTCTCCTCAAGAAATGTATATTGGCAACTTCATTACATGCCCACTGGGACAGCACACCAAGGAAGTCCCTGAGCTACCAGAAGCCAGGAACAGAGGCTGGGGCAGAGCTTCCACGGAGGCAGAGCAGGCAGAGAAAACAGGGCGACGACAGGTAACAGGGCGCAAAGCACCAAGGGACAGGCAGAAAACACCGCCATCGGGAAAACGGTCACAAACGGTGAAAAAGCAGCTGCAGAAACAGAAGAAAAGGCAGGAATAAGGAGAGATGAGAGCAGCAGCAATGTCCCCCTGGGGTCAGCCACAACACTGACACGAGCCCGCTCCTGACCTACTCAGCGACGATGACTTAGGATTCCCAGCAGAATAAAACAATCAGGACGAGGCCCAAAAATGAGAAAAAGCAGGGGTCATTTATTCAATCACTCAGAGTGTCACAGAGTTATAAGTGACAGAAGGGTAGAAGAAGACAGCATGTGTTTGAGACCCCAAAAGGCAGAGGCTGAGTGGAAGAAACAGAAGACAACCATCCCAAGGAAAATACTACTTACAGACACTCTACACTCCAGCTCACTTTTACAGTGGATATGGACAAGCTTCCACCATAATGAACCTAAGGAATCAAAACCCTTTGGCACTGCATTTATTTCACTCTAATTGGGAACATCTGTCACTGAGCCCCATACAGGCAATGGTGTTAAACTTTTCATGTATACTGTTCCATTCAATCCCCCATTACTTGACTTTTACACCATGTAACGAAGGAGAAAACTAAGTGAGGCCCACCTGGTTCTGTTATCACAATGCTGGCTGTGTGGTCACATTAATTCTGAGCCAGTCCGAAGTACACACACTACTTTTATTTATTTAGTTAGTTAGTTAGTTCTACCAGTTTATTGCTACCAACCCATCTCCCTCCAGCCTTGTGCACACATGCTCAGTCATGTAATCCCATGGACTTCAGCCCACCAGACTCCTCTGTCCATGGATTTTTCCAGGCAAGAATACTGGAGTGGGTTACCATTTCCTTCTCCATACACACTACTTTTAAATCAATACTTATTTCCTAAGTTTCTAAGATAAGCTACTTTTTCCTTTAATATGAGGAAGAAGACTACCTGCTCTTGTTCCCAACTGTGAATAACTTATAAAAGTGACCAAAACATAAGTTATTAATTCTCCCCAAACAGTAATGTTTATAATACAAATATTAAGAAAAGGTAATTTCTTATTATGTTTACAATGGCTGCTTACATCAAAAAGTACAAACGCATGTGGTTCTCCAATCACAAGGTATTTTTTTTCTTAAATTTGTTCCATCTATCAACTCTTTCCCTCCATATCAGTAACAAAGTCAAAGAATTCTATTCCAAGGCCAAACAATTTAGGGGCAGCATCACAGGCAGAAGCAAAACAGTTGAGGAACACGGTTTAATATTCTACGGTTTAAAAAATATTTTTAAAGAAATAAAAAGCTTTCATCTTTAATTTGTTTTCTATTTCTTTAATTTCGTACCTGTATGAGATGATGTTGCTGTTTAGTCGCTAAGTCCTGTCCAACTTTTTTGCAATCCCCTGACTGTAGCCCACCAGACTCCTCTGTCCGTGGGATTTCCCAGGCGAGAATCCTGGAGTGGGTTGCCATTTCCTTCTCCAACAAAGCTTTCATCTTGTTACTAGAAAACTCATCTCATACAAAACCAAAATACCAATTACCTACTAACTGAAAAGTGACATCAATACACTAAAATACAGTCTGCAGAAAAGGTAGGTAGTCTACTTCAGTCTAAAACAAACAACATGAATTTAAGCACAGATGCAAAAATCTAATCTGAAACCCTAAATAATTCATACATCTTCCCTCACACAGAAAAGTTCCAGACATAATGAACTTCTACAAGTCCTGCCTGATTCAAACATTTCAAATGATTCCCGAATGTGTACTTTAATTCAAATTTAGTCCACAATTCAAAATCTATACTATCTGTCCCAACTACCCTTCTCCCATTAAAAAAAAAAAAAAAAAAAACTTATCCTCCAGAACTAAGCACAATTGTTTTCTCATTTTGATGACTTGCTTCTTCTCAAAATACCCTTTTAAACACATACAAACACGAAATGCTCCCTGTGCAAAAGTAATAAACTGAAAATCATGTCTTTTTTAATAGCACGTGTACTTTTTTTTGCACCATGTACTTTTTATAAAAGAACTCTCTCCTACAATTATCTACAAAGTCCTCCTCCCTATCTCATCTCTCACACTGAAACACTGACACTTATGAGTAGGATTTATTTCCAGCTAATCTCTGCAGCTCTAAAGTACTTCATTCAGGACTTGACATATTATGAGCTCCAACATTTCTTGAGCTAGTTACAACCCCAAGACACCCAGCCAAAAACCACCCTCATTATTTGTCCAAGACCCCTTGAAATAATTCATGAAAATATACCTGGATTTTCTTCCCTATTTCCACATGGTCAATGATTCCACATTACACTAATCATCTTGGCTGAAGCCTAAACCTCACGTGCTGTTACCAACATTATAACAGGCTGCCTCAGCAATTCTGATACCTTCGTATCTAAAGTATATCTTTTATCTGTGAAAGATCATGTCATTAGCCCTAAATTAACACAGTTCTCTGGGAATAAATTAACATATCTGCAGTTTCAAAGGATGCAGAGAAATAAAGATAATGGCTGAAAAGGGGAAATATCACTAAATTAGAGAGAAAATTAGAGCAAAAAACTTAAATGAAAAGTGTGTATCGTAACATCTGAGCTTCCCTCATAGCTCAGTTGGTAAAAAATCCGCCTGTAATGCAGGAGACTGGGGTTCGATCCCTGGGTTGGGAAGATCCCCCAGAGAAGGAAATGGCAACTCACTCCGGTAGTCCTGCCTAGAGAATCCCACAGACAGAGGAGCCTGGCAGGCTACAGTCAATGGGGTCGCAAGGGTCGGACATGACTTAGCGACTAAACTACCACCTTATGATAACATTCTGTCTCCAGAGTTAAGCGCTGTTTACACAGGTGTGCTGGCTCTGAAAAAATCAGAGGTACAGTTACGAACTGTGCAATTCTCTGTATGTGTATTTCAATAAAATTTAAATGAAAGGGCTCATTTTTGCACCTCCACATCTATAGCATTCCTTTCCTTCAGCCTGCTAAGTTTAGTTTTAAACTCTGCACTTTTCAAACCACACAAAGACTACTGTGCCACTAGGCAGATACACACGTATTAAAGATGGGAGAGTTAGACAAAGAATGAACTAATAAATCGAAACCACAGTAAATCAAGAAGAAACCTCACAGTGTGCTTTTTGTATCTGAAAAAATTTTAAGCACAGAACTAGTCATTATCTTTATTGAACAAGCAATACCCAGTGCTGTCATATATAAGACTGGGTTACAGAGTGAAGTAAAAGATTCTGTTTCTAACGTGTTTTTATTGTCACTGAAGTTTTATCACCAAAAAGGCAGAAGGAATGTTTGTAATAGGTTTCTTCTGGTACTGTAATTGCATTAACACATAAAGGTCACTTCTGTATTTGGAACTAGCAAATCTTTGAACTTATATTTGGAAAGAGAGATGAATACAAGAGATACCAAGTTGAACACAATTATATTGGTTGTGTATTTTCTATTCTGGATACAAAGATAAAACAGACCCTCTACATTTAAAGTAATATTTAAAAGAATATTCAACTTTAGATTAACACTAGCTTATATCAGGTTCTGACGAGCTATAATTCTCCATTTGACAGAATACCTATATATATATATATATATATATACCCACACACATATATAAATCTTATTTTTGTAGAGTCCATCTGTGACTCTCAAAGTAAGCTCTGTAGTTCATGAAGAAGTGTGTCCCTCTTTAATTTCCACAAAATACTAAAGTAAATATTCTCCATTCATAAATTTTGCCATATTCAGGGAGAACCTGAAACATTTATCCTAAAGAGCCAATCATACTTCAGAGTTCAATTTCTTCTACCAACATCCCCCAAAACTTTATAAACTTAAAATGAAAACGACACCATACCACATGGATGGGCAAAGGCAAAAAAAGCCAAGAAATGACCTTGTGAAAGATTCCTAAACAGACCCACTGAAACACAACACAACAGATTATCACAATGGTCTAATGTTGGGGTACATAAAGGACACTGTTTAATAATCAATCTTTCAAAACTAAAATTGCCCAAGAAACAAAAAACACAAACACACATCCGACAGGGAATTAAAGAAAGATTGTATGCATGCATGCTTAGTCGCTTCAATCATGTCCAACTCTCTGCAACCCTATGGCCCATGGCCAGCCAGGCTCCTCTGTCCATGGGATTCTCCAGGCAAGAACACTGGAGTGGGTTGCCATTTCCTTCTCCAAAAGAAAGATTATACACCTTCAATAACAAAACTTCAACTAACAGCAGAATTCAAAAAGAATCCTTTACAGTACAATTCTCCAGCTAACAGATAATAAAATACTACTTTAAGCATAATCTTTATAAAACTTTAACAGTTTGAAGTGGAAATTATCCCCAAATACATCACAGCACCTCCTTTGGTTACTGCAACTAATGTTTTACTAACTGTGTTCACAGCTTCCTACACCCCTGAACCAACATGAAGATTCCTGGGCCCCACCTACAAATCCTGATTCCATAGGTCTGGAGTGGGGAGCAGGATTCTGCACACTTCCACTCACTCATGCTTGAAAACTGTCAGAAGGAAATAAACACAGAAAGATAACAGGATGCTCCTGTGATGCAGGCCCCTCACTGTGAACCTGGCCTGCGGGACTGTGATGTAGCAGGGTGAGCTCAGAGCTCAGTGAGGTCTTCAGGGCACCTGCCCCCACCCTACAGAGACACACAGGCTCTGATGCTGACCTCCGGCAGCCCGCCTCCTTCTCTTCTACCTCCTTCCTCATCACTAGCTGCCCCTTCTCCCCAACCTGGGGGCCATCTTTCAGAAGTTACTCTGGTCTCAATTCAAACACAGTCTTAGGAGAACCCTGCGCACACCAGCGGGTCCACGTGCAAAGGAGAGGGGAAGGTGTGATCCAGGCTCCAACAGGCCAAAGGCCACAGTCTCTGCGATGGCTGCGGGGGCGGCCGAGACCTCTCTGTGGGCAAACGCTCTACTCCTGTGCCTGCTCCACGGTGTCCGGTCTGACACCCACTCCTGTGTCCTGCTCCTCAGTCTCCAGTCGGTATGAGACGTCCACACGTTTGCCGGACGATGAGTGAACAGGCGAGGGGTAATCACATCGCGGCTCGTCACGCACAAACCCTGACTCGGAAAAACCCAAATACCGCTGCTACTTACACTCACAAACTGGATGTCATCTTCGTTTTCCTCCACGGTTGACTCGGACGCCTCAGGCCCAGCTGGAGGGACACATTCTAGAATCTATAAAACAAGCCAAAACACGGTTATCCAGACAGCCACGGCTCGCAGGAGGCGAGTTTCCCAAAAGCAATGAAAAGGCAGAGCTCTCGAGGAGACCGCCCGGAGCCCCCGCCCCCGCGACCCGCCGGAGAACAGCGCGGGCGCTGGGGACCGCAGGCCCCCGCCGGCCCCTTCTCCCGAGGAAGGAAGCCTGCCGCGGGGGCGACGGGCCTCGGCACCCGCGCCGCGCCCGGGCCCAGCCGCCGCCCCGGGGCCGGGCCGGACGGCCATTGTTGCCCCCGGCCCACGCCCCCTGGCCCCCAAGCTCCGGACCCCGGGTCATCGGCCCCCAGGAGTCCGCACCCTCTCAGGCCGAGTCCGCACCCTCTGAGTCCGTAGCACGCCCGGCCCAGCCCGCCACTCACCTCAGACCCTGGGTCTCCCATCTCCGCGACCGCCCGCCTGCCGGCACTCGCGCTGCAGTCGCCGCGCCCGCCTCCCCCGCCCGGCCGGCCGTCAGCCCCAAGCTGCCTTGACCCGCCCCCGCGTGACCGTTGAGTCGCCGACTATGCCGCCGAGCCGCCGACGCCGCGAGCGTAAAAGGATGCACGCCGCTTCCCGGGAAGAGCAGCCCGCTAGGCCCGCGGCACCCAGCCTCCCTCGCGCCGCCCTGGCTTCCCGCCCCCGGCGCAAAGACCGCTGAGAACTGTAGTTCGGGCCAACGCCCTCGCCGCAAGGGCTGCTGGGAACTGTAGTTCCGCCCACACCGAAACCTCCCCTCCCCCGAAGAGGTAGTGGAACTGCGCGGGGAAAGGACCCTAAAGCTTGGAGGGGAAAAGACCCCTCCTGCGCTTGAGGCTGACGTCACTGCCGCTCGCCGGGCGGAGGACTGGCTGCGTCCTGTTTCACAGGGAAGGGAGGGGACGAGGATGGAGGGGAGGGCTTAGGCGTGGATTCTGTGTGGTTGTGGGAGCGAAGCTCACTGATAAGCGTTAACCGTCAAGGCTGAGTGTTAATGCAGCCCTAATTTATCACTGCTTTCTTTTTCGACGGGTCGGAAATCTGGTTGTTTAGCTGAAGACTAAGATCAGAATAGAAGTCTGAGACAGCCTTACCCTGCTCACCTGTTCGCCATGTCAGCCGCCACTCAGAGCCTGTATTGACGCAGCTGAGGAGGAAGTCTCGGGTTGACCTGAAGAAAACTGGCAAGGCTGAAGAACCCCGACCCCGTACGTCTGGGAGCCGAGGTCCGGCCAACTGTATTTTGGGCCCTAGACCAGTGATACTATATTGAATTATAAAGATATTCTCAGGTAGTATGTTAGTGAAATAGAATAGTTGACTGTTTTCCAGTGTTCACACTCAAAAAACCTGTAAAATAGTACACTTATGTTCAGATATGTGTTCTCATTTTCTTCACTTACTGCCTTAGCAAAGAGACCCACTCGAAGGTTTTGAAAAGAATTTAAGTCGGAAAATTCTTTTAAAACTTAGACGCCTTTGTTGCCGTCTGCATGCATGCCCAACATCTGATTACCTATTACTGGCAGTAATTATCGCTTAAATCTGTACTTCCCGCATTTCCACCATGACTTTATGACTTCAGTTGCTTTTATACTTCATAAGTTTGAGAATTTGTAGAGGCAAATTGAAAATGAGAGACCTGCTTGTTGTGTTTCTCAAAAGTTGTATGTGAAGTATTTCTAAAATTTTTAACTGTCTACACAAAATTTTTATTTAGAATTCTTCTAACGTGCTTCGGAGAATTCGGTGGAATATTTACTTTAACTGTTTGTAGGTAGGAGTTAATGGGTAAAATTTGGAAAACAAGAGCCCAAGTATGAGCATAACTCTTCAATCCTTTTCATTGCAAGGATTTATCCTGAGGACATAATCTGTAGAAAAATTGTCATGCAAAATTTATTTATCACAAATTTGTAATAGAAATCAGAAAACATCTAAATGTCTAATGACTAGGAATGGAATGATTAAACTTTGGCATGTACTTGGCTCAGAAGTTAAAAGAACCTGCCTGCAATGCAGGATACCTGGGTTCCATCCCTGAGTTCTGAAGATCCCCAGGAGAAGGGAATGGCTACCCACTCTAGTATTCTTGTTTGGAGAATTCCATGGATAGAAGAGCCTAGCTGGCTAAGTCCTTGAGGTCACAAAGAGTCTGACAAGAGGAACCGAGCCACGAACAGTTTCACTTTCACCAACGTAAGAATGGGACAGGCCGGGAGCCTTTGTTGCAGTGCTGCAGTGCTTGCAGCTGGACATGCTTCTCTTCCAGCAACAGAATACAGAGAAACTAAATGGGACTAAAAATAACTGCATGCAAGCACAGGTAGGGCAAATTCTGAACAAAAGAGACCAAGAAATTCAACTGTTACTTCTGAAGAGCCCAGAGCAAAAGTAGGGTACTGTACATGTCCCCTACACACAGCACCACTTGGGTGGGCAAGCCTGACCTCTGGACTCACCCCTACCCTTGAAATTGTACAAACCCCTGTGTCCTTGTCTTTTGAAACAAAATGCTGACTCAAGAGTTAGTGATTGGGAAATGTGAAGATGTAGAAACAAAGAATAGCTGTTGGGCTGATGAACTGGTAACAATTTAGACTATAATTCTGCCACATAGCAGAATTACCGAACTCCCAGTTCCCTGAAGGATATAAAGACCTGACACATATTCCTAAATTGTTTTTACAGGAAGCAGACCTCCCCCCACCCCGCACCCCCAGCCCCGGTACAAACTGCTGACCACAAGAACATAGATCTTAAGCTGGTTGAAACAAATTGGAGATGCTTGAAACTTCACCTTGGTGCCTACCAATCCAAGAACTGTCCTTGAGCTGGTCACTTCCTTCTCCTTAAACACTGAAACTCCTCACTACGTCTCCCTGGGTCGGGTGGGGGGAGGGTGGTTCAACACAGTCTTGAGGGCCTTAGTGCACTGTGGCCCCTTTTGCCTGGCAAAGCAATAAAAGCTACCCTTTTTTACTGCACCCAAAACTGTCTCTATGTTTCTCTTTGGCATCAGTGAACAGAGGCTGAGTTCTGGCAACGGAATTCTGGGGTGGGCAGGTGGTCCTGTGGGGCTCCTAGGCTTGATTGGGCTGAGTTTTTCTCCAAGCCAGCCTCCTGGGCCGGGGACAGAGGGTGGTTGGGAGACTCCTCTGGAGGCCAAATGGCCAGGCATTCCCCCACCACAGGGCCATGTCCCAGTCACATCCAGACTGCTGTTTTGGTAGCTGGTGTATGGGGCAGGGATGGAAGATATGAGAGAGGCTTTCCTAGCAGCTGCCAAAGTCACCTTTGCCTTGAGGACATCCCCCTCCTCTGCCCACAACAATCCTGACTTCCTGCTGAGAAAATATTCTGAGGAAGGAGAAAAGTAGCATTTTGGATGTCATGACACCGCTGCCAGCACTTTGGTAAGTCCTCTGGCATACACTCTGAGGCCACTTGATCTTGTCTGTTTGGTGAACCTTATGTTCCCTTTGGATGATTTTCTTCATCCTGTTTGTAAGGCACCACTTCTACTAAGGCCACAGGCTTAGGGGTACTTGGAAGCCAATTTGAGCCTTGGGCTATTTGAGTGTTTTGCTTTTTCTTTTTTTTTTTTTTGCTTTGTGGCTTCTGTTTGGCTGGCAAGGATTTGGTTTCCTTTGGTTTTGCCAGTGAGTGTATATTAATAATTTGACTCAACATGGGAAGTGTTTCTTGAATTTCATCTGACCCTAGGAAATTTTTGCAGACTGGTCAACCAATAATTATAAACTTATAAATAAGGGAAAAAATAATTCAACATCATGTGGTCACAATATTCTTTAGGCTACAGATGAAATTTTTGAAATTCCAAAACTTGTTCTTTTTCCATGTGCAGTTAGAGAAAACTAGCTTGATAAAATACTTTTTTTCAGAACATTGACTCTCAGAGAATAAAAATATTCTCAGAAGAAAACCTGAAGTTAACTCTTATCACGTCCTTGAAGTATAAACACAGCCCAATTTTCCTGGGACTTCAGCCTTGGGATACTTAGTAGAACTTTCAAGCCAAGGGGAAAAAAACTAAGGGGGAGAAAAAGATTTAAAATCAAACATGTAAACTTGACTATTCTGTTATTCATAAACTAATACATTTAATTGCAATGCCTGATATACAAAACAAAAAAAAAAAATGGAATGAGATCTCTATTTGTCTGTATATATGTATCTCTTATGTTTCTTTGTCTTTGGATAATATTGCTGGGGTTAATGTGTAAATGAGCTCTACTTAATTGGCTTAAAGAAAAGTAAGTGCTTACAAATGAAACAAATCTAAATTTACCTACTTGTGTCTTCTTGAAAGAGAGAAACTAAGGATGTTTGCATTTATTAAACATGTCTTGTGCCACTTTGAGAAAAGAAATTATGCTCTTGGAAAATACATGTTTTAGAGGTTTTACGGAATATGTTCTTAAGTTTGCTAATCAGAGAATGCCAATATGACAAACAGTTCACAATTGCTTTCTTCTTGTTTCTCACTAGAGAGTAAGTGTTTTTTTAAGTGTTAAAAATGACAACACATAATTAAAGCTACCAAAATGATACGGGAAACATTTCAATATGTAAAGGAAACAGGAAGTGAAGTGAAAGTCGCTCAGTCATGTTCAACTCTTTGAGACTCCATGGACTACACAGTCCATGGAATTCTCCAGGCCAGAATACTGGAGTGGGTAGCCTTTCCCTTCTCCAGGGGATCGTCCTGACCCAGGAATTGAACCCAGGTTTCCTGCGTTGCAGGTGGATTCTTTACCAATTGAGTCATCAGGGAAGCCCATGTAAGCAGGAGATGGCTGCAAAAGAAGGTATGAGGAACAGAATTACATTTTAAGGGAAAAGGAAATAAATCTGACTTACAGGTGGCTGTTTCTGAATGGACAAATAAAATAAGAGATACAGAGAGTGATAAAAAGTTTTGTGGAAAGTGGACCCCAAGAAAAGTATTTTGTGTATAATACAAGTTTTCTTGAGATATTGAACGACCTTTGATAATAGACTGTAAGTTTCTTTACCTCTTAAGTGATCTCTTCTATATTTATCTTTGAAATCTTTCATTGTTACTTTGGCTGAATGAGTAACTACAGTTTTACAGTGACCTGTGATCCTGTCTCACTGAATGTTCTAAACTCTGATATTTTTTGATGAAACAGCCTAAGACCAAATTCTAATAAAGTTCTTTTGACCTCTAGCTAACTTTGGGATGCTTCAGTGGCATCCCAATGTGCTCAGTCCACCAAGTTCCTCTATCCATGGAATTTTCCCAGCAAGAATATTACAGTGGGTTGCCACTTACTACTCCAGATCTTTGACCCAGGTATTGAACTCGTGTCTCTTGTGTTGGCAGAACTGGCAGGCAGATTCTTTACCACTAGCACCACCTGGGAAGGCCCGAGGCCTCCCAAAGATAGATATTAAACTAATTAGGTTCATTTCATATGTTAAAAGGCTTCCCTGATAGCTCAGTTGGTAAAGAATATGCCTGCAATGCAGGAGACCCCGGTTCGATTCCTGAGTCAGGAAGATCCCCTGAAGAAGTGATAGGAAGGTACATGGGAAGTACTGTCAAATAAGTAATCAATCTTCTCAGGTTATACTGTATGGTAAATGTTGCCAATACAGATAATCTAGAAATTGTATAGAATTTATAAAGATCTGATATGCCCTGGTAAAATGTTATAATTCTAGTTACTATCTTCAAGTGTTACATGTCACAGCAGTAACCAAGTTACTTTTGTCAATTGCATTATAGTCAGATTTTATGTATGTCTTCTTGAGCCTTTTTGTCATTATCAATAGCTATTGTTTCACTTTGAAGCCTTAAAAAATAATACCTCTTCAAGATTTAGAGAAAGGACTTTCTAAGATTAAATTAAAATTAACTAGATAAACAAATTTTATTATTAACAGTAAGCTGGTACCAGATTGGAATTTGGTTTTCTCTGTTAAGAATACAAAGTTTTCTTGGAATGCAACTTTTGATAACAGACTATGTAAATTTCTTTGCCTTTAAATAGTCTATATTTTAAAAAAATATTTTGTTACTTTGATAAAGTAAATGAGTACTATTTCACAATGATCTATGAATATTATGGCACATATAAATAAAGTTCATTCTGCTTCTATAAAAAATTAACCTCCAAAATCACTGCATATGGTGACTGCAGCCCTGAAATTAAAAGACTCCTTGGAAGGAAAGTTATGACCAACCTAGACAGCATATTAAAAAGCAGAGACATTACTTTGTTAACAAAGGTCCATCTAGTCAAGGCTATGGCTTTTCCAGTGGCCATGTATAGACGTGAGAGTTGGACTATAAAGAAAGCTGAGCACAGAAGAATTGATGCTTTTGAACTGTGGTGTTGGAGAAGATTCTTGAAAGTCCCTTGGACGGCAAGGAGATCCAACCAGTCCATCCTAAAGGAGATCAGTCCTGGGTGTTCATTGGAAGGACTGATGGTGAAGCTGAAACCAATACTTTGGCCACCTCATGCGAAGAACTGACTCATTGGGTAAGACCCTGATGCTGGGAAAGATTGAGGGCAGGAGAAGGGGACGACAGAGGATGAGATGGTTGGATGGCATCACCGACTCAATGGACATGGGTTTGGGTGGACTCCGGGAGTTGGTGATGGACAGGGAGGCCTGGCATGCTGTGGTTCATGGGGTTGTAAAGAGTTGGACACAACTGAGCAACTGAACTGAACTGAATAAACCTCAGTTTCTATTTGATGAATTAAAGACTTCCCTGGCTACAGGGCTGATGCCTTCACAATGAAAAGGAAAAGGTTAGAAAATATGTTTCCCACCTGGAATATAGTTTCTACAATCCAGTGATCAACACAACCACTTCACTGGACAAATCATACAAACCTTAACAAAAACTTCACAAACCTCTTGAAATTATTACTGTCACTATCATCCTCAATCATGAGACAAGGTTGGCAACATTAATAGGAAAAAAACTGGACTCAAATGGAACAAAGATTAATTATATGGGATTAAATGGACAGTGGAGAAGGAAATGGCAACCCACTCCAGTATTCTTGCCTGGAGAATCCCATGGACGGAGGAGCCTGGTAGGCTACAGTCCACGGGGTCACAAAGAGTTGGACATGACTGAGTGACTTCACTTTCACTTTCAAGTATGATTATAATTTTTATGACTTGTCTGACATACTCCTGGCTTCTAATTTTTGTTTTTCAGATATAGAAAAGCCCTTTTCTTACAAGCTACTTATGATTTACAACAATTTGGTAATGTAACACCTTTGGGTAAAATTAAAATATTTTCCACTTCTATCTATCTGGTTCCTCCAGAAATTGGAGACTCTTGAGTTCTGAGCAAACTTATGAACCTAATGAAATGGATTATCTCTTGACATATGCAAAAGTCTAGGTATTCTGGATATCTAAAAAAGATACCACAGGCAAAATCTGAAGGCAAGCCATTGGCATGGCTTTATTGGCTTTGAGAGGCCTTTTAAAAGTTTACTCTGGAATTCTGAATGAAAAGCTCCAGGGCAACAGCCAACTTAAAAAAGCCTATGTGAGCAATTATATGAATAATCAGGCTATGTTTACTGAAACCAGACTTATCTTGAACAAATCAGCATTAGTTTGGCTGGATTTAACAGAAAGGAGAAGGAAATGGCAACCCACTTCAGTATTCTTGCCTGGAATATCCCATGAACAGAGAAGCCTGGCAGGCCACAGTCCACGGGTCACAAAGAGTCGGACGCAACTGAGCAACTTCACTTCAATAGAAAGGAGAATGATCTAGAGAGGGAAATTATGTCTCAATAGTATACCTTCGTGGATATTAAAGTTTTCTACTTACTGAGGCTTAGCATTTATTATCTATGTCCAAGACAGTTCCTTGGTGCTCTGTTAAATTATCATAAAGCTTACTTGAATTAGCAGCATAATATTCTAAGCTTTTCTAAATGTCATCAGAATAATCTATATTTGGATAAAGATCAGATGCCCTGTGACCTACAACTAAGAAATTATACACACTGATAAAGACAACATTTAAAGGACTGTCTCCAAACTAGATAAAAGAATCCATATCAGGTACTCTTAACTAGCACATGTGCAACAAAACTGAAGGGAACTGAATCTTGAATTCACATTTTCCATTTCCCATTCAAGAAGGTCCTCTGCACTGGACTGTCTAGACAACAGTGGAATACCACTGTCAAATACTGAGAGAGTCAATTCCTAGGCAGGTTGATAAGAAGTCCGGGGGTCCCCAAGGAGAGAGGGGTCTGGGTTTCTCGAGGAGAAGATAGGGGTTTGGAATTCTCAAGGAGGAGGAAAGGACAAATTTTTTTTCTCCCTACATTCCTTAGTCTTAGTCACATGTAATTTTTTTTTTTTCTTTAAGCCTGGCACTGATGACTACACAACAAACAACTCAGTTTAAACCCCGTACTAGGGATTATATAGCAACATATCCTGCTTAAGAACAGTTTCGCCTTCCTGAAAACCTTCTGACTAATCCTGATGTCTTAGAATGTATATTATCCAAGTGGGTCTGGTTAAGTTCAGTTCACTTCAGTCAATCAGTCATGTCCGACTCTTTGGGACCCCATGGACTGCAGCACTCCAGGCCTCCCTGTCCATCACCAACTCCCGGGGTTTATTCAAACCCATGTCCATTGAGTTGGTGCTGCCATCCAATCATCTCATCCTGTTGTCTCCTTTTCCTCCTGCCTTCAATCTTTCCCAGCATCAGGGTCCTTTCAAATGAGTCAGTTCTTTGCATCGAGTGGCCAAAGTATTGGAGTTTCAATTTCAGCATCAGTCCTTCCAATGAATATTCAGGACTGATTTCCTTTAGGATGGACTGCTTGGATCTCCTTGCTGTACAAGGGACTCCCAAGAGTCTTCTCCAACACCACAGTTCAAAAGCATCAATTCCTCTGTGCTCAGCTTTCTTTATGGTCCAGCTCTCACATCCATACATGACTACTGGAAAAACCATAGCTTTGACTAGACAGACCTTTGTTGGCAAAGTAATGCCTCTGCTTTTTAATATGCTGTCTAGGTTGATCATAACTTTTCTTCGAAGGAGCAAGCATCTTTTAATTTCAGGGCTGCAGTCACCATATGCAGTGATTTTGGAGCCCCAAAACATAAAGTCTGTCACTGTTTCCATTGTTTCCCCATCTATGTGCCATAAAGTGAAGGGACCAGATGTCATGATCCTAGTTTTCTGAATGTTGAGTTTTAAGCCAACTTATTCACTCTCCTCTTTCACTTTCATTAAGAGGCTCTTTAGCTCTTCACTTTCTGCCACAAGGGTGGTGTCATCTGCATATCTGAGGTTATTGATATTTCTCCTGGCGATCTTGATTCCAGCTTGTGCTTCATCCAGCCCAGCACTTCAAATAATGTACTCTGCACATAAGTTAAATAAGCAGGGTGACAATATACAGCCTTGATGTACTCTGTTCCCTCTTTGGAACCAGTCTGTTGTTCCATGTCCAGTTCTAACTGTTGTTTCTTGACCTGCATACAGATTTCTTGAGGAGGTCAGGTGGTCTGGTATTCCCATCTCTTGAAGAATTTTCCACAGTTTGTTGTGATCCACACAGTCAAAGCCTTTGGCATAGTCAATAAAGCAGAAATAGATGTCTTTCTGAAACTCTCTTGCTTTTTCGATGATCCAGCAGATGTTGGCAACTTGATCTCTGGTTCTTCTGCCTTTTCTAAATCCAGCTTGAACACCTGGAAGTTCGCGGTTCACATACTTGAATACCTGGTTCTCACAAGCCTGACTTGGAGAATTCTCAGCATTACTTTGTTAGCTTGTGAGATGAGTGCAATTGTGCAGTAGTTTGAACATTCTTTGGCATTGCCTTTCTTTGGGATTGGAATGAAAACTGACCTTTTCCAGTCCTGTGGCCACTGCTGAGTTTTCCAATTTGCTGGCATATTGAGTGCAGCACTTTCACAGCATCATCTTTTAGGATTTGAAATAGCTCAACTGGAATTCCATCACCTCCACTAGATTTGTTCACAGTGATGCTTCCTAAGGCCCAGTTGACTTCTCATTCCAGGATGTCTGGCTCTAGGTGAGTGATCACACCATCTCGATTATCTGGGTCATGAAGATCTTTTTTTGTACAGTTCTTCTGTGTATTCTTGCCACCTCTTCTTAGTATCTTCTGCTTCTGTTAGGTCCATACCATTTCTGTCCTTTATTGTGCCCATCTTTGCATGAAATGTTCCCTTGGTATCTCTAATTTTCTTGAAGAGATCTCTAGTTTTTCCCATTCTATTACTTTCCTCTGTTTCTTTCCACTGATAACTGAGGAAGGCTTTCTTCTCTCTCCTTGCTATTCTTTAGAACTCTGCATTCAAATGGGTATGTATTTCCTTCTCTCCTTTCCCTTCTCTTCTTTTCACAGTTATTTGTAAGGCCTCCTCAGACCATCATTTTGACTTTTTGCATTTCTTTTTCTTGGGGATGGTCTTGATCTCTGCCTCCTGTACAATGTCATGAACCTCTGTCCATAGTTCTTCAGGCACTCTATCAGATCTAATCCCTTGAATCTATTTGTAACTTCCACTGTACAGTCATAAGGGGTTTGATCTAGGTCATATCTGAATGGCCTAGTGGTTTCCTCTACTTTCTTCAATTTAAGTTAATTTTGTAATAAGGAGTTCATGATCTGAGCCACAGTCAGTTCCCAGTCTTGTTTTAGCTGACTGTATAGAGCTTCTCCATCTTTGGCTGCAAAGAATATAATCAATCTGATTTAAATATTGACCATCTGGTGATGTCCACGTGTAGTCTTCTCTTGTGTTGTTGGAAGAGGGTGTTTGCTATGCCCAGTGCATTCTCTTGGCAAAACTGTTAGCCTTTGCCCTGCTTCATTCTGTACTCCAAGGCCAAATTTGCCTGTTACTCCAGGTACTTCTTGATTTCCTACTTTTGCATTCCAGTACCCTATAATGAAAAGGACATCTTTTTGGGTGTTAGTTCTAGAAGGTCTTGTAGGTCTTCATAGAACCGTTCAACCTCAACTTCGTCAGCATTAACTGGTTGGGGCCTAAACTTGGATTACCGTGATACTGAATGGTTTGCCTTGGAAATGAACAAAGATCATTCTGTCATTTTTGAGATTGCACCCAAGTACTGCATTTCAGACTCTTTTGTTGACTATGTGGCTACTCCATTTCTTCTAAGGGGTCTTGCCCACAGTAGTAGATACAATGGTCATTTGAGTTAAATTCACCCATTCAAGTCCATTTTAGTTTGCTGATTCCTAAAATGTCGATGTTCACTCACACTATCTCCTGTTTGAAAACTTCCAATTTGCCTTGATTCATGGACCTAACATTTCTGGTTCCTATACAATATTGCTCTTTACAGTATCAGACTTTACTTCCATCACTCGTCACATCCACAACTGGGTATTGTTTTTGCTTTGGCTCCGCCTCTTCATTCTTTCTGGAGTTATTTCTCCACTGATCTCCAGTAGCATATTGGGCACCTACCGACCTGGGGAATTCATCTTCATTGTGCTATCTTTCCCCCTTTTCATACTGTTCAGTGGGTTCTCAAGGCAAGAATACTGAAGTGGTTTGCCATTCCCTTCTCCAGTGAACCACATTTTGTCAGAAACATGGGTCTGATAGTTTCTTTCTATTGTTAAGTTCTAATCCTGTTATCCTAAAGTGTAAATTGTGGGAGTGGGTCTGGTAAAATTTTCACAAACTTGAGGCATTCTTTTGATTTCTTGTAATAACTAATGAAAAAGTATATCATTCCCTTGCTAATGACTAGCAAAGGGGGCACTCTCCATCCCCCTTCTGATGTCTGTGTCAGAAGCTTTCTCTGTCCCTTTTTCATACTTTAATAAAACTCTGCTACACAGAAGCTCTTGAGTAATCAAGCCTGGTCCCTGGTCCCAAAGTGAAATCTTCGGAGGTCACAAATCCAACACTGTTCACCATAAGCTATCAATATCTGGACCAGGCCTGTAAGAAACTGAAAACGCAAATATTCACTCAGTAGTGTCTGACTCTTTGTGAACCCATGAACTGTAGCCCGCTAGGCCCCTCTGTCCATGGAATTCTTCATGCAGGAATGCTGGAGTGGGTAGCCATTCCCTTCTCCAGGGGACTTTCCAGACCCAGGGACTAAATCTGTGTCTCCTCCATTTCAAGAGGATTCTTTACCACCTGTGCCACCAGGGAGGCATGCCTGTAAGAACGATACAACTATTCAAGTACACTGTTTACCGAATGTTTGTCTTTCTATAAAAATGGAAAGTTATTATTTATCTTCTAACCATACTTTTGACTCCAACATTCAGGATGAAAAAAAAAATCTCTAGTGACATTGTCACAGGAAATAACTATTCATGACATGTATCACTGCTTGTTATAAGTGTATTGCTTATAGCACATGTACAATGCTTGTGTGACCAAGTCTGTGAAGAGCTATTACACCTTCTAGAACTAACACCAAAAACTATGTCCTTTTCATCATAGGATATTGGAGTGAAAAAGTAGGAAGTCAACAGATTGCTGGAGTAACAGGCAAATTTGGCCTTGGGAGTACAGAATGAAGCAGGGTAAAGGCTAACAGAGTTTTGTCAAGAGAAAACACTGGTCACTGCAAACACCCTTTTCCAACAACACAAAAGATGACTTTACACATGAACATCACCAGATAGTCAATACTGAAATCAGATTGATTATGTTCTTTGCAGCCAAAGATGGAGAAGCTCTATACAGTCAGTAAAAACAAGACTGGGAGCTGACTGTGGCTCAGATCATGAACTCCTTGCTGCAGAATTCAGGCTTCAGCCACATAAAGTAAGGAAAATCACTAGGCCATGCAGTTATGACCTAAATCAAATACCTTATAATTATACAGTTGTGTTAGTTGCTCAGTCGTGTCCAACTCTTCGCATCCCCATGGACCGTAGTTCACCAGGCTCCACTGTCCATGGAATTCTCCAGGCAAGAATATTGGGGTGGGTTGCCATTCCCTTCTCCAGGGGCTCTTCTTGACCCAGGATCGAACCCAGGTCTCCTGCATTGCAGGCAAATTCTTTACCATCTGAGCCACCATACAGTAGAAGTGATGAATAGACTCAAAATATCAGATCTGGTAGACAAAGTGCCTGAAGAAGGATGGACAGAGGTTCATAACATTGTACAGGAGGCAATGACCAAAACCATCTCACAGAAAAAGAAATGCAAGAAGGCAAAGTGGTTGTCTCGGGAGGCTTTACAAATAGCCAAGGAAAGAAGAAAAGTGAAAGGCAAGGGAGAAAGGGAAAGATATACCCACTGAATGCAGAGTTCCAGAGAACAGCAAGGAGAGATAAGAAGGCCTTCTTAAATGCACAATGCAAAAAAAAAAAAAAAAAATAGAGGAAAACAATAGCATGGGTAGGACTAGAGATCTCTTCAAGAAAATTGGAGCTATCAAGGGGGCGTTTCATGCAAGGATGGGCATGATAAAGGACAGAACTGGCAAGGACCTAACAGAAGTAGAAAAGAATAAGAAGAGATGGCAAGAATACACAGAAAAACTGTACAAAAAAGGTCTTAACAACCCAGATAACCACAATGGTGTGGTGACTCACCAAGAGCCAGACATCCTGGAGTGTGAAGTCAAGTGGGCCTTAGGAAGCATTACTATGAACAAAGCTAGTGCAAGTGATGGAATTCCAGCTGAGTTATTACAAATTCTAAAAGATTATCAATATGTCAGCAAATTTATAAAGTCCAACAGTAGCCACAGGACTAGAAAAGGTCAGTTTTCATTCTAACCCCAAAGAAGGGTAATACCAAAGAATATTCAAACAATTGTACAATTGTGCTCATTTCACATGCTAGCAAGGTAGTGCTCAAAATCCTTCAAGCTAAGCTTCAGCAGTACGTGAACCAAGAACTTTCAGATGTATAAGATGGGTTTCGAAGAGACAGAGGAAACAGAGATCAAATTCCCAACATTCATTGGATTATAGAGAAAGCAAGCGAATTCCAGAAAAAGCACCTGCTCCTTTGACTACAATAAAGTCTCTGACTCTGTGGATAACAACAAACTGTAGAAAATTCTTAAAGAGATGGGAATACCAGACCACATTCCCTGTCTCCTGAGAAACTTGTCCCATCACTTCATGGCATATAGAAGGGGGAAAAGTGGAAACACTGACATTTTATTTTCTTGGGCTCCAACATGTCTACAGTGACTACAGCCCTGAAATTAAAAGATGCTTGCTCCTTGGAAGGAAAGCTAGGACAAACCTAACAGCATATTAAAAAGCAGAGACATCACTTTGTCAACCAAGGACTGTATAGCCAAATCTATGGTTTTTCCAGTAGTCATGTATGGATGTGAGAGCTGGACCATAGAAAAGGCAAAGCGCTGAAGAATTGATGGCTTTCAAATGATGGTACTGGAGAAGACTCCTGAGGGTCCCTTGGACAGCAAGGAGGTCAAACCAGCCAATCCTAAAGGAATTCAACCCTGTATATTCATTGGAAGGACTGATGCTGAAGCTCCAGTACTTTGGCCACCTGATGCAAAGTGCTGACTCACTGGAAAAGACCCTTATGCTAGGAAAGACTTAAGTCAAAGGGGAAGGGAGAGGCAGAGGATAAAATGGTTAGATAGCATCACTGACTCAATGGACATGAATTTGAATAACAAACTCCGGGAGATAGTGGAGTACATACAGAGGAACCTGGTGTGCAACAGTCCATGGGGTCACAAAGTAGGACACAACTCAGTGACGAAACAACAGTGACAATTCAAATCAAAATTTTAAACGTATTTAAAGGGAAGAGGGATTAGGCAAGACCAATTATAAAACTTCTCTGGGCTAATAAACTTATGAGGATTGTCATAACACTGTTAAAAAAGAATTTTTAGTTGTAATTATCAGGTATTATAATCTCTAGTAATTAGGACAGTAAAATGGCAGAATTAAAGCATGAATTAATTTCATCTCTCCCACTTTTTTTCTGAAATGAATATTTGAAAAATAAGTCCATAAAGACAGCAACAGAGGAGACTTTCTTTTGTCATCATTGTGTTGGGAATATATAATGACTGCTCCATGCCAGGTACTGTGTTATGCATCTTACACACATAACTTCATTTGATCCATATAAACTAATGGTGTACTATCTGGTATCATCTCCACGAACCATTTGAAAACCTTTGTGAGAAATTAAATAGAGTGGTAACTGATTTCACAGGATAGAGGAAGCAAACCAGCTTGGCCCAGAAAACCCAGGAGGGACTCAGAATTAACACCAGACTGTAACAGATGATGGAGATAAGGTTTCACACAACAAAGAGGTTGAAAGACTGCATAAAGGGGCCCTAAATCAGTTCTCCTACACATCTCCACATCTCTACTCACAAGACGTTCTCAGCAGTAAGTGGAAAGGAGACATCCAGGGCCCAGGACACCATAAGGAAGAGCTATAAAGAGAATTCACCGAATGTCTTGTTTGGGGAACACTGTCACTTCCTGTCGTGTATGCAAAGTATTATCACTGGAAGAACCACAGGATCTTCTGGAGAACAAGTCAGTACCAACCAAAGGACTCAGTCTCAGACTGAGGACAATCAGGATAATCCCCCACACAGATGGCTTTCTATCAAGGGACTCAACATTTAGATGTGTAAAATCATCCAAGGGTCAAATACTAAGACCCCTAAGAGGAAAGGTAAATCCAAGATAGCAAAAAAAGGGGGGGGGGAGGATCTTGGCTGAAAATGGGGCTTCCCTGGTAGCTCAGATGGTAAAGAATCTGCCTGCAATGCAGGAGACCCAGGTTTGACTCCTGGGTCAGGAAGACCCCCTGGAGAAGGGAATGGCTACCCACTCCAATATTCTTGCCTGGAGAATTCCATGGACAGAGGAGCCTGGTGAGCTACATACAGCCCATGGGGTTGCAAAGAGTCGGACATGAGTGAGTGACTAACACACTCACTGAAACGTACTACCCAGAAAATAATATTTAAAAAAATTTTTTTTTTCTAGAGGGCATCCAGAAATAAAACACAGCATTTTATTGAAAAAGAAACAAGAGAACAAGAAACAGTTCTCAGAAATTAGAATTTTGAAAGTTGAAATTAAATATTCAATAGATGTCTGGAAGTTATATAGACAAGGAAATGTCCCAGAAATAGAAAAAAGAAAGAAGGTTGGGAGACACACACAAAAAACTGCAGAGAAAAGATTAAAGACAACAAGATTCAGTCCATGGTAACTGGACTCCCATGATAACTGGAATTCCAGAAAGAGATAAAATGAAGGAAGGGTGGGAGAATGTTACATAGGATTTGTATAAAAAGTAATAAAATAAATTTTCCCAGAATTCAGGAATATAAGCATCCAGATTGAAGGTCCATCATGTACCCAGCACAATAAATGTAAAAAGATAAACAACAGGCACATTTTCATCCAATTCTAGAAAGAGACAAAGATTACAAAAGCCCTAAGGAGTATAAGGAGAGGCTCCAAGGAGGACCGGAGCTGCACTGCACGTCTGAATAGCAATTGCTACTGATATCTTAACAACAGTGACTACTGCCATCCATGAACCTGGAATGTCTCTCCATTTACTTAGATCTTGATTCCCTTCTTCAGAATTTTAAGTTTTCCTCATATAGACCTTACACATGTTTTGTTAGATTTATACCTAAATATTTCTGTAGACAACATATAGTTAGATCTTACCTTTTTAATCTACTCGATAACCTCTTTTAATTAGCATATTTTGAACATTCCCTTTTAAAAAGCGACCACCAGGACAACTCCCTGATGGTTCAGTGGTTAGGACTCTACACTTCCACAGCAGGGAACCCAGATTTGACCCCTAGTTGAAGAACTGGGGTCCCAAAAGCTGTGTGGCATGGCCAAATAAAAACTTTAATAAATAAATAAAACGACTATTGGTATAGATGAATTAACATATACTACATCTATTACCTTCTTCTTTTTTCCTTGTTTTTGTTTTCCACTCTTTACCTGCCTTCTCTGGTTTTACTTGAGCATTTTATATGATCCTATTTTATCATCTCTCTTAGCATATGTTATATTTTTTAAAAAAATTTTAGTGGTTTGTCCAGTGCTTGCAACATATATTCACAACAAATTTAAGTCCACATTTAAGTAACACAATATTGCTTTATGCTTACTCTTATTTTTCACTTACTGTATTTTCTTTCTTTCAGATGTTCCAAGATTCTCCTTTAATGGTTTACAGAACTTCCTTTAAACATTCATTTTAGCAATGGTCTGTAGATAACAAATTTCCTTAGTTTTCCTTATGTTTTGGTTTCTCCTTCATTCCTGAAGGATATTTTCACCATATAGTCTATGTTGACAGTTCTTTCAGTATTTGAAAACTGTGCCACTTCCTTCTGGTCTCTTCTGTTATTCAAATTATCTTCCTCTATATGTAAGGTGCCTTTCCTCAAACCTTTTACAACTTATCTTTAGTTTTCCAAAGTTGGACTCTATACAGTTGGTATGGCTCTCTTTGGATTTATCTTAAGTTCACTTGACTTCTCGAATTGAGGTTTGTCTTTGCTCAGTGGGGGAAGTTTTCAGAAAATGTATCTTTTCCAGCCTTGCCCTCCTTTCCTTCTGGTTTCCTGGTGACATGAATAGCAAACTCTGTTACAGCCCCAGAGGTCCCTGTAGCTGCATTGTTTTTCCCCAAGTCTGTTTCCTTTCTATTGTTCAGTTTGTGTAGCTTGTATTGTTTTACTTTTAGATTCACAGATTCCTTCCTCTGTTCCATCCACTCTTCTCCTAAATCAATCCAGGGTTTTTATTTTGGTTATTTTACTTTTCATTACTAAAATTTCCATTTGGTTCTTCTTTATATCTTCCATTTCTGAGACTTCCTATTTTTGTGCAGATACATTCTGTTTTTGTTTCAAATTCAAAAGCATGTTCTTAATTGCCCATTGAAGCATTTAATGACAACTGCTTTAAAATCTGTATAATTCTAGCATCTATGGCAACTCAGTTGGTATTTATTGTCTTTGTACACTTGAGATATTCTGGATTCTAGGAATGACATGTGACTTTATTATTGAAACAGATACAACTGGTTATTATGAGACCTTAGATCTTAAACTCTCCACAGACACCAATTTAGGAGCAGAAAGGGGGATGTTGTTTGTTGCCTAGTTACTCCCAGGTAGCAAAGTACTCCAGGCTTCCTAGTTATCTTCTGTTAATACCTGAAATTGAGGAAGAGGCTTAATGCTGAGCAAAGGTAAAAGTCATGACTCTCCATTAGGCCTCCTCTGATAGCAACGCAGTAGGGTGGGATTCAGGTCAGTGGTACTTCATTATAAACTGGCAAAGATGAAGTCCAGGCTCCCCACTTGGCCTTTGGTGATTTGGATGAAGCTA
Organism: Odocoileus virginianus; assembly: GCF_023699985.2. Lineage (NCBI taxonomy): Eukaryota > Metazoa > Chordata > Mammalia > Artiodactyla > Cervidae > Odocoileus > Odocoileus virginianus. Next base: position 40,043,751 of record NC_069700.1, on the reverse strand, counting down.
CCGTGTTCTCTGTGGTAGTGGACAGAAGCAAAGAGGTTACGGTATTTAAAAAATACAGCTTCTGTCTCGCTAGCTTGCCCTTCCCTGATCCTTTGACTAGAGAGGGCAGGTTTTCTGCAGGGTTTTTCTGTCTGCATCCATTGGCATTTCCAGGTTACTGGCTCCTTCAGTTCCAAGCCTGGGATATATGAGGCAAAAATTCAGTGGTTCTAAGATGCTTTTGCTTTCCACATTATCAGTTGCTATTAAAAATGCTAAATATAAAAATCTTGTTGAAAATTCTAAAACAAGAACATCTCTACAACATTAAACAGGAAATATTTCCAACTAATTTTTTAGACTACCTCAATTTCTCTTCAAAGGAAACATGAAAGGTTAATTAAGGCATAAAAACTATGTATCTGAAATTTAAAACCGAAGAGTGTCTTATTTCCCTTAAAAGTTCCCTGGGATAGGAAACACCCAACACTAAGCAAACATTTACTGAGATTCTATTATTATGTGATAGACATTACTAATAACCACTGTCCAACTCTTTCCAAGAAACTCACTACCTAGTTGGGCGGGGGGAGACAAAAAAATTGAACTCTTATAAGGGAAGCAGAAAGATCGAAGACAGTAGGGAACTAGTAAAGGATTTTCAGCAGGGGAGAAAAATGGTAAACCACATTCCTCCCCTCCTTGCCTACCTTTATTACTGAAGCTAGGAAATGTAAAAGCTCACATTCTAAGCTTCAAGTTCAATGAAGAATGGCCACGTTCATACACTTCTGGCCAGTGAAAAGCAAACCCACTTGAAAAGGCTTCTGGCAAAGCTCTTAATTTTCTGATATCCAGAGTTTGTTCCAGTCTGGCCTTCTTGCCTTAAATCCAGCATGTACAAAACTGTGCCAACCATCCTGTAACCCTAAAAGGCCAAAAGCATCCCAGATAACACAGTAATGACACCATCAAGCTACTCAAGCAAAGCCCGCAGCCCTCTTCAGATTTGTTATTCAAAATAAGTCCATTCAAGTGATTTATGTTAGGTTTTCTGTTATCTGAGTATCTTCTTGACCAATAAAAGTTTTAAGAATAAATGTATATTTCAGAATGGCCATTCCTGAGTTATTACGGAGGATGGACTGGAAGGGGAAAGAATGACACAAGGAGACTTAAAGAAAATATTTTTATTTTTTAAATCCAAACTGAAAAAATCCTGTTCATCTTTTTTAAAAGAATTGATTTGCCTTCAGAGCACACCACTTTGGAAACTACATTTGTCCAAATTAAGTAAATTCAATAAATCTTATGTCAATTCAGTATCATTAATACTGAATTCAGTGTAACTGGGATAATTGAAAAGCAACTCTAATTGATAAAAAAAAAATTAAAATTTTTTTCTTGTAGTTTTCATAGCAAATTTACATAATTTTCAAAGTTAAAATCTGACATATACTGATTCATATTAGAAATACATGTAAAGTTACCTGATTTTTAAAGTTTCAATTTCAAAATAAATTCTAGTACTTGTCTAGGTAGCACAAATGGGCTTTTCCCCATATTTGGAGTTTCAAATTTAGATCATTCATAAGCTATGTAATACTGGGCACAAAACTGCCATTTTCTCTAATTACTAATTAAGTATTTGGTTAGCATTTCTGTTGTTGCAGGAAAATCTTGAACTGGTGTTAATCGTATAGTAAGTTTCTTTCACAGTTCAACCAACTGGCAGAGATCACTAAATTTACTGTCTTTTAATTTGTTCAGCAATCCTCCTATAGGCTGACATTGATTCATAGCACTTAACACCTAACAACTGTACTCATGACATCTCTCAGAGAAACCATTTCAGAAAACTGAGCCCAAATACTTTCAAACTGTATCAAACAGTGGAACAAAGAAATAAGGGAAACACTAGACTCATTGAAAAATCCCAGTGAAATCTGACATTGACCTAACCTAGCTGGAACACCAGTTACTGTGACAAGAAGTCTTTTTTTTTTTCTCATCTAGCTGAACTCTTTTGATAATTAAAATATAGCTATACTTTCTCAGGCCATGAACTGAAGTTATTTCTTCATAAGCTTTTAAGTCTGATGAGACAAAAGGTACTCCAAGTGTTCCTTGGACAGCAACTCTTCTGTTACATAACTCATCTAAAGCTAAAGAAAAGTACTTGTAATTTTTCAGCTTTTGAATCAATTAATCTTTAACACTGTTATAAATTTCTGTATTCCACAAGCAACGTTTGGTGACAACTAAAGACTACTTTTTTTCAAAAGATATTTTTAGGTTTTAACTCATAAATTTCTAACAATTTCTATAACTGAAATAATTAATATTACTATCTATCTATATAAAGCTAGTTCTTTTTCATGCAAGAATTCATGCTGTTTCATATCTGGCCAAATTTAACATATTCAATCCTTTAAAAAAATTTTGTTAGATATTTCACTGAGATTTCAGGTGCCTAAATCTCAATTCTTTTTTGACCTTTGAAAGGTAACTTCATTCATTCATTCATTATGCATTTGCTGGAACTGTCTCAATATTGTCAACTTTACTGTCTTATTTTTTGTTAAATTATAGCTTGTTTTTCTCTGCCGTAACAAACTGCAATCATCATTCATTGTGATGATGCCACATACCTTCCTCCAGTCTTTCTGTTTACTGTCCTAGGTGCAGTACTAGCTTCTGCAGCTCTACTTCTTCTTTTACATTATGCCTTCATTTTAAACTAAAAATTGTTCATATTCATGTCTAAAATAGAAAAATAATTAAGCACCTTATTTTAATCACTAATTCTGATTTACAAAAGTAATCACTATGATTCCTTTTGTCAACCTAAAATATTCAGATAAGCACACTATGTTACATTGATTCAAAGCAAGAAATAATTTACACTGAATACATCCAATGACACTAACTCAGTGATGTTTATATGTAATACCAGACTAAGCACACTCCAACAATCCCACCTTAAGCAGGATAACAATCTTAAAATATATTTTTTAAAAAACAAGTTGAGTTCAATAAAATATTTTACACTATTTCCGTTTTTATATTTAATTAAAATTAAATATTTGCTTCCTTAGTCATATTGATTTCAAATGTTAATAGGCATATGTTGCTAGTGGTTACTATATTTGATAACACACATAGGGAAATGAGAAAGACAAAAGCCACAAGGATTGTAGTTTTTATTCTATTTCTCTTTTATTTACTATAACTTTCAGGGCTTAGAAGTAATCTGGGTTATGTTACCCTTTTATATTCTTACTAAAAGTAAAACAAAGCAAAAGTGGAATCATTGGATGTTCTTATACAGTCCATGAAATACATATTCGGCCTACTCTAGCAGACATGGGCCAAACTCTAAAAACCCACTGCTCCTAAAAACAATCAACTTTATTTATTTGGAGAATGCCTTTAAACAGCAATATGCTGATTAAAGTTTAACAACTGACTTTCAAAATAAAAATTTACGTATATATAAGGTGTGCAGAACAGACAACTTACAAATAATAAATCATACACAATCCTATTTCTGGCCAGCTTGCAGGATCTTAGTTTCCCTACCGAGGATTGAACCAAGGCCACAGTAGTGAAAGCACCGAGCCCTAAGCACTGGACCACAAGGGAATTCCAACACAATACCCTTTATTGTAAGTTCCAGAGAGCCAGTTGACTCTCGAAGGCTTTTGTTGATTTTTGCCAAACTCTCGTATCTACAGCTAACCTGTGGTTGCAGTTTGACCAGGATTTTACAAAGGCAGTTGTATCCCAACCAGCTAATTCTTTTCCCAACAAATTTATTGTCATTAAATTGGATATATGACCTATAGTTAAACTGTTTCTCACCCTTGTACAAATTATGTTCATTAAATTGAAACCTCTTTCAGCTTCAGCACTACTTCAGCACTACTGACCACCATGGTGCTAATTATTAGCTTTTTGTATGGTTTTAGGAACTGAAACATTGTTTGACTTTATATTATTATTTACAAATTCCCCAAAATCATTGAAATCAATTTCAAATTTTCAAATTTCACACAAATAATTTTTTTTCACCAGTTATCCATGGTGAAGTTATTTCTTCATAAGGCCATGTAGAAGGTTCTAGCAAGTCAAAATAATTAAAAATACTTTCATCATGCTTCCTGTTAGATAAAAGACATAAGTTCATGTGTTGAATTATATTTTCTAGTAACATGTTCCTAGGAAGGGCATTAAATTTATGATTTCTGTTAAACGGAATATCTTTAAATTTATCTGATTTAATCAAACCTTTGAGATTCATGCTTTCCAGTACCAATTTTTAAATTTTCCAAGGTTTTAATTGTGCATTTGATCAATTTTTGTGCTTTCTGAACGTTAGTTGAGCTTGATTGTAATGCAGTTCAAAGCAGTCAAAATATGTCAATCATTAAAGCAAGATCTTACAGGAAACTGGACTGTTCACTAACCTCTTTGCCAAACCAGAATGCGAAAGAGAGCAATGCAGATACACAGGATACTACGCATGCCACGCAGCAGCAGCAGGCTGCACACTGCAAGCTGCCTACTTTGGTCCCTTTACCTGGCCAATTTTAATAACTTCAATTTCAAGATCTTTAGGTACATTCCCTAAAAGCTTGTTTTGATTTTTATTAGATGGATGATAATTGGAACAATTTTTATCAAGAAATATTTTTAAATGATTCACTTGTTTTATTTCAGATATTGAATCATCAAGTGACAAATGTAATCGATGGTTTAAACAGTTCCAAATAATACTTTCAGGAAAATTTTCTAACAACTTTGTGGCTACTCCAGAATTTCTATCCAGCATTGTATTAGCATCATCAGGACAAAATGCAATTAAATTTGCTTTCAAATATTCATTAGTGAAGCCACATCATTTAAAGTACTAAATAACTTCAACCTATTGAAGATACATTCTACTGTGATAGAAACCAGTTCCTTTAAAGTAAGAAACAACGTAACTGGTGCAGGAGCTGACTATACTGTGCACTGGACATAAATCACGAGGGTCCTTTTCTTTGAAACTGTGGATGCCTCATCAACTATAACACAGATTTTGGCCTTCTCTTCTATAATATCCTTAAATATTGTCCTCTTCATTTCTTTCGCGACATGCTTTGCTATTCTCACCCCATTTCTGTCCTGTAATTCTATTGCCTCTGCAATATAAGACAAAGGTCTACTATGTTTTACTAAACTATAAACCATCTTGCAAATTTCTACAGTAGCATCAATATTTTTATTACTTTATTTATGCACTAAATTAGAAACTGAGTCATTAATTGATTCCTTTAACAAATCCTGAATTTTACCATGGGCTTCAGAAATACCATGCTCCTTAATTTTTTTTTCGCAGAGAAGCTTGTCTAGTAGTTTTACTATTGCCATTAGGGGTTACCAAATATGCAATCCACTCCTTGAACATGTGGACATGGTCTTCTGCTTTTGATCCCAAATGCTAAACTGTTGAGCAATTCTTACATCCTAATTACTTCTTTTATTTCAAGCCATTTGTACTGTTCTGTAAACATAACCACTTGTTTTTCATTCCAACAATCTGGAAGCACAAGATTATCCATTTTTTCCTTTGATGAAGATGATGGCTTTTCTTCAATAATTGGTTGTTTAGCACATTTGAAATCAAATTCCTTTGACTTAGACAACCCACAATAGTTCTTAATACTATTGCTACTTTCTGTATCTGTTAAAAATCACCCTGTCATTTTGGCATCTTAGGGAACAAAATCTGAAAAATAATTTTACAAATATAAGTAAAATTCATGATAACACTTTTAGGGTTAATGCAAAAAGTTCTGTTAATGAGTTCTTAATTTTAGAAATAAAATTTAAACTAGCTTACCTTGATTTTCAGTTTGTGCCTATAACTACAATGACTTGTAATTTCTTGAAAAATCCACTATGTTTTTTAAATTCTATAGCCAATAATAATGTCACAAAATCTGACTTAATTTTTGATTATCACCCAATTCAACATAAAAGTTGCTCATATTGTTTACAAAGTAAAGATAGCTGTAGTGTGAAGAATGGTTGATATTTTCATGTACATGATTAAGAAGAAAGTTTAAAAAAATATACATATCAGAACTCCACTCATTCATCAATGATACATCAACACTTTTGTTGAATCAATGAAGAGTTTTCAAATACTGCAAGATTTCCTCAATTTTTCGTACGGAATAGAGTCTAGTAGTTAGAGACATATCACATTTTTAAGCTTAATCCATATTAAGATTTCATCTAGCACTTTCTTCAGTTTAGACAATCAACAAATAAGAAACCAACCCCTGCTCTGCAGTTTGTCAACTACCTCGCTGTAAATGCTCCCATCATCCTTCACGAGCACACCTTTAGACAATGTTTCTACCACACAGTACAACAGACGTAAATAACCTCAAGTGTGAAGACATTGGGATATGGAGAGGTTTGTGCATCTATTACCTTAAATGGAATGATAACCTATTTACTTTTAAATTTTTATATATCTGAACTTTTTAACTGAAGTACAGTTGATTTACAATGTAGTGTTAGCTTCTGGCTTACAGCAAAGTGATTCAGTTATATATATTCTTTTCCATATAGGTTATTACAACACACAATAGGACTTTATCTTCTTTATATACAGAAGTTTGTATCTGCTAATTCCAAACTCCTAATTCATCCCTCCCTCCTCTTTCCCTTTCGTAACTGTAAGTTTATTTTCTTTATATACAGAAGTTTATCTTCTTTATCTTGTTTATATACAGAAGTTTGTATCTGCTAATTCCAAACTCCTAATTCATCCCTCCCTCCTCTTTCCCTTTCATAACTATAAGTTTATTTTCTATCTCTGTAAGTCTATTTCTGTCTTGTAAATAAGTTCATTTGTATCATATTTTAGAGTCCATGTATAAGTAATACCACACTTGTCTTGTGCTTGTCTTTCTGACTTATTTCATTTAGTATGATAATCTCTAGGTCTACCCATGTTGATGCAAATGGCATAACTTCATTCTTTTCTATGGCTGAGTTATACTTTAAGTTTTAATAATATCTATGTTTAACAATCAGCTCAAATTTAACAATTGATTCTTGCAAGCCAGTTCAAGCCACATCCAGAACATACTGTACTTAATGACAGAACTGAAGAAACACAAACATCACTACAATAGGTTCTAGGCTCTTTATCATCACCACAGATCAGATCAATGTATTGAAGAAGAGGTCAGGATGTTCTCTCCTAAAAAGGAAGTCAGCAAACTTACAAGTCATGAACAATCACTGAAACCACACGTACATTTACAATCACTGGGATTTTTCGGTTGGAATTGGCAAGAATTTCTATGAAGAGGAGGCATCACAGGTATAGCACAAAACGATCAGAAACAGAAGCGGCAGAGGTAAAGATCCAGAGAAGACCAACATGCAAAACGACAAAACCCAAAAAGATCCTAAATATACATAGAGGGAGAGAAGCCATGTGCTCCATGGAAACAGGAAAACAGTCCAAGTGTAATGTTAAAAATACAGATATCATGGTACAGTATTTTATAACTGGGATGGTTATCAATAATCTTTTAGATCTCTAAGCTCAAAATCATGGAGTTCTTTGATAGTTTGGCTTCATCCTCTTTATCCTTATGAAATCAAATATCAAATTTCCTCAATCCTTTCCTTACACACATACTACCTGCAACATCAATAAGGCCTTAAATACCCCAGTCAAAACCTAGATTTTATTCTACAGGCAAAGGAATCAAGTTAGTAGTGTTGAGATGGGAACCACAGAGATGTGTTTCAGGAAGATTAGCAGAGTATGAAATGGGGGATGATTAGTTAACAAGATAACCAACCCAGACAGACAGGAATGTAGTACAAACGCAGAGTGAGGGCAAGGAGAACAGTGAGCCAGCTGGTGGCCTCTTCTGTAGTACACTGGACTTCAGAAAAAAATTATACCAAAGATACCGGTGCTCTCTGCACTCCCCAATTTTCATCATTCCTTTCTTTCAGCATACTGTGTTTCAGTTCAGTTCAGTCACTCAGTCGTGTCTGACTCTTTGAGACCCCATGGACTGCACCACACCAGGCTTCCCTGTCCATCACCAGCTCCCAGAGCTTGGTCAGACTCATGTCCAATGAGTCAGTGATGCCATCCAAACATCTCATCCTCTGCTGTTCCCTTCTCCTCCTGTCTTCAATCTTTCCCAGCATCACGATCCTTTCCAAGGAGTCAGATTGTCACATTAGGTGGCCAAAGTATAGGAGTTCAGCTTCAGCATCAGTCATTCCAATGAATGTTCAGGACTGGATTTCCTTTAGGATTGACTGGTTTGATCTCCTTGCAGTTCAAGGGACTCTCAAGAGTCTTCTCCAACACTACAGTTCAAAAGCATCAATAAACAATACTGTGTTTAGTTTGGGGTTTATATATATGGCAATATACAGAGAGGATGCTATGCCATAATGCAAACTGATGGCTGGAAAATTAGATTTATATGAATAAACTAAGAAACGTAAACCAGAATACATCAAGGAGTAACATTCTTCTTGATAAAAGATATAAAAAGAACACAAAAATTTTTTGTATCTGAGAACACTCAAGCAGAGAGTTGTACCCAGTAGCATTTCATCTTTGCTGGATAGTACTATAAAAAACATAGTAATAAACACATCCTGATTGAACCCAGCATAGGATGGGGTGAGAGGAAAGTAAATACTGATCTGAATGTAGCTTAAAATAGAATTGAATTATAATTTTTCTGTGGCACCATTTAAATGCAACAGGAATATTTTTACTAGATTCTTCTTGTATTGCAATTCCACTCAGAGCATATAATTCACTTCTTATGGAGCTGTCAAATTTTTAATTCTCTGTTTGTAAACAAGCCTACTTCTATTTATAAGAGGTTCTATCAGGTTGGATATACACTCCTCTGGATGCAAAGATACAAAAAATTCTCTATATTTAAAATAAATTTAAATTGAATTCTAAACCTCAGCTGAACACAAGCTGATATACTAACTGTCAGAATTTATAACATAATTATGCACTTAAGCCTCAGAGTATGACACTAAAATTCTACCTATTTTTCCAAATTAATTTTGTAGAATTTTACTGTATTTCTCAAAGTAAAGCACACATATCATAAACACTTATGTTACACCTATCTAGAGGTCCACAAAACATCATCAAAGTTATCATGTCCTATTGTCTTTACACCATAGTCAGAAAGAAACTGAACTATTTTTCCTAATGACCTCTGCAGTCCTCTTTCCTAATGTTTTTCAGTATGAAAACAGACATCATGGGTCTTCAATTTCCACAGCTACATCATTTATTCCTCACCACATGGGGAGGCGAAGTCAGCATATAGTTCTTGGTACCACAAAGTTCCAAGTGTCAAGAAGAGTATCACATGAATGATTTTGGGGAAGAATGTAAAAGAAATGGTCTGGTAAAGAATTTCTATATAACCCTAAGAAAACAACAAAACCAAAGTTACCACAATCCTTAGAGAGGGAATTTTGTTTGATTTAAAACCAAGTCATTTACATGGCTGCCCTAAGTCTACAGCAACTAAGAAACACACAAACATTGTGTTTCTGGGTTAACAGGAACCCAGTTCAAGAAAGACTATACATTTTTAATAGCAAACCTCAACTAACTATAATATTCAAAAAGAGTAGTTCACAGTAGACACATTCTCTAGCTAATTAAGATACTACTTTAAGCAGAGACTTTGTAACAGTTTGAAAAAAAAAGTTGGGGATGGAAATTATCCTGAAATATATCACAACACCCCCTTTGGTTATTGCAACTAATGTTTTACTAACTGTGTTCACAGCTTCCTACACCCCTGAACCAACATGAAGATTCCTGGGCCCCACCTACAAATCCTGATTCCATAGGTCTGGAGTGGGGAGCAGGATTCTGCACACTTCCACTCACTCATGCTTGAAAACTGTCAGAAGGAAATAAACACAGAAAGATAACAGGATGCTCCTGTGATGCAGGCCCCTCACTGTGAACCTGGCCTGCGGGACTGTGATGTAGCAGGGTGAGCTCAGAGCTCAGTGAGGTCTTCAGGGCACCTGCCCCCACCCTACAGAGACACACAGGCTCTGATGCTGACCTCCGGCAGCCCGCCTCCTTCTCTTCTACCTCCTTCCTCATCACTAGCTGCCCCTTCTCCCCAACCTGGGGGCCATCTTTCAGAAGTTACTCTGGTCTCAATTCAAACACAGTCTTAGGAGAACCCTGCGCACACCAGCGGGTCCACGTGCAAAGGAGAGGGGAAGGTGTGATCCAGGCTCCAACAGGCCAAAGGCCACAGTCTCCGATGGCTGCGGGGGCGGCCGAGATCTCTCTGTGGGCAAACACTCTACTCCTGTGCCTGCTCCACGGTGTCCGGTCTGACACCCACTCCTGTGTCCTGCTCCTCAGTCTCCAGTCGGTATGAGACGTCCACACGTTTGCCGGACGAAGAGTGAACAGGCGAGGGATAATCACATCGCGGCTCGTCACGCACAAACCCTGACTCGGAAAAACCCAAATACCGCTGCTACTTACACTCACAAACTGGATGTCATCTTCGTTTTCCTCCACGGTTGACTCGGACGCCTCAGGCCCAGCTGGAGGGACACATTCTAGAATCTATAAAACAAGCCAAAACACGGTTATCCAGACAGGGGGCTCGCAGGAGGCGAGTTTCCCAAAGGCAATGAAAAGGCAGAGCTCTCGAGGAGACCGCCCGGAGCCCCCGCCCCCGCGACCCGCCGGAGAACAGCGCGGGCGCTGGGGACCGCAGGCCCCCGCCGGCCCCTTCTCCCGAGGAAGGAAGCCTGCCGCGGGGGCGACGGGCCTCGGCACCCGCACCGCGCCCCCGGCTCCCCAGTCCCCCGGAGCCCAGGCTCCCCAGGACCCTAGAGCCCCCAAGTCCCAAGTCCCGCCCAGCACCTGCCGGACCCTGCACAAGGCCGGGCCCCGCCCACCACGCATTTTCGACCCTGCGTCTCCAGTCTCCCGCCGTCGTCGCTGCCACCACAGCAGAAAAGACCGCCAGCCGCGCCCGGCAGGGGCCGCCCGCCAGGGCAGCAGCGCCTAGCCTCCCTCGCACAGGCCCCGCCTCCTCTCCCGCCGCCAGCGCCTCCTGGAACTGTATTCCGCTCGGCCAGCCTCGCCGCAAAGGCCTCTGGGAAATGTAGTTCCGACCGCGAGACCGCTCCCCGCGTGGAGTGGCGCGAACAACGAGCTATCGCGCTTGCGCTCCTCCTAAAGCCTGTGCTACTCAAGTAAAATGATAGGGATCTTTCTTTCCCAGCTCCCCTCTCTCTTTCTCTCTCTCTTTTAAACCAAAACTATAGTCTAGATACTTTCTAGTGAAATAGTGGCCCGGATATTGTTTATAATTGGTTGTTAAGTTGCTCAATCTTGTCTGACTCTTTGCAGTCCCACGGACTGCGGCCTGCCAGGCTTCCTGTCCTTCACCATCTCCCGGAATGTGCTCAAGCTCATGTCCATTGAGTCGGTGATGCCGTCCAACCATGTCATCTTCTGTCATTCCTTTCTCCTCCTGCCTTAATCCTTCCCAGCATCAGGATCTTTTCCAATGATGAGTCAGTTCTTCCCAGCAGGTAGCCGAAGTATTGGAGTTTCAGCTTCAATATCAGTCCTTCCAATGAATATTCAGGACTGATTTCCTTTAGGATGGACTGGTTGGATCTCCTTGCAGTCCAAGGGACTCTCAAGGATCTTCTCCAACACCACAGTTGGAAAGCATCAATTCTTCATTGGCTTAGCCTTCTTTATGGCCCAACTCTCACATCCAAAAACTGTAAATAGATAAAATGTGTGAAAACCAGTATCAACAGAGAACATGCAGAGCTTTTTCTCCTTTCCCATCAGTCTGTAGTCTGACAAACCTGCATCGCCACAGAATCACCTTTATGATCTGATCCTGGCCTGCAGTAAGCAAGGTCATATAGCGGTGGAACCATGGGGCATCTCAGGGGGTATGAATGCCATTATTTTGAGATTTTAGGGAAGGGTGTAGGGAGGTGAAATGTTAGTAAATCAGTGTTTTCATAGGGTCACAGGCAACTTTATGGCCATGTGTAAAGGGTTCAATATTAGGTCTGGGTTTCAAAGTGTCTTGCCAACTTGGAAACTTCAAGTTAATATAGATACTTGATACATGTATATACATACTTAATATAGATCATTTGATGTGTCCAGAGACTCCTGCGCTGGGCATGAGATCAGCTGGTTCTCTGTGTGGAAGAGACCAGCTAACAGAAGAGTATTTCACTTTTCTGATACATTTTCAAAGAACAAAGTGTCTCATACTCTGATTTTAGAGAAGGAAGTTTCTCATTGAGCAGGTAAAAAGCACTCGTTATCAAATCCACTTCGACTTTGTGCAGTGTTTCTTTGGAAGAAACCTTGTCCTGTGTTAATGTTTCAGCTGACTTTATGTATGCCAGTTATTTCTGCCCAGCAGACATTTAATTTCTTGTGGGAGATCTCTTCTGCAGGTGTAAATGAGAACATGACATTATGTTCATAGCTGGTATTAGATTCAACTGTTTTCTTTTTTTTCATTTTCACAAGTTGCACAAAGAGTGAACAAAAAGTGCATATATATTTGTTCCAACTAAATTTGGGGCTTGTAGAGGAAAGATGAGAACAGGATGACCTCCACAATGACCTCCCCAAAAGCTACAGGTAAAGTATCCATTTCTAAATCCCTTAAATGTCTAGGAGAGATTTGCATTTAAAAGGTTTTCCAAATGTTCTCATAAGCGTTCAGTAGAAATGCACTGTGATAGTTTGCTGGTGCAGGATGAAGGGTGGGGGTTAGTGGGAGACAGGGGTGAGGGGTAGTGGGGGGATAGTTCAGTTAAGCTCTTGGGAAACAGCAGCCAAGTATGTGTCTAGAGCCCGAATGGGCTCACGACCTTCAGTTTGGTAATTGCTGAGGGGATAGTCTTTTCCATTTAGGACACTCAGATGGCACTAATGGTAAAGAACCCACCTGCCCATGCAGAAGATGTAAGAGACACGGTTTGGATTGTAAAGAGTTGGGAAGATCCTCTGGAGGAGGAAATGGCAACCCACTTCAGTATTCTTCCCTGGAGAATCCCATGGACAGAGAAGCCTTGTAGGCTACAGTCCACAGGAGAGCAAAGAGCCAGACACAATGGAGCGACTAAGCACAGCACAGCATAGCTATGACTAACAATGCTAAGCATCTTTTTATGGGTTCCTTTGCCATTGGCTTCCCTAGTGGCTAAGATGGTAAAGAATCTGCCTGCAATGTTGGAGACCTGGGTTTGATCCCTGGGTTGGGAAGATCCCCTGAAGAAGGGAATGGCTACCCACTCCAGTATTCTTGGGGTTTCCTAGGTGATTCAGTGGTAAAAGAATCCACCTGCCAAGGCAAGAGATGCAGGAGATATGGGTTTGATCCCTGAGTCAGGAAGATCCCCTAGAGAAGGAAATAGCAATCCATTCCACTGTTCTTGCCTGGGAAATCTCTTGGACAGAGGTGCCTGGCAGGCTACAGTCCTTGGGATTGCAAAAGAGTGGGACATTATTTAGTGAATAAACAACAACAGCAAGTATCTTCATTGATAGTGTCTGTTAAGACCTTCTGTTCATTATTTAAATGGGTTATTTACTTTCTTTTTAAAAAATATATGTATATTGTATTGAAGTATAGTTGACTTACAGTGTTTCAGGTACACAGTAAGGTGATTCAGTTATACAAATACACATTATTATTTTTGAAATTATTTCACATCATAGGTTATTGCAAGATATTGACTATAGTTCCCTGTGCTATATAGTAAACCTTTGTTGCTTGTTGAACATCTGTTTTTTAAGTAGAAATCTAGCGTTCTATTCATAGTAAGTCAAACAAATGGAATAAAAATGTCATAAACTTTTTAGTCAGGCAAAATTAATGCTTTCTAAAATATATATTTCTGGGAAAGATTGAAGGCAGAAGGAGAAGGGGACGACAGAGGATGAGATGGTTATATGGCATCACCAACTCAATGGACATGAGTTTGAGTAAACTCTGGAAGTTGGTGATGGACAGGGAGGCCTGGTATGCTGCAGTCCATGGGGTTGCAAAGAGTCAGACACGACTGAACAACTGAACTGAACTGAAAATATATATTATACATACATATATATGTATACAAAAGCTTTTCTACTAGATAAAGAATTGAGAAAGAACAGCCAAAATAAAAAAAAGATGAGATGGAGAAATTGGAGAATATAAACTAAATGAAATGGGAGCACTGACTATGAAATAGAAAAAGTGAAACAAACTAGGCAAAAATAAAAGATCATCATATAGTCCAGTTGTTCTTAAATGAGAAAAAAAAAGCAATATCTTAGCATTTATATTTTTCAAAAAATTTCAAAATCTGATATGCATCTGGATTTTAAAAAGTGATTACAGGTTTTTCTATTAGCTCCTAGTTTTGGTGATAGAGAGTTCTGTTATTTTCTGTTGAAGAATCATAATACAATGGTATTAAGTAGTAATATTTACATAATCACAAGAGTAAAAGATGTTTATCAATTTTCACAATCAATAGCCAGGCAAAAAATAAAAGTTAAAATTGCAAGCCATAATGGGAACATGATTAACTTAACAATATAAAATAATTACATACAATTTGGGGGTTGAGGGGGAGAAGTCAAGCACAGTGATGTGGTAAGTGGGAGTGCATACACGCACATGTTTTCATTCACGCAGCCAGTCTATCTTGTTTGATTGGTGTATTTAAACCATTTACTTTAAATTAGTGATTGATATGTATGATCCTTTTACCATTTTCTTAATTATTTTGACTTTATTTTCTGCAGGTCTCTTCCTTCTCTTGTGTTTCCTTTCTAGAGAAGTTCCTTTAGCATTTGTTGTAAAGCTGGTTTGGTGGTGCTGAATTCTCTTAACTTTTGTTTGTCTGGAAAGGTTTGATTTCTTCATCAAATCTGAAGGAGAGTCTTGCTGGGTAGAGTATTGTTGGTTGTAGATTCTTCCCTTTCTTCGCTTTAACTATATCATGCCATTCCCTTCTGGCTTGTAGAGTTTCTGTTGAGATGCCTGATGGGAGTTCCCTTGTATGTTATTTGTCATTTTTCCCTTGATACTTTTAATATTTTATCTCCATCTTTAATTTTTGTCAGTTTGATTACTATGTGTCTCGGTGTGTTCCTCCATGGATTTATCCTGCCCGGGACTGTCTGTGTTTCCTGAACTTGGTTGACTATTTCCTTTCCCATGTTGGGGAAGTTTTCAGCTATTATCTCTTCAAATATTTTCTCAAGCCCTTTTTCCCTCCTCCTTCTGGGACCCCTATAATGAGAATGTTGGTGCATTGAATGTTGTCCCAGAGGTCTCTTAAGCAGTCTTCATTTCTTCTCTTTTTTTTCTATGTTCTGTGGCAGTGATTTCCACCATTCTGTCCACCCAGTCATTTATCCATTCTCTGCCTCAGTTATTCTTTTTTTTCTCTGCCTCAGTTATTCTGCTGTTGATGCCTTCTAGTGTATTATTCATCTCTGTTTCTTCTTTAGTTCTTCTAGGTCTTTGGTAAACATTTCTTGCATCTTCTCAATCTTTGCCTCCATTCTTTTCCCAAGATCCTGGATCATCTTCACTATCATTATTCTGAATTGTTTTTCTGGAAAGTGCCTATCTCCATGAATTTAGTTGTTTTTCTGGAGTTTTACCTTGTCCCTTCCCTTCACCTGGGACATAACTTTCTGCTTTCTCATTGTGATTAACTTTTTGTAATACGTTTTTGTTTTAGTTGCTGTAAGACTACTTCTTGCTGCCTCTGTCTGCCCTCTGATGGATGAGGCTAAGAATCTTGTGTAAGCTTCTTGATTGGAGGGACTGGTGATGGGAAAAACTGGATCTTGCTGTCATGGGCAGGGCCTTCCTCAGTTCAGTTCAGTTCAGTTCAGTTCAGTCGCTCAGTTGTGTCTGACTCTGTGAGCCATGAATCGCAGCACGCCAGGCCTCCCTGTCCATCACCAGCTCCCAGGGTTTACTCAAATTCATGTCCATCGAGTTGGTAATGCCATCCAACGATCTCATCCTCTGTCGTCCACTTCTCCTCCAGCCTTCAATCTTTTTTTTTTTTTCATTTATTTTTATTAGTTGGAGGCTAATTACTTTACAACATTGTAGTGGTTTTTGTCATACATTGACATGAATCAGCCATGGATTTACATGTATTCCCCATCCCAGTCCCCCCTCCCACCTCCCTCTCCACCCGATCCCTCTGGGTCTTCCCAGTGCACCAGGCCCGAGCACTTGTCTCATGCATCCAACCTGGGCTGGTGATCTGTTTCACCCTAGATAATATACATGTTTCCATGCTGTTCTCTCGAAACATCCCACCCTCGCCTTCTCCCACAGAGTCCAAAAGTCTGTTCTGTACATCTGTGTCTCTTTTTCTGTTTTGCATATAGGGTTATCATTACCATCTTTCTAAATTCCATATATATGTGTTAGTATACTGTAATGGTCTTTATTTTTCTGGCTTACTTCACTCTGTATAATGGGCTCCAGTTTCATCCATCTCATTAGAACTGATTCAAATGAATTCTTTTTAATGGCTGAGTAATATTCCATGGTGTATATGTACCACAGCTTACTTATCCACTCGTCTGCTGATGGGCATCTAGGTTGCTTCCATGTCCTGGCTATTATAAACAGTGCTGTGATGAATATCGGGGTGCACATGTCTCTTTCAGATCTGGTTTCCTCGGTGTGTATGCCCAGAAATGGGATTACTGGGTCATATGGCAGTTCTATTTCCAGCTATTTCTATCTCCATACTGTTCTCCATAGCGGCTGTACTAGTTTGCATTCCCACCAACAGTGTAAGAGGGTTCCCTTTTCTCCACACCCTCTCCAGAATTTATTGCTTGTAGACTTTTGGATAGCAGCCATCCTGACTGGCCTGTAATGGTACCTCATTGTGGTTTTGATTTGCATTTCTCTGATAATGAGTGATGTTGAGCATCTTTTCATGTGTTTGTTAGCCATCTCTATGTCTTGTTTGGAGAAGTGTCTGTTTAGTTCTTTGGCCCATTTTTTGATTGGGTCCTTTATTTTTCTGGAATTGAGCTGGAGGAGTTCCTTGTATATTTTTGAGATTAATCCTTTGTTGCTTCGTTTGCTATTATTTTCTCTCATCTGAGGGCTGTCTTTTCACCTTGCTTATAGTTTCCTTTGATGTGCAAAAGCTTTTAAGTTTCATTAGGTCATATTTGTTTATTTTTGCTTTTATTTCCAATACTCTGGGAGGTGGGTCATAGATTTATGATTATGCTGTGATTTATGTCGGAGAGTGTTTTGCCTATGTTCTCCTCTAGGAGTTTTATAGTTTCTGGTCTTACATTTAGATCTTTAACCCATTTTGAGTTTATTTTTGTGTATGGTGTTAGAAAGTGTTCTAGTTTCATTCTTTTACAAGTGGTTGACCAGTTTTCCCAGCACCACTTGTTAAAGAGGTTGTCTTTTTTCCATTGTATATCCTTGCCTCCTTTTTTGAAGATAAGGTGTCCGTAGGTTCATGGATTTATCTCTTGGCTTTCTATTCTGTTCCATTGATCTATATTTCTGTCTTTGTGCCAGTACCATACTGTCTTGATGACTGTGGCTTTGTAGTATAATCTGAAGTCAGGCAGGTTGATTCCTCCAGTTCCATTCTTCTTTCTCAAGATTACTTTGGCTATTTGAGGGTTTTTGTATTTCCATACAAATTGTGAAACTATTTGTTCTAGTTCTGTGAAAAATACTGTTGGTAGCTTGATAGGGATTGCATTGAATCTATAGATTGCTTTGGGTAGTATAGCCATTTTGACAATATTGATTCTTCCAATCCATGAACACGGTATATTTCTCCATCTGTTTGTGCCCTCCTTGATTTCTTTCATAAGTGTTTTATAGTTTTCTATGTATAGGTCTTTTGTTTCCTTAGGTAGATATACTCCTAAGTATTTTATTCCTTTTGTTGCAATGGTGAATGGTATTGTTTCCTTAATTTCTCTTTCTGTTTTCTCATTGTTAGTGTATAGGAATGCAAGGGATTTCTGTGTGTTCATTTTATATCCTGAAACTTTACTATATTTATTGATTAGCTCTAGTAATTTTCTGGTAGAGTCTTTAGGGTTTTCTATGTAGAGGATCATGTCATCTGCAAACAGCGAGAGTTTCACTTCTTCTTTTCCTATCTGGATTCCTTTTACTTCTTTTTCTGCTCTGATTGCTGCGGCCAAAACTATGTTGAATAGTAGTGGTAAGAGTGGACACCCTTGTCTTGTTCCTGATTTTAGGGGAAATGCTTTCAATTTTTCACCATTGAGGGTAATGCCTGCTGTGGGTTTGTCATATATAGCTTTTATTATGTTGAGGTATGTTCCTTCTATTCCTGCTTTCTGGAGAGTTTTAATCATAAATGGATGTTGAATTTTGTCAAAGGCTTTTTCTGCATCTATTGAGATAATCATATGGTTTTTATCTTTCAATTTGTTAATGTGGTGTATTACATTGATTGATCTGCAGATATTAAAGATTTCTTGCATTCCTGGGATAAAGCCCACTTGGTCATGGTCCAGCCTTCAATCTTTCCCAGCATCAGGGTCTTTTCAAATGAGTCAAGTTATCGCACCAGGTGGCCAAATTATTGAAGTTTCAGCTTCAGAATCAGTCCTTCCAATGAATATTCAGGACTGATTTCCTTTAGGGATGGACTGGGTGGACCTCTTTGCAATCCAATGGACTCTCAAGGATCTTTTCCAACATCACAGTTCAAAAGCATCAATTCTTTGGCACTCAGCTTTCTTTATAGTCCAACTTTCACATCCATACATGACTACTGGAAAAACCATAGCTTCGACTATGTGAACCTTTATCAACAATGTAATGTCTCTCCTTTTTACTATGCTGTCTAGGTTGGTCATAACTTTTCTTCCAAGGAGCAAACGTCTTTTAATTTCATGGCTGGAGTTACCATCTGCAGTGATTTTGGAGCCCAAGAAAATAATCTGTCACTGTTTCCCCACCTATTTGCCATGAAGTGATGGGACCAGATACCATGATCTTAGTTTTCTGAATGTTGAGTTTTAAGTCAACTTTTCCACTCTCCTCTTTCACTTTCATCATGAGGGGCTTTAGCTCTTCTTCACTTTCTGCCATAAGGGTGGTGTCATCTGCATCTCTGAGGTTATTGCTATTTCTCCCAGCAATCTTGATTCCAGCTTGTGCTTCATACAGCTCAGCATTTTGCATGATGTATTCTACCTGTGAGTTAAATAAGCAGGGTGACAATATACAGCCTTGACGTACTCCTTTTTCTATTTGGAACCAGTCTGTTTTTCCATGTCCAGTTCTAATTGTTGCTTCCTGACCTGAATACAGGTTTCTCAAGAGGCAGGTCAGGTGGTCTGGTATTCCCATCTCTTGAAGAATTTTCCACAGTTTGTTGTGACCCACATAGTAAACTTGTTTGGCATAGTCAATAAAGCAAAAGTAAACGTTTTTCTGGAGCTTTCTTGTTTTTTCACTGATCCAGTAGATGTTATCAATTTGATCTCTGGTTCCTCTGCTTTTTCTAAATCCAGATTGTACATATGGAAGTTCATGATTCACATACTGTTGAAGCCTGGCTTGGAGGATTTTGAGGATTACTTTTCTAGCGTGTGAGATGAGTGCAATTGTGCAGTAGTTTGAACATTCTTTGGCATTGCCTTTCTTTGGGATTGGAATGAAAACTGACCTTTTCCAGTCCTGTGGCCACTGCTGAGTTATCCAAATTTGCTGGCATATTGCGTGCAGCACTTTCACAGCATCATCTTTCAGGATTTGAAATAGCTCAACTAGAATTCCAACACCTCCACTAACTTTGTTCTTAGTGATGCTCCCTAAGGCCCAGTTGACTTTGCATTCCAAGATGTCTGGCTCTAGGTGAGTGATCAGACCATTGTGATTATCTGGGTCCTGAAGATCTTTTTTGTATAGTTCTTCTATGTATTCTTGCCATCTCTTCTTAATATCTTCTGCTTCTGTTAAGTCTATACCATTTCTATCCTTTATTGAGCCCATCTTTGCATGAAATGTTCCCTTGGTATTTCTCATTTTCTTGAAGAGATCTCTAGTCTTTCCCATTCTACTGCTTTCCTCTATTTCTTTGCTGTGATCACTGAGGAAGGCTTTCTTATCTTTCCTTGCTATTCTTTGAAACTCTGCATTGATACGGGTATACCTTTCCTTTTCTCCTCTCCCTTTCACTTCTCTTCTTTTCTCAGCTATTTGTAAGTCCTCCTCAGACAGCCATTTTGCCTTTTTTGCATTTCTTTTCCTTGGGGATGGTCTTGATTACTGCCTCCTGTACAATGTCACGAACC
Source organism: Odocoileus virginianus (assembly GCF_023699985.2). NCBI lineage: Eukaryota > Metazoa > Chordata > Mammalia > Artiodactyla > Cervidae > Odocoileus > Odocoileus virginianus. The sequence continues at coordinate 40,023,308 of NC_069700.1, read as the reverse complement.
TCAGTCCATAGTTCTTCAGGCACTCTATCAGATGTAATCCCTTGATTTATTTGTCACTGTCACTGTATAATCATAAGCTATTTGATTTAGGTCATACCTGAATGGTCTAGTGGTTTTCTCTACTTTTTTCAACTTAAGTCTGAATTTGGTAATAAGAAGTTCATGATCTGAGCCACAGTTAGCTCCTGGTCTTGTTTCAGCTGACTGTATAGAGCTTCTCCATCTTTGGGTGCAAAGAATATAATCAATATGATTTAAATATTGACCATCTGGTGATGTCCATGTGTAGAGTCTTCTGTTGTGTTGTTGAGAGGGTGTTTGCTATGACTAATATGTTCTCTTGGTAAAACTCTGTGACCCTTTGATCTGCTTTGCTTTATATTCCAAGGCCAAATTTGCCTATTACTCCAGGTATTTCTTGACTTCTTAATTTTGCATTCCAGTCCTCTATAATGAAGAGGACATCTGTTTTGGGTGTTAATTCTAGGAGGTCTTGTAGGTCTTCATAGAACTGGTCAACCTCAGCTTCTTCAGCATTAGTGATTGGGGCATAAACTTGCATTACCATGGTATTGAATGGTTTGCCTTGGAAACAAACAGAGATCATTCTGTTGTCGTTGAGATTGCTTCCAAATGCTGCATTTTGGACTCTTTTGTTGACTATGATGAGTACTCCATTTCTTCTATGGGATTCTTGACCACAGTAGTGGATAAAATGGTCATCTGAGTTAAATTCACCTATTCCAATCCATTTTAGTTCACTGATTCCCAAAATGTCAATGTTCTCTCTTACCATCTCCTGTTTGACCACTTCCAATTTGCCTTGATTCATGGAACTGATATTCCAGGTTCCTATGCAGTATTGCTTTTACAGCATCAGACTTTACTTCCATCACCAGTGACATCAACAACTGGGTGTTGTTTTTGCTTTGGTTCTGTCTCTTAATTATTTCTGGAGTTATTTCCCCCCTGATTTCCAGTAACTTATTATGCACCTACTGACCTGGGGAGTTCCTCTTTCAGTGTCCTATCTTTTTGCCTTTTCATACTGTTCATGGGGTTGTCAAGGCAAGAATACTGAAGTGATTTGCTATTCCCTTCTCCAGTGGACCATGTTTATCAGAAAATGATGATAATAAACTTCTATTCTGCTATCTTGCTGATCTGACACCTGAAATACAATTGACTTCTGTAAATTGATCTTGTATTCATCTTTGCTGAACTCATTTTTTAGTTTTTCTCCTTTTTAATTCTTTTTGGACACTCCATTTGATCATCTGCATAGATAAATCTGTTGTCTGTGGATAAAGACAATCTTTCTTCTTCTTTTCTAATCTGAATGACTTTTCTTTCTTTCTTTGGCTTACTGTGCTAGTTAGAAGTTCCAAAATAATCTTGCATATATGTAGTGAGAATGAACATTCTTGATTTGTTCTTCCTTTAGAGGGAAAGCATTCTGTCTTCCATCATGAAATATAATGTTAGCTGTAGCTTTTAACTGCTTTGTTAATTTTCAGATTTGGGACTTCCTGCAACACGTTGACTTTTTGACCCTGTATTTGACTATGACAAGGTTAACAGGAGCGCTGATATTTGTTTTTGACCCCCAGGATAATTAGCCCTCGCCAGGGTCCACCTCACAGTGACCAGGGTCCAAAGAATGAACATGGTCATACACTTCCAGTGGATGGTCTATCAGGTGACCACACACTTGAAACCCAGAGAGCAAACAATGACATTGCAGATACTGAATTTAGAAAAAAATTCACCTCTGCTCTTATTTGACAAGCATATACAATCATTAAATATACGAAGCTTTTCAGTTTTTTAGTTTTTTAAATCTTTTTAAAAAGTCTACAAATAAATGCTGAAGAGGGTGTGAAGAAAAGGGAACCCTCCTACACTGTTGATGGGAATGTAAATTGGTACAGTCACTGAGGAGAACAGTATTGAGATTCCTTAAAAAACTAACTTAGAGTTACCATCGGATCCAGCAATTCCACTTCTGGGCATATATCCAGACAGAACTTTGATTTGAAAAGATACTAATACAAGCAACCCTATGTTATGACAAAGATACTAATACAAGCAACCCTATGTTATGACAAAGATACTAATACAAGCAACCCTATGTTATGACAAAAAGCTATCAGCCTTGAAAATTATTTTCTCCCTGGATTTTTCACATTAATAAGAAACAAGCAAATAGTTTTTATATTTTCAATGAAATTTATTCATGTTTAGTTAAAAGTAGCAAATGTTAACCTAAGTTATTTCCTTAAGAATATTTATTTTTTACAGCCACATTGTTATCAAGCAAACATTATGGGATGTTCCCGGGTCCACAGTACTGGACTTTGTAACTATCTTATGCATCCTCCTTTCCAAGTCTGAGCATGCCCTTATGTGCTGAAGAAGCATGACTTGACACTGCACAATTGTCACTTGTGACAACCTGATGTCAAATGAGAAGTCTGTTGATAAGGAATATTTTATCTTTCATTCATTTACAAAATGGTATTTGTGTATGTGGCTAATTACTAAACCCATTTTTGTTTTCAATTATTTTCTCCTCTGAAACTATGAAAACAAATTAGTTAAAACTAAGCAATGTAGCAGTATAACCAACAAAAAACAAGGCTTTTATCTTATATATAATGTTTTAGATGATATTGATGCTTTATATTACACACATGTATTTAATATACTTTGGGCAATAAAAAGAAGCATGTAAACAAACAAACATAAAAAAGATTTTTTAAAAAAGTTGATGCATTGTTTTAAAAATCAAAAACTTGGACTTATTTCTTTTTCAGGAGTACAGTGGAATAAGTTTATATTAAAATGAAAAGGTCTTCCTGTTCTTATTTTCTCAGATTCTTATTTTATAAATTTTATGTAATCTTATTGCTAAAATACTAGTAGTTCATTAGGTATAATTATCAGATTTTAGGCTGATTTTGTTGCTCTCATGTTTGTGAACATTGATTTTTTTCACTGTTTATTTTCCAAACATGTGCTTATACTAAAGGTCCAAAAGCTAAAATGGAGAGTCGTTGGTAATAATAAATGTATAGGGGTTGATCAGTTGATGATGAATCTTCGGGGTTAAAGTTTGTGTTGCTATGGTAAGAGCTCAGATTACCCTGTTGGGACAGCTTTACAGGGAAGCACTGTGGGGCAGGAGAGTGCATTTTCCAAGAAACTATCCTGCATGCTCGTGGGCCTGCTAGAAGCTCTCTGGTTTGAGGCATCACTGGTCCCAAGGGCGGCGTCTGCATGCAGCTTCCCCGTGAGCTGGTGCTCCAGTAGGGTGGCCAGCGACGGCATAGGTGCCTCCCAGCTTGTCTTTGCATCTGTCCCTGTGCTCATGGCCAGGCAGGCTGCAGAGTCTCCACTTACAACTGAAGGTGCTCTTGTTTCAGGGGCCTAGGATACCTATAAGAAGCAAGTAAAAAAAAGAAAGAACATGTTTACGTGAGGGTTCTTATAGTATTTTTACCAGTTGTTAGATGTTTTTTTTTTTTAATGAGCTTCCCTGATAGTTCAGTGGCAAAGGAATTATTTTATGATCTACTCTGAAGAATTCCTGCATAGATAACTACAATATTTAACATATATTTTTAATCTCAAATGACTTTTAAAAAAAACTCACACAACAGAAAATTAACAATCCCCACATACCCATATTAAAAAATAATCTACAGTTCTGTTTGTCACTCTTCAGTAATAGGAAATTTCCCAAACCTACCATACCTCTTTCATAGATATGAAATTATATATATGTATATATATAAATATCTCACATCTTCTTTGTCCATTCATCTGTCAGTGAGCATTCAGGCTTCTTCCAATCTTGGCTACTGTAAATAATGCTTCTATGAACAAAGGCGTACATATATCTTTTCTAATTACTGTTTTTGTTTCTTTTGGAAAAATACCCAGAAGTGTAATTGCTGGTTCATATGGTGGTTTTACTTTTTACTTTGTGAGGAAACTCCGTACTGTTTTCCACAGAGGGTGTACCAATTTATCAGCCCACCAACAGTACATGAGGGTTCTCTTTTCTCCACATCCTTGACAACACTTGTTATTTGCTATATTTTTTATAATATCCATTCTGACAGGTGTGAGATGATATCTCATTGTGGTTTTGATTTGCATTTCCCTGACGATTCGTGACGCTAAGTGTCTTTTGATGTGCCTTTTAGCCATCTGTATGTCTTCTTTGGGAAAATGTCTATTCAGGTCCTCTATACGTTTGTAAATGAGGCTGTTTGGTTTTTTTGATGTTCAATTGTATGAGTTCTCTATATTTTGGATGTTAACTCCTGTTGAGTATATCATTTACAAATATCTTCTCCCATTCAGTAGGGTGACTTTTTGTTTTGTTTATAGTTTCCTTCATTATTCTTTCTTCTTTCTTTGTTCTTTTCTTTGCTCTTCTTTTGCTCTCTTCTCTCTGGTTTGCTGAATATATTTAGAGTTACATTTGGATTCCTTCCTCTTTTGTGGGGGAATGTATGGATTTGTGTTTTAGTTACCATAATGTTTATGAGTGTGCCCAGTTGCTTCAGTCATATCCGACTCTTTGCGACCCCATAGAATGCAGCCTGCCAGGCTCTTCTGTATGTGGAATTTCCTAGGCAAGAGTACTGGAGTGGGTTGCCATGCCCTCCTCCAGGGGATCTTCCCAACCCAAAGATCGATCCCATGTCTCCTGCATTGCAGTCAGGTTCTTTATCCACTGAGACATCTGGGAAGCCCAAGGTTTATATATCGCAACCTATATATACACATAATTATTTTAAGGTGATGATCTCCTAAATTCAAACACATTCTAACAATCCTAAATTTTCACTTCCTCCCCAGAATGTGTCATGTTTTTTACATCATATTTATGTCTTTGTATTTTGTGTACTCCTTTGCTATTCAATATGGATGATTTTGTCTTTTAACTTTCATACTAGCATTATAACTGGTGGGTATACTACCTTTACTGTCTGTTTGCTCTTACTGGTGAGTTTTTTTTCCTTGTGAAATTTTATCTTTCTAGTTTTTCTATAAATATAATTCTATTTTCCAGTTTTCTGCTTTTTCTGGTGTTTCTGGTTTTTCTTTTTCACTTAGAGAAGTCCCTTTAGAAGAACTACTCCAGTGTTCCGGCTATGAGAACCCCATGAACAATATGAAAAAGCAAAAAGATATGACACCAGAAGATGAGCCTCTTAGGTTAGAAGTTGTCTAATATGCTACAGAGGAAGAGAGGAGGTCAATTACTAATAGCTCCAGAAAGAATTAAGTGAATCGGTTGGGCCAAAGTGGAAATGACACTCAGTTGTGGATGTGTCTCGTGGTGAAAATAAAGTTTGATGCTGTAAAGAGCAATATTGCATAGGAACCTGGAATGTTAGGTCCATGAATAAAGGTAAATTGGATGTGATGAAGCAGGAGATGGCATGAGTGAATATTGATATTTAAGAATCAGTGAAGTAAAATGGACAGGAATGGGTGAATTTAACTCAGATGACCATAATGTCTACTATTGTAGGCAAAAATCCAGTGGACTAAATGTAGTAGCCCTCATAGCCAACAAAAGAATAAAAAATGCAGCACTTAGGTTCAGTCTCAAAAATGACAGAATGTACTTGGTTCGTTTCCAAGGCAAATGATTCAGCATCACAGTAATCCAAGTCTATGCCTCAACCAGTAATGCAAAACAAGGTGAAGTTGATTGGTTCTATGAAGACCTACAACACCTTCTAGAACTAACATAAAAAAAAAGATGCCGAAGTGGTGGTAAGAATATCTTGAGAAGTTTAGATGCAACCTCCTGGGCCAGGCTGTCCATTTAAAATTGGAAAAATTCGAGGGAGGAGGAGCCAAGATGGCGGAGCAATAGGACGGGGAGACCACTTTCTCCCCTACAAATTCATCGAAAGAACATTTGAACGATGAGCAAATTTCACAAAACAACTTCTGATCGCTAGCAGAGGACATCAGGCGCCCAGAAATGCAGCCCATTGTCTTCGAAGGGAGGTAGGACAAAATATAAAAGATAAAAAGGGAGTCAAAAGAGCTACGGACGGAGACCCGTCCCGGGAAGGGAGTCTTAATAGAGGAAGTTTCCAATCACCAGGAAACCCTCTCACTGGCGGGACTGGGGGAAGTTTTCGGCATTCTAACTAGGAGGAAAAATTAAACAAGGCCCACAGATTACGTGCCTAAAAGCAACTCCCAGCAGAAAAGTACCCCAGACGCCCGTACCCGCCAGCAACAAGCGGGGCGGAACGGAGAGGAGCGGGCGGCATTGCTTAGGGTGAGGACCGGCCCGAAGACCCTGAGAGCAATCGGAGGGAGCTTTTTTAAACTGTGGGATAGCAAGGGTCAAAATTAACTGGCCCGAACACACTGCCGGTAGTTCGCAAAACAAAGGGACTGAGAATCTCCAGAGAAGAGCCGGCCCATCCCCGCTGGAGGTAGGAGGCAGGGGGGAGGGGAAAAGGGCAAACTCAGCCCCTGAGAAGCCACCCCCTCCCACACTGCAAACAGGCCTCCGGGTTCTAGCTAAAGACTTCCTGAGACCCGACTGGCGGCGCGTGCTGGGGCCGCGGAGGGAAAAAGCGCGCCGTACCCAGGAGATTGCGCCCAAGCCTCTTGCTGCCTGGGCCGCTCGCCGCGGAGGGAAAAGGCGCGCCGCACCTAGGGAGAATACGCCCAAGCCTCTGGCTGCCTGGGCCGCTCGCCGCGGAGGGAAAAGGCGCGCCGCACCCGGGGAGAGAGGGCGCCCAAGCCTCTGGCTGCCTGGGCCGCTCGCCGCGGAGGGAAAAGGCGCGCCGCACCCGGGAGAGTGCGCCCAAGCCTCTTGCTGCCTGGGCCGCTCGCCGCGGAGGGAAAAGGCGTGCCGCACCCGGGAGAGTATACCCAAGCCTCTGGCTGCCTGAACCGCTCAGGCCGGGGAAGGCACAAAACGCAGGAGCAACCGAATCTGCGCTTTTGTGGAGTACCCGAAAACTAGAACCGCACTCAACGCAGGGCCCGCTCCACATAGAGCAGCCGGGAACCTGAGCAGTGTAGACGGCGAAAGCACTGACACCCGTGAGCGGGGCAAACCCAGTGTGGCCGGAACATGGTGAGCGCCATCCACACAGAGCGGTATCTGTCTGCAGCGCCCCGCCCTCCCCGTAGCAGGACTGAACTGAACTAGAGAACCTAAATAAGAGATCACCTCCGCCTGCCTGTGTCAGGGCGGAAATTAGACACCAAAGAGACGGCAAACAGAAGCCAAATAAACAAAGGGAACCGCTTCAGAAAGGACCGGTGCAACAGATTAAAATCCCTGAAGATAACACCGACTACACCGGAAGGGGCCTACAGATATCAAGAAGTGTAAGCTGGAAAGAGGAGCTATCTGAAATTGAACTGAACCTACGCTGACTGCAACAACTCCAGAGAAATTCCTAGATATATATTGTATATATTTTTTTTTAATTAAAAAATTTTTTTTCTTTCCTTTTTTTTATTTTTTATTTTTTCTCTTTTATTTTCTTTTAAAATTCCCTATTACTCCCCCATTACTCCTCAACTTTCATTTTCATATATTTTTACGATTTTTTTTAATTAGGGGAAAAAAATTTTTTTTTCTTTTTTCTTGTTTTTCTCTCCTATTTCCTTTTAAAGTCCTCTAATACTCCTCTATTATTCCTTAATTTTCATTTTCATTTCACTATAACCTTGCCAAAAAAAAAAGAGAGAGAGAGAAACCCTATTTTTAAACCGAACTTCATATACAGTTCTAAATTTTTTGTGTGTTTTTGTTTTAAAATATTGTATTTCAAAGAGTCGAACCTCTACACTAGATTTTTAATCTTTGTTTTTCAGTAGTATGTTATATAAATTTTGGTCATTTAAGAATCCAATACTCAGTTCCCATTTCTATTCAGGAGTGTGGTGATTACTCTCCCACTTTTGACTCTCTGTTTTCTACCTCAGAACACCTCTATTTCCTCCTTTCCCCTTCTCTTCCCAACCCAATTCTGTGAATCTTTGTGGGTGTCTGGGATACGGAGAACACTTTGGGAACAGATAACTGCGTAGATCTGTCTCTCTCCTCTTGAGTCCCCCTTTTCTCCTCCTGCTCACCTGTATCTCCTTCCTCCCTCTCCTATTCTTCATGTAACTCTGTGAACCTCTCTGGTTGTCTCTCATGGTGGAGAATCTTTTCACCATTAACCTAGAAGTTTTATTATCAGTGCTGTATAGTTGGAGAAGTCTTGAGACTATTGGAAGAATAAAACTGAAATCCAGAGGCAGGAGACTTAAGCCCAAATCCTGAGAAAACCAGAAAACTCCTGACTACACGGAACATTAAGGAATAAGAGACCATCCAAAAGCTTCCATACCTACCAAAGCCAACCACCACCCAAGAGCCAATAAGCTCCAGTAAAAGACATACCACGCAAATTCTTTAGCAACGCAGGAACATAGACCGGAGTGTCAACATAACAGGCTCTCCAAGTCACACCTAACACAGAGACCCATCGCAAAACTCATTACTGGACACTCCATGGCACTCCAGAGAGAAGAAATCCAATTCCACGCACCAGAACGCTGACACAAGCTTCCCTAACCAGGAAACCTTGACAAACCAATCGTCCAACCCCACCCACTGGGTGAAACCTCCACAATAAAAAGGAACCTCAGACCACAAGAATACAGAAAGCCCACTCCAGACACAGCAATCTAAACAAGATGAAAAGGCAGAGAAATACCCAACAGCTAAAGGAACATGAAAAAAGCCCACCAAGTCAAACAAAAGAGGAGGAAATAGGGAATCTACCTGAAAAAGAATTTAGAATAATGATAATAAAAATGATCCAAAATCTTGAAAACAAAATGGAGTTACAAATAAATAGCCTGGAGACAAAGATTGAGAAGATGCAAGAAAGGTTTAACAAGGACCTAGAAGAAATTTTAAAAAGTCAATTAAAAATTAATAATGAAATAAATGAGATCAAAAACACTCTGGAGGGAACCATGAGTAGAATAACAGAGACAGAAGATAGGATAAGTGAGTTAGAAGATAAAATGGTGGAAATAAATGAAGCAGAGAGGAAAAAAGAAAAAAGAATCAAAAGAAATGAGAACAACCTCAGGGACCTCTGGGACAACGTGAAATGCCCCAACATTCGAATCATAGGAGTCCCAGAAGAAGAAGACAAAAAGAAAGGCCATGAGAAGATACTCGAGGAGATAATAGCTGAAAACTTCCCTAAAATGGGGAAGGAAATAGGCACCCAAGTCCAAGAAACCCAGAGAGTCCCAAACAGGATAAACCCAAGGCGAAACACGCCAAGACACATATTAATCAAATTAACAAAGATCAAACACAAAGAACAAATATTAAAAGCAGCAAGGGAGAAACAACAAATAACACACAAAGGGATTCCCATAAGGATAACAGCTGATCTATCAATAGAAACCCTTCAGGCCAGAAGGGAATGGCAGAACATACTTAAAGTAATGAAAGAGAATAACCTACAACCTAGATTACTCTACCCAGCAAGGATCTCATTCAGATATGAAGGAGAACTCAAAAGCTTTATAGACAAGCAAAAGCTGAGAGAATTCACCACCACCAAACCAGCTCTTCAACAAATACTAAAGGATCTTCTCTAGACAGGAAACACAGAAAGGTGGTATAAACGTGAACCCCAAACAACAAAATAAATGGCAACGGGACCATACCTATCAATAATTACCTTAAATGTAAATGGGTTGAATGCCCCAACCAAAGGACAGAGGCTGACTGAATGGATACAAAAGCAAGACCCCTATATATGCTGTCTACAAGAGACCCACCTCAAAGCAAGGGACACATACAGACTAAAAGTGAAGGGCTGGAAAAAAATATTCCACGCAAATGGAGACCAAAAGAAAGCAGGAGTCGCAATACTCATATCAGATAAAATAGACTTTCAAATAAAGGCTGTGAAAAGAGACAAAGATGGACACTACATAATGATCAAAGGATCAATCCAAGAAGAAGATATAACAATCATAAATATATATGCACCCAACATAGGAGCACCGCAATATGTAAGGCAAACGCTAACGAGTATGAAAGAGGAAATTAATAGTAACACAATAATAGTAGGAGACTTTAATACCCCACTCACAACTATGGATAGATCCACTAAACAGAAAATGAACAAGGAAACACAAACTTTAATGGACACAATGGACCAGCTAGACCTAATTGACATCTATAGGACGTTTCACCCCAAAACAATCAACTTCACCTTTTTCTCAAGTGCACACGGAACCTTCTCCAGAATAGATCACATCCTGGGCCATAAATCTAGTCTTGGTAAATTCAAAAAGATTGAAATCATTCCAGTCATCTTTTCTGACCACAGTGCAGTAAGATTAGATCTCAATTACAGGAAAAAAAATTATTAAAAATTCAAACATATGGAGGCTAAACAACACGCTTCTGAATAACCAACAAATCGTAGAAGAAATCAAAATATGCATAGAAATGAATGAAAATGAAAACAAAACAACCCCAAACCTATGGGACTCTGTAAAAGCAGTGCTAAGGGGAAGATTCATAGCATTACAGGCCTACCTCAAGAAACAAGAAAAAAGTCAAATAAATAACCTAACTCTACACCTAAAGCAACTAGAGGAGGAAGAAATGAAGAACCCCAGGGTTAGTAGAAGGAAAGAAATCTTAAAAATTAGGGCAGAAATAAATGCAAAAGAAACTAAAGAGATCATAGCAAAAATTAAGAAAGCTAAAAGCTAGTTTTTTGAAAAAATAAACAAAACTGACAAACCATTAGCAAGACTCATTAAGAAACAAAGGGAGAAGAACCAAATTAACAAAATTAGAAATGAAAATGGAGAGATCACAACAGACAACACTGAAATACAAAGGATCATAAGAGACTACTACCAGCAGCTCTATGCCAATAAAATGGACAACTTGGAAGAAATGGACAAGTTCTTAGAGAAGTATAACTTTCCAAAACTGAACCAGGAAGAAATAGAAGATCCTAACAAAACCATCACAAGCAAGGAAATCGAAACTGTAATCAGAAATCTTCCAGCAAACAAAAGCCCAGGACCAGATGGCTTCACAGCTGAATTCTACCAAAAATTTAGAGAAGAGCTAACACCTATCTTACTCAAACTCTTCCAGAAAATTGCAGAAGAAGGTAAACTTCCAAACTCATTCTATGAGGCCACCATCACCCTAATACCAAAACCAGACAAAGATGCCTCAAAAAAAGAAAACTACAGGCCAATATCACTGATGAACATAGATGCAAAAATCCTTAACAAAATTCTAGCAAACAGAATCCAACAACATATTAAAAAAATCATTCATCATGACCAAGTGGGCTTTATCCCAGGAATGCAAGGATTCTTTAATATCCGCAAATCAATCAATGTAATACACCACATTAACAAATTGAAAGATAAAAACCACATGATTATCTCAGTAGATGTAGAAAAAGCCTTTGACAAAATTCAACATCCATTTATGATGAAAACTCTTCAGAAAGCAGGAATAGAAGGAACATACCTCAACATAATAAAAGCTATATATGACAGACCCACAGCAGGCATCACCCTCAATGGTGAAAAGTTGAAAGCATTTCCCCTGAAATCAGGAACAAGACAAGGGTGCCCACTCTCACCACTACTATTCAACATAGTTTTGGAAGTTTTGGCCACAGCAATCAGAGCAGAAAAAGAAGTAAAAGGAATCCAGATAGGAAAAGAAGAAGTGAAACTCTCTCTGTTTGCAGATGACATGATCCTCTACATAGAAAACCCTAAAGACTCTACCAGAAAATTACTAGAGCTAATCAATGAATACAGTAAAGTTGCAGGATATAAAATGAACACACAGAAATCCCTTGCATTCCTATACACTAACAATGAGAAAACAGAAAGAGAAATTAAGGAAACAATACCATTCACCATTGCAACAAAAAGAATAAAATACTTAGGAGTATATCTACCTAAAGAAACAAAAGACCTATACATAGAAAACTATAAAACACTGATGAAAGAAATCAAAGAGGACACAAACAGATGGAGAAATATACCGTGTTCATGGATTGGAAGAATCAATATTGTCAAAATGGCTATACTACCCAAAGCAATCTATAGATTCAATGCAATCCCTATCAAACTACCAACGGTATTTTTCACAGAACTAGAACAAATAGTTTCACAATTTGTATGGAAATACAAAAAAACCTCGAATAGCCAAAGTAATCCTGAGAAAGAAGAATGGAACTGGAGGAATCAACCTGCCTGACTTCAGACTATACTACAAAGCCACAGTCATCAAGACAGTATGGTACTGGCACAAAGACAGAAATATAGATCAATGGAACAGAATAGAAAGCCAAGAGATAAATCCACGAACCTATGGTCACCTTATCTTTGACAAAGGAGGCAAGGATATACAATGGAAAAAAGACAACCTCTTTAACAAGTGGTGCTGGGAAAACTGGTCAACCACCTGTAAAAGAATGAAACTAGAACACTTTCTAACACCATACACAAAAATAAACTCAAAATGGATTAAAGATCTAAATGTAAGACCAGAAACTATAAAACTCCTAGAGGAGAACGTAGGCAAAACACTCTCCGACATAAATCACAGCAGGATCCTCTATGACCCACATCCCAGAATTTTAGAAATAAAAGCAAAAATAAACAAATGGGACCTAATGAAACTTAAAAGCTTTTCCACAACAAAGAAAACTATAAGCAAGGTGAAAAGACAGCCCTCAGATTGGGAGAAAATAATAGCAAACGAAGCAACGGACAAAGGATTAATCTCAAAAATATACAAGGAACTCCTCCAGCTCAACTCCAGAAAAATAAAGGACCCAATAAAAAAATGGGCCAAAGAACTAAACAGACATTTCTCGAAGGAAGACATACAGATGGCTAACAAACACATGAAAAGATGCTCAACATCACTCATTATCAGAGAAATGCAAATCAAAGCCACAATGAGGTACCATTATACGCCAGGCAGGATGGCTGCTATCCAAAAGTCTACAAGCAATAAATGCTGGAGAGGGTGTGGAGAAAAGGGAACCCTCTTACACTGTTGGTGGGAATGCAAATTAGTACAGTCACTATGGAAAACAGTGTGGAGATTTCTTAAAAAGCTGGAAATAGAACTGCCATATGACCCAGCAATCCCACTTCTGGGCATACACACCGAGGAAGCCAGATCTGAAAGAGACACGTGCACCCCAATGTTCATCGCAGCACTGTTTATAATAGCCAGGACATGGAAGCAACCTAGATGCCCATCAGCAGACGAATGGATGAGGAAGCTGTGGTACATATACACCATGGAATATTACTCAGCCATTAAAAAGAATTCATTTGAATCAGTTCTAATGAGATGGATGAAACTGGAGCCCATTATACAGAGTGAAGTAAGCCAGAAAGATAAAGACCATTACAGTATACTAACACATATATATGGAATTTAGAAAGATGGTAATGATAACCCTATATGCAAAACAGAAAAAGAGACTCAGATGTATAGAACAGACTTGTGGACTCTGGGAGAAGGCGAGGGTGGGATGTTTCAAGAGAACAGCATCGAAACATGTATATTATCTAGGGTGAAATAGATCACCAGCCCAGGTTGGGTGCATGAGACAAGTGCTCAGGCCTGGTGCACTGGGAAGACCCAGAGGGATCGGGTGGAGAGGGAGGTGGGTGGGGGGACTGGGATGGGGAATAAAAAAATGAAAAAAAATAAATAAATAAAATTGGAAAAATTCTAAAAAAAAAAAAAAAAGATGCCTTTTTCATCATTGGGGATTGGAATGCAAAAGTAGGAAATCAAGAGATACCTGGAGTAACAGACAAGTTTGACCTTGGAGTACAACATGAAGCAGGGCAAAGGCTCACAGAGTTTTGTCAAGAGAACACGCTGATCATAGAAAACACCTCTTCCAACAACCAAAGAGACAACTTGACACATGAACATCATCAGATAGTCAATATCAAAATCAGCTTGATTATATTCTCTGCAGACAAAGATGCAGAAGCTCTATAGAGTCAGCAAAAAAAAAAAAAGACCTGGAGCTGACTATGGTTCAGATCATGAGCTCCTTACTGCTTCAGGCTTAAATTGAAGAAAACCATTAGGCACTTCAGGCATGACCTAAATCAATCTCCTAATGATTAGACAGTGGAGATGATGAATAGATTCAAGGGATTAGATCTGGTAGACAGAGTGCCTGAAGAACTATGGACAGAGGTTCATAATACTGTACAGTAGGCAGTGACCAAAACCATCCCCAAAAAAAAGAAAAACAAGTAGGCAAAGTGGTTGTCTGAGGAGGCTTTACAAATTGCTGAACAAAGAAGAGAAGTGAAAGGTGAAGGAGAAAGGGAAAGACATACCCACTGAATGCAGAGTTCCAGAGAATAGTGAAACGTAAGAAAGCTTTCTTAAATGAACAGTGCAAAGAAATAAAAGACATTAGAATGAGAAAGACTAGAGATCTCTTCAAGAAAACTGGAGATATAAAGGGAATATTTCATGCAAGGAAATGCACAATATAGGGCAGAAATAGTAAAGACCTAACAGAAGCAGGAAAGATTAAGAAGAGGTGGCAAGAATACACAGAACTATACATAAAAGGTCTTGGAGAACAAGATGGCGGAGGAGGAGGTGGACATGAAGTGCATCTCTCTTCACGGATGCATCGGGAACACATCTTCACACACACAAGTGCATAAAGCCCACCATCTGAGAGCGTGCAGGAGTACCTGACCAGCGGAAAAGAGTATATAGAACCATGCAAAAACTCATTAGGATGAAGGAACTAGGGGGAAAAACAGGAGTGTTAGTAGGTCTGGACCTGCCTTCAGTGGGTGGGGGAACTGAAGCAGGGGTCTGATCCCCACATTGGGGCAATTGTCTGAGTCAGAGGAAAAACATTTAAGGCTGAGAGGGAAACAGTTGATCTGTGGCAGCCTAAATGGAATGAGAATCAGCTGGTCCTTGCTGCAGGCATACATACCCCAGACAGGGACACAGGTCCCTCACTTACGACGCACAGTGGCTGGGAGCTGGCGCTTAGGGGTTGTGGAGCAACCCCAGGGCAAGGGCTGCTGTCAACTGTGGAGAGGTGGATAGAGGATGTGAGGGAGGAGACTGTGGTGGGAAATGCCTGTGGAGGAAAGCCAGGCAGCCATGGAAGCAAGGCGGTACTGCTGAGTCACACATAGGGGGTGGAGCCATCACCGTGGCCTCTCTCTCCCCACCCGTCAGCATTGGCAGCTGATCAATAGACAGGCTGGCCCATCAAGCGCCTGAGGCACCAAACTAGAGTAGGACCTCACCCAGCGTGTCCCTTCAAGTGCCCGACGTGCTGATCTCCAGACTAGGACCTCAGTCAGGGGCTCCCTCTATGTGCCTGACACTCAGAACAACATAGAAGGACCCCAGGCAAAGGGGTCCTCTACATGCCTGGATGGGCAGAGCTATGGAGAAAGACTAGCCAAAGAGGCCTTCTGATCGCCAGCTTCCAGAGGCTCAAAAACAGACTGACAGCACGAGAACTCCTGAGGCTGAGGCAGTCCGTGTCCCTGCACACTCGGCGCCACCAGGGTTCCTGTGACCCAAGCAACTGCAGCACCTTCACACACAGCCCTCATGGGGGCAGAACTGCCGCAGGCAGAGAGAAGTCTTTGCACATGGGGTCACTTCAGTTGTGTCCAACTCTTCACAACCCTGTGGACCGTGGCCTGCCAGGCTTCTCTGGCGGGGGGGGGGGGGGGTCTTCAGGCAAGAATACTGGAATGTACTGGCCAGTACTGGTTGCCATACCCTTCTAGAGCACTATACTTCCTGCTGCCTTAGCCGCCAGCCCCCCTGAGTACCTGGTGCTGCCAGAACCCCTGCGACCCAAGCAGCTGCAGCACCTCCACACCTGGCCCTCACAGGGGCAGAGCCAAGTCCTCCAGGGCAGCCTCAGGGGCAAACCCCAGTGGACGACTCACATGCAGAGGGTCGTCTGGAAATAAAACCACAACTGAAACCCAGGGGCAGTGTGGCTAAGGAAGAAGACCCAAAATCTCCCCACCAGCTGTACAAGCTGCAGATTAAATGCACACAATCAACTAGGCAGACTCTGTGTCTATGGAAGAGATAAAAGGACACTGAGAGCTCCCACAAAAGAAAACGCACTAGTTCTGATAGCTGTGGACATTGGAGGCAAGAACGCAAGGGAGTAGGACCAGATTAGAGCCTGAGCTGCCCCCACGGCAGCCCCAGAGACCAGCCCAGTGTTGGAGGGCGTCCCAGGGAGGCGAGGTGGACTGTGGCTCCCTGACAGCAGTAACTCAAGAAAAACCTTTACTACTCTTATGTTTTGACTTGCTCTGTAGTGCTTTTGGATATTCTTTCTTTTTCTTTTTTTCCCTCTCCCCCGCCTCTTCTGTGTAGTTGTCGATTTTATTGGCACTATGAAATCTGCTTAAGCTTTTGAGTTCTTTTTTTTCAATCACACTTTTTATTGTTGTTATAAATCTCTGCTTCTACATTGGGCCTTTGCAGTTCTGTGGAGTTTTCCTTTATTTTATTTTTTTTCTTTCCTTTTTTTTTTTTTAATTTTAATTTTTAAACCTATTATTATTCTTTCTACATTTATTCCTTTGTTTGCTTTTCCCTACTGTTCTTTTCCCCTTGCAGTTAATCTTTAATGTATATAAATCTTCTTTATCTACCTCTATTTAACTTTGAATATCTATTCTTTGTTTTTTTTTCTTTACTTTCCTCTCAACATATTTGCTAGTTTTGTTTTCTTTGCTTTAATCCTCAACTGGCACCTTGCTCTAGTTTTGTTTTCCAGTTTGTGCTTTAGTTAGTTTTGTTCCTAACTGGTAGACATAATTTTTGATTTCCTCTCTTCACCAGGTCAATCTAGTGCACTTTACTTTTGTTGGACTGTTCTGATTTTGCTTATGGGTGTATATGTATAGGTGTATATTCCATTATTTTAATTATTTTGCCTGATTTTGTAACAGCCATTTGTCTGGGGTTCATCTTTGGTTGCTCATTTTTGCGTATTTGTTTTAATCTCACTTAATGCCATAACAAACCACTTCTGGAATCTTCATTCCTGACCAGGGATCAAACCCTGAGCCTTTGGAATGAGGGCACTTACCCCAAGACCTCAGACTACCAGAGAACTAATCCTAGGGATTATCAAACAGTGAGAACTCCCACAAAGGAAATCACTTGAATATAAGACCCAGCGTCACCCAGCCACAAGTAGCACCCTGTGCAGGATGCCTCATCCAAACAACAAACAAAACAAAAATAGAAACCCAATCGTCAGCAGACAGGATGACCACCTCACTCAGCCTTGCCCATCAGAGGAAAAACAACAACAACAACAACAAACCAGCACAAATCCCACCCTATATGAAGTTTACACATACCACTGCACCAACATTAGGAGGGCAGAAACCAAAAGAAAGAAAGTATTCAACCTTGAAGCCTGGGAAAAGGAGACCTCAAACACAGTAAGTTTAAGAAAAGTAATGAAATGGCAGAGAAATACTGCATAAATTAGTAAACAAACTAGAAACACAGAAGCCAAAATAAATGAAGAGGAAATAGGCAAACTACCTGAAAAAAAAATCAGAATAATGATAGTAAAGATGATAAAAAAAAAAAACCTTGAAAACAGAATGGAGAAAATGCAAGAATCAATTAACAAAGACCTAGAAGAATTAAAGAATAAACATACAGAGACAAACAACACAATTACTGAAATTAAAAATACCGCAGAAGGAATCAATAGCAGAATATCTGAAGCAGAAGAACGAATTGGTGAGCTGGAAGATAAAATGGTAGAAATAACTTCTGAAGAAGAGAATAAAGTATGAATGAATGAAAAGAATGAAAAGAACTGAGGATAGTATCAGAGACCTCTGGGACAATGTCAAATGCACCAACATTCGAATTATAGGGGTCCGAGAAGAAGAAGAGAAAAAGAAAAGGTATGAGAAAATTTTTGAAGAGATTATACGTGAAAATATCCCCAACATGGAAAAGGAAATAATCAATCAAGTCCAAGAGGTACAAAGAGTCCCATACAGGATAAACCCAAGGAGAAACACTCCAAGACACATAATAATCCAACTAACAAAGATTAAACACAAGTAAAGAATATTAAAAGCAGCAAGAGGAAAGAAACAAGTAACATACAAGGGAAACCCAATACGTTTAACAGCTGATCTTTCAGCAGAAACTCTGCAGGCAAGAAGGGAATGGCAGGATATATTTTAAGTACTGAAAGGGAAAAATCTACAACCAAGATTACTGTACTCAGCAAGGACCTCATTCAAAATTGATGGATAAAAAGCTTGTCAGACAAGCAAAAGTTAAGAGAATTCAGTACCACCAAACAAGCTTTACAACAAATGTTAAAGGGACTTACAGAGTCAAGAAATGCAAGAGAAGAAAAAGATCTACAATATCAAACCCCAAACAGTTAACTGGCAATAGGAACATATATATCAATAATTACTTTAAATGTAAACAGATTAAATGCTCCAACCAAAAGCAGACTGGTTGAATGGATACAAAAACAAGACACATATATATGCTATCTACAAGAAACCCACTTCAGACCTAAAGACACATATAGACTGAAAGTGAGAGTCTGGATGGAAAAATATATTCTAGATGTTCAGAAGGAAAAATAGTCTAGATGGAAAAATACATTCCATGCAGATGGAAAGCAAAAGAGAACTGGAGTAGCAATGTTCATATCAGACAAAATAGACTTTAAAATAAAGACTATTACAAGAGATAAAGAAGGACACTACATAATGATCAAGGGATCAATCCAAGAGGAAGACATAACAATTGTAAATATCTATGCACCCAACATAAGAGCACCTCAATACATAAGACAAACACTAACAGACATAAAAAGAGAAATTGACAGTAACACAATAATAGTAGGAGACTTTAACAGCCCACTCACACCAATGGACAGATCATCGAAACAGAAAATTAATAAGGAAACACAAGTCTTAACTGAAACATTAGATGAGATGGATCTCATTGATATCTTCAGGACATTCCATCCAAATGCAGAAGAATACATCTTCTCAAGTGCACATGGAACATTCTCCAGGATAGACCACATCTTGGGTCACAAATCAAACCTCAGTAAATTTAAGAAAACTGAGATCATATCAAGGATCTTTTCTGACCACAGTGCTATGAGACTAGATATCAAATACAAGAGAAAAACTGTAAAAAACACAGGCACATGGCAATTAAACAATATGTTTCTAAGTAACCAACAGGTTACTGAAGAAATCAAACGGGATATCAAAAAATTTCTAGAAACAAATGACAATGAAAACACGACAACTTAAAACCTATGGGATGCAGCAAAAGCAGTTCTAAGAAGGAAGTTTATAGCAATACAATCTTACCTCAAGAAATAAGAAGAACATCGAATAGACAACATAACTTTACACCTAAAACAATTGGAAAGGAAGAGCAAAACCCCCCAAAATTAGCAGAAGGAAAGAAATCATAAAAATCAGAGCAGAAATAACTGAAAAAGAAATGAAAGAAACAATAGTAAAGCTTAATAAAACTAAAAGCTGGTTCTTTGAGAAGACACACAAAGTTGACAAACCTTTAGCCAGACTCATCAAGGAAAAAAGAGAGAAGAATCAAATCAACATAATTAGAAATGAAAAAGGAAAGGTTACAACAGACAAAGCAGAAATACAAAGGATTATAAGAGACTATTATGAACAACTATATGACAATAAAATGGATAACCTGGAAGAAATGGAGAGATTCTTAGAAAAGTTCAATCTTCCAAGGCTGAACTGGGAAGAAATAAAAATTATGAACAACCAAATTATAAGCACTGAAATTGAAGCTGTGATAAAAAAATCTCGCAAAAAAACAAAAGCCCAGGACCAGATGGCTTCACAGGAGAATTCTATCAAAGATTTAGAGAACAGCTAATGCCTATCCTTCTAAAACTCTTTCAAAAAATCACAGAGGAAGGAACACTTCCAAACTCATTCTATGAGGCCACCATCACCCCAATACCAAAACCAGACAAACAACACAAAAAAAGAAAACTACAGGCCAATATCACTGATGAACACAGATGCAAAAATCCTCAATGAAATTTTAGCAAACAGAATTGAACAATACATTAAAAAGCTCATACATCATGATCAAGTTGCGTTTATTCCAGGGATGCAGGACTCTTCAATATATGCAAATTAATGTGATACACCATATTAACAAATTGAAAGATAAAAACCATATGGTAATCTCAATAGATGCAGAAAAAACCTTTGACAAAATTGCACCTATTTATGATGAAAACTTCAAAAAATGGGCACAGAAGGAACCAACCTCAACATCGTAGAGGCCATATATGATAAGCCTACAGCAAACATTATTCTCAATGGTGAAAAATTGAAAGCATTCTCCCTAAGATCAGGAACAGGACAAGGGTGTTAAGTTTCACCACTATTATTCAACGTAGTTCTGGAAGTCCTAGCTACAGCAATCAGAGAACAAAAAGAAATAAAAGGAATCCAGATTGGAAAGAAGTAAAGCTCTCATTGTTTGCAGATGACGTGATACTGTAAATAGAAAACCATAAAGATACTATCAGAAAATTACTAGAGCTAATCAGTGAATTTAGCCAAGTCATAGGATACAAAATCAACACACAGAAATCACTTGCATTTCTATATACTAACAATGAAAAATCAGAAAGAGAAATCAAGGAATCAATTCCATTCACCATTGTAACAAAAAGAATAAAATATCTAGGAATAAACTTATCTAAGGAGAAAAAAGAAGTGTGCACAGAAAATTTTAAGACACTGATGAAAGAAATCAAAGATGACATAAACAAATGGAGAGATGTTCCATGTTTCTGGGTAGGAAGAATAAATATTGTGAAAATGACTATACTACCAAACACAATCTACAGATTCAATGTGATCCCTATCAAATTACCAATGGCAGTTTTCACAGAACTAGAACAAAACATTTCACAATTCATAGGGAAACACAAAAGACCCTGAATAGCTAAAGCAGTCCTAAGAAAGAAAAATGGAGCTGGAGGAATCAACCTTCCTGACTTCAGATGATACTACAAAGTTACAGTCACCAAGACAGGATGATACAGACACAAAAACAGAAATATAGACCAATGGAACAAGACAGAAAGCCCAGAAACAAACCCATGCACCTATGGGTACCTTATTTTTGACAAAGGAGGCAATAATATACAATGGGGCAAAGACAACCTCTTCAATAAATGCTGCTGAGAAAACTGGATAGCTACATGCAAAAGAATGAAATTAGAACACTTCCTAATACCATACACAAAGATAAACTCAAAATGGATTAAAGACCATTGATGTAAGACCAGAAACTATAAAACCCTTAGAGGAAAACATAGGCAGAACACTCGATGACATAAATCAAAGCAAGATCCTCTATGACCCACCTCCTAGAGTAATAGAAATAAAAACAAAAGTAAACAAGTGGGACCTGATTAAATGTAAAAGCTTTTTCACAGCAAAGGAAACTAAGCAAGGTGAAAAGACCACCCTTAGAATGGGAGAAAATAATAGCAAATGAAACAACTAGCAAAGGATTAATTTCCAAAATATACAAGCAGCTCATACAACCTGAAAAACAAACAACCCAATCAAAAAGTGGGGAAAAGACCTAAACAGACATTTCTCCAAAGAAGACAGACAGATGGCTAACAAATACATGAAAAGATGCTCAATATCCCTCATTATTAGAGGAATGCAAATCAAAACTACAAAGAGATATCACCTCACACTGATCAGAATGGTCATCATCAGAAGTCTACAAACAATAAATGCTGGAGTGGGTGTGGAGAAAAGGGAACCCTCTTGCACTGTAGGTGGGAATGTAAATTGATACAGCCACTATGGAAGATGGTATGGAGATCCCTTAAAAATCTAGGAATAAAACTACCATATGACTCAGCAATCCCTCTCCTAGGCACATACCCTGAAGAAACCAAAATTGAAAAAGACACATGTAATCCCATTGTTCATTGCAGCACTATATACAATAGCTAGAACACGAATGCAACCTAGATGTCCATTTACAGATGAATGGATAAAGAAGTTGTAGTACATATACACAATGGAATATTACTCAGCCATATAAAGGAATGCATTTGAGTCAATTCTAATGAGGTGGATGAACCTAGAGCCTATTATACACAGTGAAGTGAGTCAGAAAGATAAAGATAAATATCGTATACTAACACACATATACGGAATCTAGAAAAATGGCACTGAAGAATTTATTTGCAGGGCAGCAGTGGAGAAACAGACATAGAGAATAGACTTATGGACATGGGGAGGGGAGGAGAGGATGAGATGTACGGAGAGAGTTGCATGGAAACTTATATCATCATATGTAAAATAGACAGCCAATGGGAATTTGCTGTATGGCTCAAGAAACTCAAACAGGGGCGCTGTATCACCCTAGAGAGGGCTTAGTTGGGGAGGGGCATGGGAGGGAGGTTCAAAAGGGAGGGGATATATTGTATACCTATGGTTTATTCATGTCGAAGTTTGACAGAAAACAACAAAATCCTGTAAAGTAATTATCCTTCAGTTAAAAAATAAATAAGCTAAAATACAAACAAACAAAAATATAGTGATGTATAACATGGAACAGTAGATTGAAATTAAAGGTAATAATGTAGATATACTAACTCACAAGTGGGAGTGGTTTTACATGTTTTTAAGAAAAGTTGTAGTTTAACCAGGAAAAAAAAAAAAGGTCTTAATGATCTGGATAACCACAATGATGTGGTTACTCACCTAGAGCCAACATCCTGGAGTGTGAAGTAAAAATGGGCCTTAGGAAGCATTACAAGGAATAAAGCTAGTGGAGGTGATGGAATTCCAGCTATTTCAAATCCTAGAAGATGATGCTGTTAAAGTGCTGCCCTCAATATGACAGCAAATTTGGAAAGCTCAATAGTGGTCACAGAACTAGAAAAGATCAGTTTTCATTCCAATTGCAAAAGAGGGCAATGCTCTTTTTTAGAATTTTCCATCTAGGTTACGATTGCATTCATTTTACATATTAGTAAGATTATGTTCAAAATCCTTCAAGCTAGGCTTCAGGAGTATGTGAACCAAGAACTTCTAGATGTCCAAGTTGGTTTTTGAAGAGGCAGAGGAACTAGAGATCAAATTCTCAACATTCATTGGGTCACAGAATGGAATTGTTGGATCACAGTGGAATTCCAGGAAATCTGGAATCTATTTCTGCTTCATTGACTACACTAAAGCCTTTCACTGTGTCAATCACAACAAACTGGAAAATTCTTAAAGAGATGGGAATACCAGAACACCTTATCTGCCTCCTGAGAAACCTGTATGCGGGTCAAGAAGCAACAGTTAATGGGACATGGAACAATGGAACATGGAACAAAATTGGGAAAAAAGTATGAGAAGGCTGTGTATTGTCATCCTGCTTATTTAACTTCTTTGCAGTGTACATCATATAAAGTGCCAGGCTGGACGAATTATAAGATTGCCAGGAATCAAGATTGCCTGGAATCAAGATTGCCAGGAGATATACCAACAGCCTCAGATAGGCAAATGATATAATGGCAGAAAGTGAAGAGGAACTAAAGAGTGTGGCACTTGTCTGGGAAACTATCTCTCCTTCAAATGTCAAAGAGAGCCTTGATGGGTGGAATATTTTGACTTAGGTTTCTCTTTTTATCACTTCGACTATATCGTGCCACTCCTTTCTGGCCTGCATAGTTTCTGTTGAAAAGTTGGCTGAAAATGTAACAGAAGTTCCCTTGAATACAACTAGATAGGTTGCTTACATTTCCATCCAAATTTTGGATAAGTGGACTTATGTAGAAGACATGCTGTGGGTACCAGTAGTGCACTCCCCTTGTATGCTATCAGGGCGCCCCATGCAGGCTGAGTGGGCCTTCCTGTTGTGGTGGAGCATGCTGTGGGCATGCTGGTATATGGGACTCTCCCTTGTCCAGTTGGCTGCCAGGCCCTGCCGCCTCCAGAAGCTACTGGTTTGCTGGTGGAAGGAGCCACATCCTGGCAGAGCTGGCTGCCAGGCCTGCAGAGCCCTGGGATTTGTGCTGAGCCGCTGGTGGGCAAGGCAGGATCCTGGTGAGCTGGCTGCAGGCTCAGGGTGATCCAGGGCAGGTCCCGTGGGGCCCAGGGGGTCCTGAGGCTTGTGTCAGCCCACTGGTGTGAGGTGTGGTCTTGGCACGCTGGCTGTGAGTCCAGGGCTACCCGTGCTAGTTCTGGCCTTGGGGGTACCAGGGCTTCTGCGGACCTGCTAGAGGGTGGGGCCAGGTCCCTGCTCGGCCTGAGGGGTCCCGAGACTAGTGGAGACCAGCTGGTGGGTGGGTAAGTCCTGGAGCTCATAGGCTAGAGAGGACTCCAAAATGGGGCTTGCCAGCACCAGTGTCCTTGTGGTAGAATGAGCTCCCAGCAGTGGCTGCCACCAGTGTCTGTCTCTAGGGAAGTCCCCGTTGCCTCCTGCTGGTCTAGGAGGCTGTCCAAGGGCAGAAAGTGAGTCTGACCCAGGCTTCTTTCAGATTGTTGCTTCTGAACTGGGACTTAAAGTGTGTGATTCTGCGCATGCCCTGTTTGAGTGGGGCCTCTATTTCCTACAGGCCCCTAACTCTCCTGAATGCAAGCTGCACCTTCAAAGCCAGATGTTCTGGGGGCTTGTCTCCCTGGTGCCAGGACCCCCACAGCTGGGAAGCCTGATATGGGTCTTGGACCCTTCACTCCTTGGGGAGAGGTTCTGCAATTGTGACTATCCTCCTGTTCGTTGGTCACTTACTTGGGTCTTGATGATACCATGTCTCCACTCCTCCTATCCTTCTTGTTGTGGTTCCTTCTTCATATCTTTAGTTGTAGATCTTTTCTGCGAGTCTTCAGGTCATTTCTATTGATAGGTGGTCTGCAAACAGGTTTAATCTTGGTGTGCCCCTGGGAGGAGGGAGGCAGGGTCTTCCTACTCTACCATCCTGGTGACCAACAAATCATTTACTTCAGGATTTCTCAGCCTTGGGCTTCCCTGATGGCTCAGTTGGTAAAGAATCTGCCTGCAGTGCAGGAGACCCTGGTTCGACTCCTGGGTCGGGAAGATCCCTTGGAGAAGGGATAGGCTATCCACTCCAGTATTCTTGGGCTTCCTTTGTGGCTCAGCTGGGAAAGAATTTGCCTGCAATGGGACAGACCTGGGTTTGATCCCTGGGTTGGGAAGATCCCCTGGAGAAGGCAAAGGCTACCCACTCCAGTATTCTGGACTATACAGTCCATGGGGTTGCAAAGAGTCAGACACGACTGAGCAACTTTCACTTTCACTTTTTCAACTTTGGCAGAATTGACAGTTGGACTTGGTAATTCTTTGCTGTGGGGGCTGTCCTGTATATTGTTGGATGTATAGCAGCATCCCTGGCTCCTCTCTAACCCAGATGCCTCCAAGACATTTTCAAATATCCCCTTTCAGGGGCAGGGGACAAAATCCCTCCCACCTTGTTTGAGCACCGCTGTATTAGATCACCTTTAAGTTACATGCACATGTAATACTATGGTAGAAATTATATACACTGCAGCAGCTGTGGACATTTCAGAAGGCTGTTTGACCACAGCAGAATGTTACAGAGGTGATAGTCTAATATTCTGTAATCCTTGTAGATAAAATTTTCTATAGCTCTTGTAAGAAAAAAGCAAAACAATGGAGAAAGGTCAGAAAGATTGGCAACATGAAGCTCTAGGCAGAGTGAGAGCTGCAGGCTAGTCACAGACGTGAGAGGGGGTGGATTCAAAGTGGCATGATGGGCTTAGCTGTTATTCTCACAAAGACGAGTCTGAGCTGGGAAATGGTTGTCCTCTCAAATCCAAGTCGGGGGCCACTGGGAACTCAGTCCTGCGTGGGGGGCACAGTCTACCAGAGCCCCGGTAGGCCGGCTGGGTTTCCTGGATATATTGGAATTTATAGAAATCTACATGGTTTTGTAGTATTTACTGCTTTTACTGCAGTAATGGGAGGACAGTGATTTTTCCAAAGAATACTTTTGAAGGCACGGTGAGGACGAGTATGGTTTGCCTGGATAAATGCAGTCCCTTTAGGTTCCTACTCGTTAAATGAGCAAGAAGAGAAAGGTGTAGCACTGTTCCACCAGGTGGTGCTGTATCTGACTCATTCATCAAGCACGGCTGAATCAGGTCTTCTGTGACCCTGTCTTTCCCAGTGTATTTTCTCAGTCCTTTTGAAATAATTGGATTGAGCCTATACTTCAAATGAAAGGTATCTGCCAATTAAACAAAAATCCCATTCTACTGTTTATCTCTACTTCTGATTCAGACTGTGTGCATTTCTATTCCAAGCATCTTGGCACCAAAGCTCAGGTGCACAAGGCACCAGAGTTTCCTGCATTCATAACAAAAGATTTCTTCTTCCTTTCAGTTTTAATTAATGTCATCACCGGGTGATTTTATGACTGGCAAGTGCAAGCAAAGCTGATAGAAAAACCTTTTAACTTTAATTTCTTCAATATTCTGCTGTTATCAGATATAAATTTCATGCCTACCCTCAGCAGCCTGGGATATAAAACAGGAAGAAGTTAGGATATTAAAATGCTTTGCAGACACAATTATGTGCTCCAAAAGAGAGTCCTATGACTTGGAGGTCTGTTAACATGACCCATAGATGGGGAACTTGGCCATGATATGACTGAGTAGCCTCATGTCAAAAAGAAGTCTATATATTGAATATCCTGGGATTAACCATAATGAAAAGAATATGAAAAAGAATATATATATATATATATATATATATATATATATATATGTGAATCACTTTGCTCTACAGTAGAAATTAACATTGTAAATCGACTGTACTTCAATAAAATAAATTAACAAAAAACTCAAGACGTTCCAAGGGCTCTTTTAAGCAATTAGCTCTTAACTGGATGGTTGTGAGATTCACCATCGACTGAAATTTTTAATCCCTGGGGTAGAAAAAGGATACAAGTATCTTTACCTTTTATAAATTCTTCAGATGGGTCTGCCAGTATGTATGAGCCAGGTGGAAAGAATTTCCATGCAGCTGTTACAAGTATTTCTTTTTTTTTTTTTGGTCACTTTGTTTTGTTATAGGAAGAGAGACTATTGTTGACCCTCAGGAGAGGTAGCCTTAAATGTATAGCAACATAGTAAGGGACCCTCAAGAAGGATGAGCTGGTAGTCAGTGATGGATGGGGGAATCACTGTATTACACTCATATCCACATCTATTTAAAACACTGTCAGAAGAAAAAGACAAATGACGTGGTCTCAAGGTGACAAGTCAGACAGAGAGCAGGCAAAGTGGAAGTCAAAGGTAGAAGTAAAGAAAATGGAAGGAAAACCTGCCCTCACTGGCTTATCATATCAGTTCAGTTCAGTTCAGTTCAGTTGCTCAGTCGTGTCCGACTCTTTGCGACCCCATGAATCGCAGCACACCAGGCCTCCCTGTCCATCACAAACTCCTGGAGTTTACTCAAACTCATGCCCATTGAGTCGGTAATGCCATCCAGCCATCTCATCCTCTGTCGTCCCCTTCTCCTCCTGCCCCCAATCCCTCCCAGCATCAGGGTCTTTTCCAATGAGTCAACTCTTCGCATCAGGTGACCAAAGTATTGGAGTTTCAGCTTCAGTGTCAGTCCTTCGGATGAACACCCAGGACTGATCTCCTTTGGGATGGACTGGCTGGATCTCCTTGCAATACAAGCGACTCACAAGAGTCTTCTCCAACACCACAGTTCAAAAGCATCAATTTTTCGGTGGTCAGCTTTCTTCACAGTCCAGCTCTCACATCCATACATGACCACTGGAAAAACCTATAGCCTTGACTAGACGGACCTTTGTTGGCAAAGTAATGTCTCTGCTTTTTAATATGCTATCTAAGTTGATCATAACTTTCCTTCCAAAGAGTAAGCGTCTTTTAATTTCATGGCTGCAATCACCATCTGCAGTGATTTTGGAGCCCCCCAAAAATAAAGTCTGACACTGTTTCCACTGTTTCCCCATCTATTTCCCATGAAGTGATGGGACCAGATGCCATGATCTTAGTTTTCTGAATGTTGAGCTTTAAGCCAACTTTTTCACTCTCCTCTTTCACTTTCATCAAGAGGCTTTTTAGTTCCTTTTCACTTTCTGCCATAAGGGTGGTGTCATCATATACCTCTGTTTAAAAGTTATTAAAAGCATAACAATGCACATGTGTCATGTATTTTCCATCAAAATAATGAAGAGGAAAAGCGAGGACAGGCGAAAAGGCCAGGACTTTCAGTTAGTAAAGCAAACACAATTCTACATCACAGTCTTGCCTAGGGCAAGGCCTGACCATAAAGTGAACTTCCTTTAGAACTCACTAAAAACAAATAGTTCTTCCTTTGAGTATTTTAATACAAATATATTGGTAAAAAATCCTCATCTAACAAATAAAAACACAACAACTGACTGAAAGATTTAAAGACACTGGGAAGCAGGATGGGCTGGTAGAGGAGACCCTCAACCAGCGGTTTTTTTCTCTGTTCAGCGTTGTAAGTGCACCCCAGTGATGGACCTCAGGGACCTCCGAAGGGTCTGTACCCACCTTGTTCTAGAGAAGCACTTCCTAAATTGTCATGTGTCTTTCCCTTGGCTCCCTCCTAGCTCCACCCATAGTTAAGATGTGAAGAAAAAGAAAACTTCCTCAGTGAAATACACTTGGAAAACACTATACACTATACGCCCTTCTTAGAGATTTCTGCTGCACTCAGGCATGTTTAAAGGGCATCAGAATATTTGAGAGACTCTGGGAGAGGAGAATCTGTGTAGCTGACCCAGCATTTCCCAAGTTTACATCCCCTTCCCTGTCCTTGCTTCACCCCCAGGAATACTCATCAGCTTCGCACAGCCAACTGGTCTCCTCCAGGAGAGTGTTTGGGAAAGGCTGTCTCATGGGTGCAGGTATTGCATCTTCTTGCCACACTCAAAGGATTACAAAGGTTGACAAGACTTACCAAGAGGATCTACTTAATATCCTGAGAGTTCAGAGTTTTGCTTAAATTTGGCTTCTTGGTACAGTTATTTAGCTTTTGCCCTATCATTCTCCTGATTGAAACGTCATCTGTGTTGGGAAATAATTGCTTTGTGATTCCTGTAACGACAACAATAAAACACAGAAATACACTTTATCAGATGGGAGTAGAGTCACGAAAACAAAGAACAAACCAGTGGTTACCGGTGGGGAGGGGGGAGTAGGGGAGGGGCGATGTTGGGCTGGGGGGATAAGAGGTACAATGATTATGCATAAAATAAGTTATATGGGCTTCCCTTGTGGCTCAGCCGGTAAAGAATCTGCCTCCAATGCAGGAGATCCTGGTTTGAATCCTGAGTCAGGAAGATCCCCTGGAGAAGGGATAGGCTATCCACTCCAGTGTTCTTGGGCTGCCCTGGTAGCTCAGCTGGTGAAGAATCCACCCGCAATGCGGGAGATCTGGGTTTGATCCCTGAGTTGGGAAGATCCCCTGGAGAATGGAAAGGCTACTCACTCCAGTATTCTGGCCTAGAAAATTCCATGGACAGTCCATGGGGTTGCAAAGAGTCGGACACGACTGAGCGACTTTCACTTCACCTGGAGAGGGGATAGGCTATCCACTCCAGTATTTTGGCCTGGAGAATACAATCCATGAGGTTACAAAGAGTCTGAAACAGCTGAGCAACTTTCTCTTTCACGTTCACTGTACAACCTGGGAAATAGAGCCAATATTTTATAATAACTGTAAATAGAGTATAAACATTAAAAACTGTGAAACACTATATTGCATGTGTGTATGCTCAATCACTGAGCCATGTCCGACTCTTTTTACCCCATGGACTATAGCCGGCCAGGCTCCTCTGTCCATAGGATTCTCCAGGCAAGAATACTAGAGTGGGTAGCCAGTGGGAGATCTTTCCCACCCAGGGACTGAACTCACATCTCCTGTGTTCCCTTGCATTGGCAGGTGGATTCTTTACCACTGAGCCACCTGAAAGCCCCAAAACACTATATTGTACTCCTGTAATTTATATAATACTATACATCAACTATACTTGAATAAAAATAAGTAAATTAATTAAAAACCCACATTATCAGGACTTTGCATCTTAAGATATGAACTGAGATAAAACACCAAGCACCATGGACATTATAATCTTTGCCCCCATTTTGAAAAAGCAGCCCAAACTCCCATGTGATATTTAAACTATATAGGCAGATTTTCCGAAGCAAAGCAAGAGATAACTAGGTCTATATCATAAACTGAGAACATATGTATGAGTCTTCCTATGGTCCCACCCAGCTTTACCCTTATTGCTTGTTCTGAATACCATGTGCCCTTGACCCAAAATGCTGAGAATTTATTTTTACCCATTCCCAGAATCAATTGAAACAAGCAGATTCTGACTATTTTCCAACTAAGAAATGATGTAATATCAGAATACAGAGAGCTGGGATTCAGTGAGTATTTAAAATTGTTACTTGATAACCTAGATTATTATATTTAAGGAGATTAACTTAAAAACTGTCAGTAGGATGGTTACATTAAACTTTCATTTTTCTGAATAGAAGATAAGGGATATTTCTAACCAAAATAAGAAAAAGAATACAAGATATGAAGAGTTACTAAAATTTTGTTGGGGTGAATTTTGAAACTTTACTCTTCTAAAGCTATGAATTGTATGAATTCAAGTTTTTAGTGATATAGAATTCACTTTTATTTTAATAACCACTTAAAATTTTTTAAACGAATTAATTTTTGGCTGTGCTGGGCTCTTGTTGCTGTTCATCGGCTTTCTCTATCCGTGGTGGCGCATATTTGTCTTTCTCAGTAGGTGCATGGGCTTAGATACTCCTCAACATGTGGGATCTTCCTGGACCAGGGATCGAACCTGTGTCCTCTGCATTCTTAACCACTGGACCACCAAGGAAGTCCCATTAACCACTTTTAATGTAAAGTTGTTCCACAAAATTCACCATGTATCATACATAAGAGGTTTAGGCTATCCTGAGATATCTCTCATAGAAAAATAAATTTGAAGAAAAAAAGGTAATGAAAGAACAACTAAATGTTGAATGGAAAAATTATTTCAGATTCATGTGACACAATATAATGCAATCATATCACCTATAATTTCTTGAACTTCATTCTGATTCATAGCTGGTTTCACAGCCTTGTCCCGTGAAGTAGAGGATTTTGCCCCCGTCAGGCTGTGTGTGGCCATGTATTCATTTGTGTAAAGCACTTGCATTAAATCATTAATGAACTTCTGAGGCTTGCTCTTGTTGCAACGTGCAATCTGCCATTTTTCAATCTTGAACTAAAAAATTAAAAAATAATTGAAATAACTGAAAAAGGAAAGGAGTATCTGAAGAAATATATTACTCATTGAATTAATACAGACCAGAAAACAAAATCAACATTCTTTAAAGTGATGCCCATATATTTAATATATATTGATATATATATCAGGGGTTAGAGTTAGATGTTATTTTTGAGATAAATTCCCAATATTTATGAGGTATTTGTTCCAGAGTGCATTCAAATTCTTGCCATGTAATCTGGATTTGGCACTTTAAGGATTATTCCACCCTCAACCTTTCCTACTAAACAGAATAATGGCCCACGGACAACAACCACATCGTCATCCCTGAAACCTGTGAATGTGTCACCTTATATGGGAAAATCAACTTTGCAGGTGTCATTAAAGGACCTTGACATGGGGAAAGTTGAAGAGTATGCTGGGTTATTCAGAAAGGCCCAATCTAATTATGAGACTTTTAAAATTTTACCTTTTTTACACTTAAAATTCATGTACTTTATTGCAAGTATGCAAGTATTACATACACACATACATATATAATTTTATGTGTATAAATATATACACACACTTAGCAGTGTCTGGTACATAATAAGCACACAATAAGTGTTTAATAATAATAAATAATAATAAAGAAAATGGCTAACGTTTATTGAGGTCTCACGTGAGCCCTTTGAACACAGAAGAGAGGACAAGAAAGAAGACAGAGGAAGGAGAGGCTTGAGGAGTGAGGGGTTTGCCTGCTCTCACTGGCTTTGAATTCGGGGGAAGACCTCGGATCAGGGCATGTGGGAACATCCTTCAGTTTACAGTTGACAAGAAAACAGGGAACTCAGCTGTAGCGCCACGAGAAACTGAATTCTAGAACCCACATGGGCAGGAAACAGAGCCTTCCCCCGAGCCTCTAGAAAGGAAAGAACTAGCCAGCACCCTGAGTTTATAGCCTTTGTGTTTGTAATATCATAAATCACTCAGTTTGTGGGATCCTGTTACACCGCAGGAGGAAACTGGTACACTAAGAGTCAAGTATTCCGAAGGCTAGATTGTGAGCAGTGACAGTAATTACTACCCTTGAAGGCACATTTTCCCAGGCTGATTCTAACAAAACTTGTATTTTTTTTTTCCATTTATTTTTATTAGTTGGAGGCAAAACTTGTATTTTTAGCTTCTGTTTCTTGATTAAGAGAAATTGGTATAGAAGACAAAGAATTGTGTTCAGCCAGCATGTACAGGCTGAAATTCACCTGGTCTCAATAATTCAGTTTTATAACCTTTAATGCATAATTGTCCTTTTCTCACTGGTTTAAGAATTTTCTAGTTTAATAACTTCATCATTGTCCACCATTTATTTTCTAAACTGGATATTTGCTTCACAGATATTAGATTTATTGTAAAAAAATTGTTTTATGTCATCAGAATATTATGATTGACCTAAAGTTCCATAAAGTGATCTGATAAGAAGATGACTATGTTGTTCTGTGATTTTCATTTTGCCTGTAACTGCACCCCAGAGAAAGATGGGACAGTCTCCCTGCTGACCTGCTTCTCATCCGTCTGATGGTCTTCCTCAGCTTTCAGGGAGATGGGTGAACTGGAATTAGAGTTAGAATTACTGCACGTAGAAGCAAAGGAATCCGGCGATGAGTTATTCGCTGCTCTCCAGAGGGTGGATGCGGATGTGGACAGGGTTCCTCCACCCTTGAGCAGTGCCTCTGCCATCCCGACCAGCTCTTCAAACTGAGTGACGGCCTGTGGTAACACTAAAATGGCAAGAACAAGTAGCACTTTACAGATGCTTGTCATAACAGCATAGACACGTATTTTTTATGATGTGTCTATGCAGAGAAGTATATAGAACAAATTGTTAACACTTGCTACCTCTGGAAAATGAACATGGCAAGAACAGTGATTGGAACACATTTACTTTTTATTATTCAGTAATTTAATAATTGCTGAATAATAGTAGATCAGTGTTAAATCATTTGGTTGTTGTACCCAAATATATATGCATTACTTTGTAACTAAAAAATGTTTTTAGAAGTTGATTCTTTTTCTAATTGCTAATGGCATTATATGAAAGTGCTTAATCTCTTGTTTGGAGACATAACTGATTGTATCACCTTCCATCAGGCCAGTTTAAGTAACAAGATTAAATAAATCAGTTTCTCACTAAATCTTCTATAATCATAGTGTGTGACTCGCCAGGGAGTCAAATGACATCAAATTATTAAAAATTTATGGCCACAATTCAAATCTATGTGTTCACATATAACAGATGGATTTTGGTAGTCAACTTGAATGTTCTCTTTGTTCCTTTTTTTAAATGGAAACTTACACATTCATAGGTTTCATGTCTCCATGTAAAATGGTCTTCTCTGTTGTTATATCTAGTTTGTTTCCTAAGGACAAATAACATTTTGTTGGAGTTGGAAGACACTTTGAATTCTCTCTAATTCAACTCCTCACTCTGGTTGGGGGTAATGCCTGGTAGAGAGGCGAAAAGACGGAAACTTTTTTGTACTTTTCTAAGCATATTATTGACCTACATAATCTTTAGAATTATAGATGATTAAAGACCTGAACATCA
This sequence comes from Odocoileus virginianus, assembly GCF_023699985.2. NCBI lineage: Eukaryota > Metazoa > Chordata > Mammalia > Artiodactyla > Cervidae > Odocoileus > Odocoileus virginianus. The sequence goes on along the minus strand of NC_069700.1, from coordinate 39,989,198 downwards.
GACATAGTGATGATATGTCCAAATCAATACATTTAATACTATGTTAATAGAAAAATAATAGAAAAAACCTGTTAAAGAAGAAAATCTTATTCTATATTTTTTCAATTAACATTTGCTAAGCACCTCTCATGTGATAGCCAGTTGCTCTATCAGCAATTATTTATTGAGCACTTACTTAATAATATTAGACATGTAGCTAGCTTTTACTCTGTACCAGGCACTATTTTGGGAACTTCACTGACTTTCATTCATTTACTCCTCACTGCAATTCTCTGAGAAAGGTATTAATATAATATTATCACTACTCACAATTTATAGATGAGGACAATGAGGCAATAACCCATCAGGGTCTACTCAGTGAAAAGAAGAGCCAACATTCAAATTAGGACTCTGGCAATCCCCTGCTGTAAAACTACAATGTTACACCGACTCTCAACATTTGCTCACCATTATTCAGTTCAGTCGCTCAGTCGTGTCCGACTCCTTGAGACCCCATGAATCGCAGCACGCCAGGCCTCCCTGTCCATCACCAACTCCTGGAGTTTGCTCAAACTCATGTCCATTGAGTTGGTGATGCCATCCAGCCATCTTGTCCACTCTCGTCCCCTTCTCTTCCTGCCCCCAATCCCTCCCAGCATCAGGGTCTTTTCCAATGAGTCAGCTCTTCTCATGAAGTGCGAGGAATGAAACCGGGAGCAAAACTTGATGTGATCCTAGCCTTTTGGAACTGGGACAGGTGGGGAGCACTCTTTACCTAACTGTGTGTAAGCATTTGGCTTGCTCAAAAAGAAATCTGACCGCCAGCCCTAAACCCCACCCACCACTCCCCAGTTCCTGGGAAGTAACCTCTATACCCTTGACTTTCTTCAGCAAAAGCAGGAGTGTCATGGTGAGCCCCTCAGAACACATCTGATTTATGTTTATACTAAGCAGTTTCTCAGGCTAGGAGCAATCATACAGCCTAGTCTTAGGGCAGAAGCTGGCCATGGCCAGAAAGCAGAAACTAGAGCTTGAATTCAACCCTGTGAGCCATCAATCAATTAATTATGCACACATAATGAACCTTCAGTTAAAAACTTTGGACGCCCAAGCTCAGAGAGCTTCCTGGGTGAACAATCCTCTGTCTGTATTGTTGTAACATATAAAGACTAGGAGGCAATGGATCCTGAGGACAGAAATTTTTCACTTGGAAACTGGTCAGACTCTGCCATATAGGTCTCTTCCAACTTTGGCTAGTTCTAATTTGCATTCTTTCCTTGTAATAAGTGTAACCATGAGTATCACAGATTTTGGTGAATTTAATCTTTAGCAAATTTCTGAGCCTGAGAGTGGTTTTCAAAACCCCCTAAATTTGCAGTTGGTATCAGGTGTCTTAGCAGACTTGGCCATCTAGAAGACAGTGCATTTAACTTCGTGGTTTGGGTAACTCAAGGTGCATGCAAAGAAATGAAAAATTGCAGTTGTTAAGACCACTGAGGAGAGGCAAGCAGCCTCTCCTCTAAGGGAAGGGGTACAGAGGGCTTCTCTGGGGCAGTCAAGAGTTACCTGAGAGCTGCAGGCTGAGCAGGAATTAAATACCTGGAGGTCATCAGGAGCATAGGAAACACAAAAACACAAGTTCTGTATTTAAGGAAGTGCAAGAAGGCCAAAGCTAGACTATAAGGAGAAAAAGGGAATTCTGCATAAAGTGAGTTTTAGAAAACATTCACTGTTTTTACTAATAATGAAAGTTGTACATGTTCATCAGAATATATCCTTCTTGCCAATCTTTTCTCTGTATCATTGTCTGTACTCATGTATTTTCTTTTGTATAATTAGGACTGTGCTACATCCACAGCATTGTATCATGATTCTTTTTTTTTCAAACTAAGACCATACATTGAATATTTTACCTATGTTATTAAATCTTGGAAAACATGATCTTTTGAGGTATAACTTGTTTAGCACCAAAGGCAAGATCTTCCATGAAGTCTGACCAGGATGTAAGTAGGTATGGGGGATGAGTTTGACAAAAGGATAAACCCAATTAGCACACACTAATATGTTCAAAGAATGTTTCTGTCTGGCCAGAAAGTTGCCTCATGTTCTTTACAAATTAATTCCTGGACTCACCTCAAAAGCAACCACTAATGTGATTTACCTGTTCTAGAATTCCATATAAATGGGTACAAGTGGTATATTCTCATTTTTTGGGTCCGATTTTTGTTTTCTGCATAATGTTTTAAGATTCATTCATGTTTTGTCAGTTATTCATTCATTTTTTCAGGAGGATGAATAATATTTATTTTTTATTGAATTATAGTTTATTTATTTATTTATTGAAGTATAGTTGAGTGACTTGAGAGTCCCTTGGACTGCAAGGAGATCAAGTCAGTCAATCTTAAAGGAAATCAACCCTGAATATTCAGTGGAAGGACTGATGCTGAAGCTGAAGCTCCAACACTTTGGCCACCTTATGTGAAGAGCCAACTCATTGGAAATGACCTTGATGCTGGGAAAGATTGAGGGCAAAAAGAGGAGAGGGCAACAGAGGATAAGATGGTTAGATAGCATCTCCAACTAAATGGGCATGAATTTGAACAAACTCCAGGAGACAGTGAAGGAGAGGAAGCCTGGCATGCTGCAGTCTATGGGGTCACAAAGAATTGGACACGACTTAGCGACTGAGCAACATCAACAAATAGTTGACTTATTATGTTTCAGGTGTATAGCAAAGTGATTCAGTTACACACACACACACATATACATGCACACATATATATTCATTCTTTCCCACACATATATATCCATTCTTTCCCACACATATATATTCATTCTTTCGCAGTTAAACATACATGTTAAGGATTTCCTAATATTTCAAGGTATTGATTCCTGTAATTTATTTAAATGCTCCTTTTTTTTTCTTTTTGGAAATTTAAGTTGCTTCAATCTTTCTTGATTACAGACAAAATTCTTATGAACCATTTATCACAGACATCTATATATGCATCTCTGATCATATCGATACCTACAAATTCCTGAAAGCATAACAATAGGCTCAGAGGTATAAATGTTTCCAAGACTCAGTCAATATTGCTGAATGGCTCTCCAGAATCTTCCAACTTACATGCCCACTAGCAAGGTACGAGGTCAGCCATGTCACCACACTATCAACAAGAGATGTTCATTATTAACAATAATCTTCACTATTTTGATAGCTAAAATTTTAGAATAGACCTATGGACATGGGAAGAGGGGAGGAGAGGGTGAGATGTATGGAAAGAGTAACATGGAAACTTACATTACCATACGGAAAATAGATAGCCAACGGGAATTTGCTTCATGGCTCAGGAAACTCAAACAGGAGCTCTGGATCAACCTAGAGGCGTGGGATGGGTAGGGAGACGGGAGGAAGGTTCAAAAGGGAGGGTATATATGTGTACTTATGGCTGATTCATGTTGAGGTTTGACAGAAAATAACACTATTCTGTGAAGCAATTATCCTTCAATAAAAAAATAAAAAAATTTTAAACTTAAAATTTAAGTTTAAAAATCTTAAATTGCAATTATTTTTTTATTGTGAAGTTAAATATTTATTGATTGATTATTTGAACTTATCCCATGAGATAGCTATTAGACCAAGGAATGTTAGTACTTTTTCTACTTTATAATATGTGAGATGACTTTTGTAAAGTGCTTATAGGAGTGCCTAGTGCACTATAAGCACAATGTATTAGCTTTGCTTTTATTATTAATTTCCTTCTGTTTTAAGTACTTTAATTTGTCATCAGTTACAATTATTTTTCTTAGAGTGTTTATTTTAGCTTTAGTATGTTTTATAAGCAGACACATATTTTAACTTTTTATTTTAGTTAAAAGTAGCAGTCTTTTCCCTAGTATACTATTTATTTGCTTAGAAAGTCATTCAGATCAGTTAAATATTCACTCACATATTTCATACAGTCTAAACATCTTTCCACAATAGGCTTTCTTTCTCCGTGTATATATATATTTTCTAACCTTTAATGGAAAAGTTTAAACACACATACACAAAATAGTAAACTCTCATGTAATCCATGCCAGTTCCAACTCATGACCAATCTTAATACACGTGTACCTCCATCCACTTTCTCCTCACCTGCAAAATTACTTCAAGCAAATCACAGCCATCATTTCATTTTATCTGTAAATATTTTCGTGTATATCACCAAAGGTCAGAAAGAAAAAAAAAATATATATATATATATAAGCATAACACCATTGTTACAACCAGAAATACTCAGCAATAGTTTTTGAATATCATTAAAAAAGCAAACTAGAAATGTTCAGATTTCTCCTTGTTGTTGTCTTTGTTGTTTTCATTTTGTTTGAATCAGAATCCAAAGAAAGTCCACATATTACAATTTGCTGGGCTTCCAAAGTGGTGCAGTGGTAAAGAATCTGCCTGGCAATGCAGGAGCTGCAGGAGACGCAGGTTCGATCTCTAGGTCAGAAAGATCCCCTGGAGTAGGGAATGGCAACCCACTCCGGGATGCTTGCCTGGAGAATCCCCTGGGTAGAGGAGCCTGAAGAGCCGCATTCCCTGGTGTCGCACAGCTGAACACGTGAACATTGCTCTCTCTTTTACAAACTATGCCTTTCCTTTCCCTCTTCTAGTTTTCCCCTGTGATTTATAGTTGTTTTTCGCTGTTGTTCGGTCGCTCAGTCGTGTCTGACTCTTTGCGACCACGTGGACTGCAGCACACCAGGCTATTAGTTGGAGACACTGAGTCCTTTGGCCTGTGGGGTTTCCCACAGTCTGGATCTTGCTGATGGCCCCCTTAAGAGAATGTTTCACATATTCTTTTGTTCCTTGTACTTGGTATAAATTGGTAGATCTAAAGGCTTGGAAGTTAAAAACTCTTTCAGCAGAGGGCATTGAATGCATGATAACCTTTTGTTGTAATATTAGAAGTCACTAATGATTACTGCCTAGATTCATTAAATCACAAGGGGTTATGAAATGGTGATATCCTAATTCTTTTCGTCTTCATTTAGCTAGAATTCTTCTACCAAGGGAAAATTCCTCTCATCAACTATTTGGTTACCCTGAGGTTAATTTCTATAATAATGGCCGGATAAACACTTGATTCTTCTGTCTGTATTTGCCAGTTTTCAAAACAATGAGTTGATTCTTTCAGATGGTCATTAAGTTTTCTCTCTTTTGAATGAACTCATGCATGTAAACACACATGAAAACCAATTGCCATGGTCATTATTATTGATGCTCCAATGATAATTTTTGGCCAGTAGGAACCTCTTCCAGTTGACATGTTCACATGGTCTTTGCTGACCTCCTTCCTTCCCAATAGGACAACATTTTCATCTGTGTTTCCCTTCGAGGCTCCTGACAAGGCTCATGTCCATTTTCTGGGCAAGTTCTGGAATCAGCTATTTCTCCAGGGAACCCCAGCTCCTTTTAGTGGGAAACAGTATTTCGAGACTGTAACCCAGGTGTTGGAAGAGCTCTTTGCTATTGATTTCTTGTTTCTGGGCTTTTCCATGAATATTATTAGAAAATATGCATTATTAATTTTCAAAAATAAAATTCATCTTGTGTTGAAACTCAAATTCAGAACATGAAGTTTTAATTTAAACTGTACAGTTATGTCTTTAATGTGCATATGGTGTGAAACGAGAGCCTAACTTAAACCTGCCCCTCCCCCAACACTGGAATGTCAGTTTGCCCAGCATGACTTGCAGGACTCACTATGTAGTAAATTGCCAGGCTCACTATGAAACGAAAATGCAGGACTCCTTGTTCAAAGCCTCTTCAGAACGTGAATCTGGTGACAGCAGCGCCTTTAACAAGCGTGTGGGGTTTTCCTAGGAGCAGAACCCTGTGTGGCTTGTGCTACCGCAAGAAGCAAAACACTCTATGCACTTGCCTTGCCAGCCTCTGCTCTGAATGCTTTCATGTCACCCAGGGCCGTCCTTTCATCATTTCCATTCATCTCACACTCAGCTACACACCTAGCTGGTGGCACAGCCAGGGTTTGAACCCAGGTGGTGTGATCCCTCTAAAACCATGCCCTGGAGCCGTAGTGGCTCCGGGCCATTTCTTCTCCGCATTGGAAGTTATTATCTGGGAATGTGTGTTCTGTTCCATTGATCTGCTGGCTCTTGTCCTAGCAAGTTGCTTGGAATTATCAGAACCATATGGTTTCATGTTGACAGTATGCCCTCAGATTCTTTTTCAGAATATTCTTACTTGGTTTTGCCTATTAATTCTTTCAGGTTAGCTTTAGAATAATTATTGTCAAATTACCCCAAAGATAAAAACCCAAAACAAAGCAATTATTGACATTTTGACTGGGATGCCATTCAAACTAGAGTTATTTGGGGATGAACTGGCATCTTCTCATCTATGAATCCGAAGTCTTTCAATTCAGATTTGTGTATTTTTTTTGAATTTTATTTATTTATTTATGGCCACACTGAGTCTTTGTTGCTGCAGGCGGGCTTTCTCTAGTCGTGGAGAGTGGGAGCCAGTCTCCACTTGTGGTGTGTGGGTGTCTCTTGCTGCGGAGCGTAGGTTCTAGAGTGCAGGCTCAGTAACTGGTGCGCCAGCCTTGCTGTCCTGAGCTATGCGGGATCTTCCTAGTCCAGGGATCGAACGTGTGTCCACTGCATTAGCAGAAGGCTTCTTGAACACTGGGCCATCAGGGAAGTCCAGATTTGTGTATTTCTCTGTTGAGGTTTTAATTTCCCATCATAGATCCTACACATTTTGTGCTCAGTTGTGTTTGACTCTATGTGACCCTATGGACTGTAGCCCATGGGACTTTCCAGGCCAGAATACTGGAATGAGTTGCCATTTCATTCTCCAGAGGATCTTCATCTTCCCAAACCAGGGACTGAAACTGTGCCTCCTGCGTCTCCTGCATTGGCAGGCAGACTCTTCACCACTGAGCCATCTAGGAAGCCAACACATTTCTTGTTAGGGTAACTAGTAGACATTTTATAGCTATTTGTAATTAACATGTATAGATTCTTTTTATTTTTTTAGGGATATAACTAGCAGTTTCTGATCTTTAAGAAAATTACTGACTTTTAAAAAAATGGTAGCTGTTAGATTTGGGGTACCTATTATGTACTAGGCATTTATTTTTTAAATACAATAAGGTGTATAATGAAAAATAAGCAGTCCTCTGCCCTACTGCTACCACTCTGGATTACCTTCTACTCTTAGAGGGAGAATTTCTAATTCATTTACTTGTTTCTCTGGTCATTACCATCACAGTCTTTAATAACAAAAAGCATAACCAGCTATTCTTTTATTTTTTTCAGATTCATATAATTATTTAGTGACTTTCGACTATGCCATCTCTCAGCTTCATACTTCGCTCAACCATCTCTTTCCTGGAACCCCCTCCACCTCTCTGAACCAGGTGCTTCTGGCCCACTGTGGACCTGTTCCCCTGGAGTGTCCCCTCACTATTAGCCTGGGGCTGCTCTCTGTTCTTCTCCTGAGCTGGACTACCATTTTCAGATTGACTTTCTAGATTCACTCTCTCATTTGGAGGAACACGCCCTCCCTTAATTTTTGAAAAAGGAAGCACAGGAAGAACACTGGGCCTTTGTAAGTGTGAAAATATCATTATTCTGCCCTCACGCCTGGTTGATGGTTTCACTGGGTATAGAAGTCTATGTTTAAATCATTTCTCCTCAGAACGTTAAAGGCATTGCTCAATTGCTTTGGAACTTCCAGTGTTGCTGGTGAAAAGTCCAATGTCATCTGACCCCCACGTCTTAGCACGTCTTAGCCTGCTCCCTCTGAAAGCTTCTGGATCTTCCCTTCCTGGAGTTCTGAAATTTCACAATTATGCCTTAGATAAGCCTTTTTGCTTTTGGTAGCATCTTTTAGTCTAGAAATTTATGTCTTTCAGTTCTAGAAGTTTACTGTATTTATTTTTAAGATAATTTCTCCCTCTTCTCTCTCCTCTCTATCAGGACCTCTTTTCTTTGGATGTTTGACCTCCTGGACTCGTTCTGTTTTCCCTAATCTCTTTTATTTCCCTTTTCTTAGTCTCCTTGTTGCGATATCTACAAGATTTTCTTAACTTTCACTTTCAGACATTTATGGATGTCTTTGACTGTTCCTTCCTTAAACCACCCTGTTTCATGGAGCCTCCCTCTGCTCCCTGCATTTTCTGTTTCCTGTTTTGGTCTCTGCATTACTTGTTAGAGGAGTTCCTCCAATGATCACACCCCTTCCCTCAACTGTGCCCAGTGTCTCTGAGCTCATGGCTTTGGATCAACCTCTCCTAAGAGCACACACCCGTCCTGTGCTGTGGGAAGGGTGGAAGATGCCGGCTGCATAGGAAAAATGTGAGACTGGGTCCTAAAGGGTTTTAATGTAGTTTTTCAATGACTCCTCCAGTTTTCACACTATCAGGACTAACATAAGCCCTTTCTCAAGTACAATTCCAAGCCTTCTGTAGTTCTGGGCTGTGCTGTGGCTTATTTCCTTTGAATTCCTCTTCCTCAGTCCCCTACCCATACCTTCCCCCACTCATCACAGGCCCTGAGCTTTCAGATTTCTCCAGATGGAGTCAGTTACCACTCATCCATCTGCTCGCAGCCTCTCAAATTTTATCGGCACCTTTTATCTGCTGTGGTCTCCTTTTGAGTTTTCTTGGTCCTTGTGGTTTTATACATTTGAAGTTTCTTTTTCATACAATTTCAAGAAAAGAGAGAGATTCACACATTTAACTTAAGCTTTGTTAGAAATCAGAAACAAAGGGAGACCAGCCTTGAAAATTCTCTAAGCAGACAAAACCAGTTAATCACACAAAGAAGGCTTAATTTAGCTTGTTTTGCAAGACTTAACTTGTCCTGGGCCATTTCTTGTTTTCATCTCTGAAAAAATCATAAACAAAACTTGAACTGCTTCCCAAGGTTGATATGAGGCAAGCACTGACCAATTCCCCGCCATTTAAAAAATTCTAATATTATAACCAATATTATAAACAAGTGTAAACAGTCACTGCTTTCTCACTATACAAGCTACTTTATAAAAATATACCCCTGAGCCTCATTCCATATTCTGATTTGAGTGCTCCTGATTTGCAAACTCTTTTTGATGTGAGCACAATAAACTTTTAATGATTACTACTTCAGTGATTCATTGGTTTTACTTTGCCTCCGTCTGAAACTTTGACAGCTTTCTACTATATTTAAATGAACCTCGGCAAAACTTAATTATTGAGTTTTCCTTCTTTACTGAAATCTGTTTAGTTAACAGAGTTGAGTTTTCAGTTGAGGCATTATTTTTCCTGGGTATATATTCACCCTTTACACATAGTAACAATTTAATGGCACTCTGTACAGAAGAGATATCACTTCTTTCCTTTTCTATCTTATTGTGCTGGTTAGTTGTGGTCCTCAAGATTTGTTTCAAATGTTTAACATTTGCACACAGAGCACAAACACATCTGCCATTCTGAATGTCTAGAATGGCATATATGTTCTGCCATATTTCTTAGTTAGTAGGCTTTATAGGCAGAAAAACTGATTTTTAGTTCAAAGAAGAATACTGCTGAGCAAAAGATGACTAACCATCGTGCACTCTTCTCTCAGATCCCTTTCTTACTTGGATTATACATGAAATTTCAACTTTTTGATATTGTCCTAGTTCCCAACTATAGATTCACAAGGAGACCTACTATGACCCACATTATTTTATTTTATTTTTATTTATTTTTTTGACCCACATTATTTTAAAACACACACACTCTCTCTCAAATCCGCGTCCTCCTTGACCAGCTATTTTTTTCCATAGGTTTTCCCACTAGCTAACATATTATGTAATTTATTTAATCACTATTTTTCATGATCTTGACTGCTTGCCTCACTGGAATGTGAGTTTCATGAGAGCAGGGATCTTCTGCTATTTTGTTCACTGGGTTTTCCTAAGTACTTACAGCAGTGCCTGATATGTAGAGGACTTTATAATTATTGGCTGAATGAAGAAATGCATGCATGAATACTGTAGTGGCAGTTGGCAGTTCGTGACTCTTCCTGTTGCCTGAAGTCCAGCTGATAGCCAACTTTACTTTGGTTTCCAGGACCAGTGTGTGCACATGTGAGGCGCAGACAATATTAAATATGGAAGCAAAGAAGGGGAGGGGGATAAAAAACATCGTGAGGGAAGAGAGGCTGATAGTTTAAATGAAGACAGTAAGTCAGGGCAAAAATGAATTTAGAGTGAAGTCTTTAAGTATGTGGGTGTGCAAACCACATGGACATCTGGGGGAGGAACATCCCAAGCCAAGGAGAAAGTTGGTACAAAGACCCTGAAGTCAGATCACGTCTGATGTATTCAGAGGGAAAACAAGCGGTCCAGGGTGGGTTGAATCATAAAGAAGGATGGGGAGAGAATAGAAAACAAGGCCAGAAAGGTAGGTGGTGGGGAGGTGCCTGGATCATGTAAGGACTCGAGATCATAAAACTGACCTTGGTTCTTCCCCCTGTGAGGTGGACGTGCACCAAAGAGATTTCAGAGAGGAATGACGTGAGCGGGCCTGCAAGGAGCGGGGTTGCAACTGCTGCGTATTGAGAGGGGACCGCACAGCAGCATGAGTAAAAGCGCAAGACCAAGGAGAAAGCCACCCTGATAGCCTGGGTGAGAGATGCTGGCCGTCTGGACTAGTCTAAACCAGAGACATTTTGGAGGGGAAGTTAGTAGGATTTGCCAAGAGACTGACTGTAGGATGTAAAAGAACTACAAGATAGCATCGTGATTTTTGACTTGAGAAATTTTAACTATGCAGTTAGCATTAACCAAGAGAATGAAGAAGGAAAGACAGGAGCAGGTGGAGGGGAAGGCTGGGCACATGGACGGGACAGGCTGGCCTGAGATACCTGCCAGTCATGTTAATACAGTCAGACAGAGAATCGGGAGCTAAAGGGAGAAGTCCAGGCCAGAAGTATGTCTCAGAATCACAATTACTGTTGAATTTAACACCACAGAATTGGACATGATCCCCCATGGAGTGCACGCAGACAGAAAAGAAAGGAGTCCAAGGGTGGAGCCTGAGCATCATTAGATATTTGGAGGGTAAAGTGATGAAATGAGGCGGACACACAGACCAGGATGGAAAGCTCAGCAGCGCGTGAGGAAACAGGTGTCCTCGAAGCCGAGGGAGGAGAGGTAGCCAAGGTGTCAAAGGCAGCAGGCACTTAATGGGACCCTTCAGAAATGACCTTTGGGGTTAGCAATATGGAATATTGTGGGCTGAACTGTGTACCCCCCAAAATCTCAGAGTATGACCTTATTTGGAAATAGGGTCTTACAGATGTAATCAAGTTAAAATGAGGTAGGCCTTAATCCAAAATGACTGAAGTCCTTATAAAAAGGAAAACTGCAAAAACCTCACCAGGAAAAACCATCAGTTATAAAAATGCAGTATTTAAGATGTAAAAAATAAAGAGAGACTAGCTTGTTGGTGGAATAAATATCTTATTTCCATTCACATGTCCCTGTTTCTGCTTAAAACTAAGAAGGCTTCGACTGAATCAATAATTGTAGGGAGACATCTGAGCCATCACTGTGTTGATCTAGCTCATGACATTGTTCTGTCTCCTGCCATTTCTGCCTCCCAGAATACTGCAAGACTGTCTTCTTTATTTCCATGGCCACAGCCCTACGCGAGGTTGCCATCCCGCTAGTATGAGGATTGGAACACCTGTCAGAGTGGTTCTTCCCCACTTTCCTTTCTGTGCTCCTTGTACGCATTCTGTACACAGCAGCCAGAGAGATGTATTTTCAAAATACACTATGTGTTTTCCAACACAGAATATAATTCAGCTGTAAAAATAGTGCATGATTCTGAACTACAAATGAAAAACATAATTAAAAAAATAAACACTTAAACATAATATATTAATAGGTTCTGCCAAAAGGCATCATACCAGGGGAGTTTTAATTTTCTTGGGCCTATCTTTCTCCTTTGTAAGTCTTCAATGAAATGTGATTATTTTCCACTCCTCCCAACTCCAAATCTGAAATGTAATATGTGGAATCTTTAATTCCAGTGATTCTATAAGGGATCACCACAGGCCCCATTTTCTAGTGCTTCATTAGCAGAGGGGAACGAGATAAGCACATCGTGAACACAGTGACCATCTCTTGTCTAACTGATCTTTTCTCTCTAGGCCTATATTAAATGCTCAGTAAATATTTGTTGGACATTATTAAATGAATACAACATTTGGTATTTTGTAGGAATAATCTAAAATTTTCTAAGCAATAAACTGAGGCTTTGATCGAGTGTATCCATGTTAAATTGTGTAATCATAGATTTTCTTAAAATGTAGTTTTTAATTTTTTCTCTAAGGCACTGATTTTTTCATTCTTGACAACTGATTTAAATACTTTTCACTCATCAAGTATTTTTCCTTTTATCTAAAAATGTCAGTTTTCTCTAGGTTTACCTTGCAGCATGACCAAAGACTGTCGAAGGCGGCTGTTTTCTTTCCGGATGTTTGTTAGTTTCTGTTTCAGGCTTTTTATTTTTGTGCACAATTTGTCCTTTGACAGTTCTGCTAGAGGCTCTTCATCCTCACTGGAGCTTTCACCAGGCAGAAAGGCATTTCCCGAATATGGGTCTCTCTAAAATACAAGGCAGGCACAACAAAGCATCAAGGCAGCTCTCATGGTTTATCCTGTGTTCTGGATGCTGCTGGGACTTAATCAGACCTGCAGGCTCCTGCTCTCCCAGGAGGGAGCTGGGTCCTTTCGAGTGATCTAGCCTCAGCTTGGTCCTCCACCATCCAGGGGAACTCAGAGTAAGGGAGGACATCAAAGCTTCACACACTTGTCTTTCTCAAAACAATCATCAGGATTCTGACTTTCAGCTTAATGTTAGTGAAAACCACAAAGTAGAAAAATAGTATAACAGAGCGGAAACAACCAGAGTGCCATTCAGATCTTTGTAACTCATCCACATCCACATTTTTCTACCATTGCTTCATCCACAGCCTCTCTGTTGAGCTATGCCATGAGGCCAATTTGGGGGTTTATTCCACCAGAAAAAGGAGAGAGATTTACCCAGAACAAAGCACTGATGTTTACCTTTTAGTTTAAAAGATATTTTTTGAGGACAGCAGGACAACAGTCTGAAATGTGTACATTTGAGCTGTAAAACCTAAGCTTTGTAGAGAAAGAAAAAATTTATCTCAAATTATAAAACTGATCTTTATATTTCTATAAATCTAAATCTGGGAAATTAGAACACAGACTAGAATTTATAAGGATCCAAACCTCGAAGCCTGGAGGATGATGTTTGTAAAAATTAGATTCAGAGGAGAAAAGATAAAGGCACATGTACACCTGAAACTAACACAATATTGTAAATCAGCTATACTACAATAATTTTTTTTTTTAATAGAGAGAGAGATAAAGGCATGGCATCAAGAAAGTTCCTGCTGAATAGGAAGGAAAGAGACTTCCTGGGGCTGGGTTGAGGAGCAAGAGGGATTAGGGACAAGAAAGACAGAAAGATTCGTGTCTGCTCTTCCTGCCCTGACCTTTGGGGGGAGTGGAGGTGGATCACTGGGGTCAGGGTAGATGACAGAAACACCCAAATGAATGAAGGCAGTCTAGGCAGCAGGGTCAGCTCTGGGCTTCTCAGTGCATCATAAATGCCTTAAATGGGCTCCCTGTCCAGCAACATTAGGGCAACATGGTGCCTTTCTGGGCCCCAGATCAGAAATGGCCAAAAGGGCCGTGTGGCCAAGTGAACCAGAGACAGTGTCCAGACCCCTCGGAGATCAGGCAAAGCAGCTGGAGAATCCGGATGGTCCCTGTGTCCCGGTCAGGAACTGGGTAAGTGCTGGGGAAACAGAGAGGATACAGTGACAGAAACTTACAGAAGATGGCAGTGGGTCCCAGCATGGCAAACCTCAGTAGATGGTGCCAGCAGGACCCCCGGGGGCTGGAGGGACCCCTGTGCCTCAGCAGTCACAGTACCGGACACCCAGGAACCACAAAGAAGACTCGAGCCCGGGTGAAGTGCAGGCGCCTCTGCAGGAGGCGTGGAAGACTCCTCAAAACTTGAGTCATTTCTTAGAAAAAAACAGGAAGCGGAGGAGGCTGAGAGTCTAGTCTCACTGAGACTTAAATCATACCAATGCCTTAAAGGGACTTTTAAACCCCGGAACACTCTGACTGTAATTCACTGTCAATGGACAAGTTCAAATTCCCCATCCCCCCACTTCCTTGTCAAGCAGGGATGGTGAATTGAAAGCCAGGTAGGATCAGTTATAGAAAATACAATTTCATTTCTGTATGATTGGTAATGTATACATTCAACCTCACTCCTTATTTTACAAATATACAAATCTATTGCTGTGTATATATTTCATTATTCCATATATGTATGTGACATATATAATATATATACTGGTAATGAAAATGACTATTGTCCTATGTGGGCAAGTAGCTAATGTATTCACACTAGATATATAAATTTTAAATGAGAATATGACAGATTTGGTTAAATAGAAATGAAATATTTTTGAAAAAACTGAAGGATGCCTATTGAGATCATAATTCTATGCAGAGTAATTGGAAAAAAGTAATTGGAAAAAAAGCAGAACACATGATCTAGTTCTTGCAGCAAGTTCATAGAAGAGAGAAATAAAATCAAGCTAAAATGAATCCATTTGTAAACATCATTGGAAGACAAAGTTAATAGACAATAGATCTAGCTGCTGCTACTGCTAAGTCACTTCAGTCGTGTCCGACTCTGTGCGACCCCATAGACGGCAGCCCACCAGGCTCCTGTCTCTGGGCTTCTCTGGGCAAGAGTACTGGAGTGGGGTGCCATTGCCTTCTCCACAATAGATCTAGAGAAGATATCTAAAACCTCCAACAGATAAGGTATATGTGCCAATCAATAAGAAGAGAACAGGAATCCCGCAGAATAGGTGAAGAAACCCAGCAGAAAGTGTAAAAACGCAGTGGAGGTACGGGCGGTGATGGAGACTGCTGGCTATCTCCAGGCCTTTGTTCTCCCACTCCTCTACATATTGCTGGAGGTTTTTAGCTCAGCAGGTGGGTGTCAGCCAGATTACATTTTCCAGACTCCTGGGCATCTCAGTGTGGCTATGTGACTAAGCTTCCACCAATCAATAGGAGTAGAAACAATGTGTACCACCACTGGGTCATGACTTTAGAAGGAACGGGCATATTTTATCCTGCCTGCCTCAATTCTCCTTTTTTGCTGGCAAAGAGAAAGGCGTGAGGGTAAGTGCTGAAGCAGCCACCTTGACCCAGATGCCAAGGCTATGTGTTCAGGCAGGTAGATACAGAAGATAAGAGGGATCCTCAACATTGTGGAGCTGCCATAGCAACCAGGACTCTGCTTCCTGTTGTGTGAAAGGGAAATAAACCATCTTTATACACCACTGTGATATTTGGGTCTTCGTTACATCTTTTGCAACATGCATCCTAATGTAGATTCTGTAAAGTAGAAGCCAGATACCCCAAAAGTGACATATGTTTCAATTACTTAGAGGTCAGGCTATGAGCAAAAAGAGCACAGGCATAACATGTTGGAAGGTCATTGACTCTTGTTAGACCTCAGTGATGACACAGTTGATAAATGGTCACTTGCAATGCCTTGGGAGGCAAACCGTGTGCTTATTGAGCCTGGAAAAAGAATGTCTGTGTGCATCAGTGACTTCCTGTCAGTGCTAGTTGGTTTGCAGAAACAGAAGGCTTTCTTCATCCATCGACACTGAGAATGCAGCGAGTGATCTAAACTGAGTCTAATAATGTTAAATCTTCAAGGCTTGAAAAAAAAAAAAGATGTCTATATCTAAAGTAGCAGGAGGTAAGCCTGTGACCTCAAGGCTTTCTCAAGAGCTTCTCTTTAAGTGCTCTCTGCCAGATATTGAAATCCATCCTGAAAGTAAACCTCAGCTTCAGTGCATTACCTTCAAGGTTTTTGTTTCACATGGGAACTAACTCACTGCCAAAAGTTGGAGAGCAAAGAGGCTGGGTAGCCGTAATAAAAGAGGAGAGTTTTCAGGCTTATTTAGTGCCAAATAAGATGTGTGGCAGTAGTTACCTGCAAGGAAACCAAATAGAAAGAGTTTGATCAGCTGTTAAAGTTTTTGAGAGATACAAATTATAACACTGGCCTGCTAGAGCAGGTGGACTGTTTTATCCTTGAGGAACCTCTGGACCCCCATACCTGCACTAGCAAATTGAAACAAGATATCATTTTCTCCCCTCAATTACCAAATATATGCAATAAGGACATAAATGCTACGTGTTGGCTGGGAAGCACAAACATGGAACCCTTGAGGCGCTGCTGCTGGGCATGTGGACCAATGCACACCTTCTGGAAAGCAATTTCATTGTCATATGAGAGCAATTACTCACACTTCTGAGTGTTTATCCTGGAGACATTCTCACGCTGTTTCTTAAAAGGACATGTATGTGGACATTTACTTTGTCATTGATTGTAGTACTAAGATGCTGGAGGAAATCTAAGTCTTCATCATTGGAGGAAAGTACATGTGAAACAATGCTGTGCTTTGTTAGACACAATGAATCATGTATAACGACAGTACGGACAGAAGTTAAAAGCAGCACTGATTGAAAAATCAGAAACAGATTGAGGTGTATATCATGATACCAGCATATTACTAAATGATGTGCAAGATGATGGAGCCATAATGTTGTACAGTACAGCGTGATTTGTAGAAAGAAGAAGACTGGAAACAAGCCATATCCAGGCTAGGGGACTGGCTAAGTAAAAAAGGGTACATACACCCAGGTGGGGGCTGATGTACAGAAGAGAAAGTTCTTTATGCACTAATAGAAAGATCTTGAAAATATGCTAAATAAAAAAAGCAAAGTACAAAGCAGCCTATCTAGTAAGTTACTCTTTGTGCAGAAGAGGGGATGAGAAATCTACATTCTATTTGCTTTAACAAAGAAACACTGGGATGATAAACAAGAAAGCCAAACATATGGTTCCCTGTGATGGGGGCTGGGGGTGGAGAACAGGTGGGAGATGTTTTACAGGCACACACACAAACACACACACACTATATACATACATACATATATATATATATATACTATATGATATATATAATATGACACACATATATAGATCATACTATATATTTTATGCACTATATAATTTTGATTTTTTAATTACCCAAAAATGCTCCATTTAATTTTTATTTTATTTTAAAAATCTAAAATTTTATATTGGAGTATAGTTGATTAACAGTATTTCATTCATTTCAGGTGAAAAAGGCTTCATTTTAAATTTAGGTTTCTTACTCTGTGCTTATGCCTCCAAGAATTTTACAAGGATTTTCTGTCCCTCCATAAAGAAAGAATGTGTAACCCAGTCACGGACACCCTTAGCAGACATGGACCCACCATATGCCCAGCTGAGATGTTTCATTTCAGAAAATGTCATAAGATCTTTGGGTCTCACAGAGCCAACTTCTCAAAGTCAGCCTGGGCACATTCCACACGTGGATTTTGGTACTTCCCCAAACTCCTGGGTTTAAAGGTAAATGATTTTACTGCCAGGGATTCAAGTCAGTCTAGCTTTGTTAGAGGCTGTGCTGTAGGGCAGCCTAGGACGGACGTGTGCCACAGGCTGGACCATTCTCGATGCCGCCAGACACCATTCCCAGGGACTAAAAAATAATCTAAAACATAGGAAAAATTAAAAATATATGCACATAAACACTTCATGCATTATAAAGACACACAAAAAGGCACAGAATAAACACAAGGATAGTCTGTCCAAAGTGCAGGAGGAGAATGCGAGTAGGGAATTCAGATTAAAAAGGAATAAATGAATGAATACAAACAAGAAAGGGGCCCTGACTACAAACAGCCGTCAAAAAAGAAAAGCAGCCAATAAATTTTAGAAGAGGTGTTCCAATTTCTCCAGTGGTTTGGGGAAAGAAAAAGACATTTTTGATGGTGTGCTGATCTTTAATATCCCAGGATATCAAGGAAAGTTTGAACAATGCATAATTGGCCACACTTCAATAGAAGTATGTAAGATGTCTTTTGAGTATGTTTCTAATTCACCTTGTTCAATAATAAAAAGAGAACATGAAATTTTATTCCTTCAGTTGAATAAAGCATTAAAGGGAAGAATAAATTGAGACAAGAGGGGGAAATGCACTAATAAATTGTGAAAGGAATTGTGGAATCACGGTGGAGCAAGGTAAGAAAGTGGCCCCCAGCAGCAGCACACCCACCTGTGCTTTATCCAGGTCACTGTTCACGTTCTCTGAGTCCATTGGCTCCGTCCTTTTCCTCTTTCCTTTTCTGAGAGCTTGGGAATCAGCGGTTTCCTCTGTTTGAAAGATCTTCTGCATTTTCTTTGTTAGTTACCAAAGGTTTTGTGAAACTGGGGGAGGAGGGAAAGCCCATGAGATGGGGATACTCTGTTAATATTTTGCCCTAAAATGAAAAATGAGAGAAAAACATGGTTCAAATAGATCCGTGCACCCTCGTGTTTATTGCAGCACTGTTTACAATAGCCAAGACATGGAAACAACCTAAATGTCATCAACAAAGGAATGGATAAAGGAGATACAGTACACATATACAACGGACTACTAGTCAGCCATAAAAAAGAACAAAATAATGTCATTTGCACCAACATGGATGGACCTGGAGATTATCACACTAAGTGAAGTAACATAGAGCAACACAAATATATGATATCAATTATATGCTGAATCTAAAAAGAAAATATACAGATGAACTTATTTAAAAACCAGAAGCAGACTCACAAATTTAGAGAATGAACTTGTGGTTACCAGGGAGGCAGTGAGAGAGGGATAGATTGGGAGTTTGAGATTGTCATGTACACACTGCTTGCTACGTGTGAAATAAAACACCTTTCCATAAAAAACAAATAAACAGAAAAAATGAAAGTATATGTAGGTATGTATAAAATTGTAACGTTTTTCTATCTTTATTAGACTGTTGAATAAAGTTAATAAAATCTAAAAAAGTAGGGATATTTTGAGATGTTTGGTCATATATGAAATGAAAAAGAAGAAAAGGGTTACATAATATGTTTATAACTGTATGTCTCATAAAGGCACTAGCCACTCAAGTAAACTATTTTACTCAATACTTCCTGTCATTCTTCTCCCACAAGCCTATTTAGGACACACTTCCACTTGATTCAAAATCATGAGGATGTCATATTTCCAATATGTGGGATGCAGGAAGTTGTCGCTTATAAAATTAAATAGTATAATTTTTTTTCTATCTTTACAAGTTTTTTTCTTGTCAGTTATGAGGAGTCTAAGTAGAAACATTACAAAATGATGCAAATGAGGACTGAAGTTATATACCTTTAGGAAAAAGACATTAAAGATAGCAGATCTCATCAGGACCAAAATATTCCAAGGGAGATCAATAATGGCCTAGAAATTGGTCCATTTTTTTTTTCTGAAACCTCTAAAGTTTTGAGATGGAATATCTTCTTTGATATAAACTTAAGAATAGTACTATAAAGAATGAGGGCAAATTTCAAAGGTAACAGACTTCATAAAAATTTTAAGGGAGAATCATTTTTTCAAAACCTGATAAAGCAGATGATAGTGTTTAAGTTGAATAGAGTGGAAATGATCAAATCTATCTTTTACTGTCTATGGATGATTCAGCATATTTGATCTGAGCATCCTTTTTACTTGCAAATGTTGTTTTGTTTTCATGAAAAGATATATGATTTATATAGTTGATGGCTCAGCAGGTCAAGAATCTGTCTGCAATGCAGAAGACATAGGAGACATGAGTTTGGGTCAGGAAGAACCCCTGGAGAAGGAAATGGCAACCTCCCCCCCCCCCCCCCCCCCCCCGCCCCAGTATTCTTGCCTGAAAATCCCATGGACAGAGGAGGCTGGTTAGCCCATGGGGTTGCAAAGAGTCGTACATGACTGAGGGACTAAGTATGCTCGCGATGGAACTTTATAGAAGAGACTGATCTCAAAGGGACTGTTAACCAGAAGTGACTGTGCTCCTTACCAAATCACACCAAGTACTCCTTTTAGAAAATATGGGTCTTTTACCTGTTTTCAGAGAAACTAATTATTCTCTACTCCAAGCATAAAATTATATTTGGGATGGTCTTTCCAAGACTGCTTGGCTTGACTCTTTGAAAATTTACTTTAAGTTTTTAAATGCATGAATAGTGTTTCAACTAACACCTGGGACTAGACTATCATATCTGACTCACAAACATCAGAGACCTTACCTAGTATCAAGTTTTATTAATAATTTCAAAGATACAAGCAATCAAAACGCATGGGCTAGAAACTAACACAGCATTGTAAAGCAATTACACTCCAATTTTTAAAAAGGCACAGGCAGAACGGGGAGAAATTTAGGACTTCCTGCTGGTTTTGTAGGTCCTTCCTTCTAGAATAACAGGGGAGACCTCTGAGAGTTGGGGGTCAGCTCACACAGTGGATGTGTTTAGGTTGTGACATACCTCCATTTTATACCTCAGAGCTGTATAGCTCGCATGACCTTCTCTAGGGAGTTGTAAATCCACAGATTCTAAGTGTGTTTGCCATAAGCAATCTTAAATCAGTGATAGATAATTATTTAGAGAGCATTCTGTTGACAAAGTCTCCACTCACAGCAAATCTCATTCATCTGGTTAGTCAGAGCAAGGTCAATACACATTTTCTGTGAAGGGTCAGATAGTATATTTTTTAGGCTTTGCAGGCCAAGAGGCAAAATCAAGGATATTATGTGGGTACTTATAAGTAAGAAAGAACATAAATTTTCAAAACTTTTCATTCATGAATTTGAAATGTTGTTGTTGTTCATTCACTAAGTTGTATTGGACCCTTTGCAACTCCAGCAAAGGAAGCGGGCAGCACGCCAGGTTCCTCTGTTGTCCATTATCTCCCGGAATGTGCTCAAATTCATGTCCATTGAGGTGATGCTATCTAACCCTCTCATCCTCTGCCACCCCCTTCTCCTTTTTCTTCAATCTCTCCCAGCATCAGGGTCTTCTCCAATGAGTTGGCTCTTTGCATCCGGTGGTCAAAGTATTGGTACTTCAGCATCAGTACGTCCAATGAATATTCAGGGTTGAGTTCCTTTAGGACTGACTGATTCCAGCTCCCTGCAGTGCAAGGAAATCTCGAGTCTTCTGCAGCACCACAATTCAAAAGCATCAATTTTTCAGCGCTCAGCATTTTTTATGGTCCGGCTCTCACATTCGTACCTGACTACTGGAAAAACCATAGCTTTGACTTTATGGACCTTCATCAACAAAGTGATATCTCTGCTTTTTAATACGCTGTCTAGGTTTGTCAAAGTTTTCCTTCCAAGGAGCAAGCATCTTTTAATTTCATGGCTGCAGTCACCATCTGCAGTGATTTTGAAGCCCAGGAAATTAAAATCTGTCACTGCTTCCACTTTTTCCTCCTATTTGCCGTGAAGTTATGGGACTGGATGCCATGATCTTAATTTTTCTGATGTTGAATTTCAAGCCAGCTTTTTCACTCTTCTCTTTCACCCTCATGAAGAAGCTCTTTAGTCCCTCTTTACTTTCTGCCATCAGAGTGGTATCATCTACATATCTGAAGTAGTTGATATTTCTCTCGGCAATGTTGATTCCAACTTATGATTCATCCAACACGGCATTTCTCATGATGTACTCTGCATATTTGAAACTAAACTAATAATAATTGAGTACAATTTTTAGTAAGATAGGCCTAGTGAGATGGAATTTTAAAAAATCTTGTTTAATTAGTGTTCAACGTTTTCCCTTTTCTTTCTTTCCTGTTTCCTTTTCAAAATTAAAATCAAATGCTTACTTGCTAATGCTGACGTGTTATGAGAGTTTATATAAATTTTGTGATCTTGGGTTAGGCAATGATTTCATAGATATGAACAAAAACATTATTTTCACAAATGATACCATCAAGAAAGTAAAAAGAAAACTTACACAATGGAAGGAAATATTTGAAAGTAGATCTCATAAGGGACTTGAATACAGGATATCTAAAAACTTTTATAACACAATAATAAAAAGACGAATGGCCCAGCTTTTTTTAAACAAAGGATAATAAACAAAAATTATTATTTTTAAATAAAAAAATAAATCCTTTTTTAAACAAAGGATTTTAACAGACATTATTTCAAAGAAGATAAACAATGAAAAACCCAGTGTCATTAATCACTACACAAATGCTCATAAAAACTACAATAAGATGCCTCTTCATATCCACTGAGATGGCTATTACCAAAAAAGACAAAAAACAGAAAGTTTTGGTACTGATGCAGAGAAATTGGAACACTTATGGTACAGATGTTGAGAAGCTGGAATCCCACTCTTGCTGGTGGGATTGTAAAAATAGGGCATGCATTTTGGAAAACGGTCTGGCAGTTCTCCCAAAAGTTAAATATTGCATCACCATATGACACATCAGTTTCTCTCCTAAGTATATATCCAACAGAAGTGAAAGCATACATCAAAACAAAAATTTGTACTCACATTTTCACAGCAGTATTAGCCATAAAAGCTAAAAAGTGGCAAAACCCAGAAGTTTATCAACTCATGACTAGATAAATAAAATTAAGTACATTCCTACTGTGAAATATGGTTCAGCAATAACAAGAAATGAAGTTCTGATACATGCTACAACATAAAAGAGCCTTGGAAACCTTATGCTAAATTGAAGATATCAATCTCAAAAGATCGCACATTGTATGCTTACATTCATAAGAAATGTCAAGAATTTCTAGAAACAAAAATACATTAGTGGTTTCTTAGAGGTGAAAGATTGGTGGATGGGGAGAGGAATGCCTGCTGATGGGTTTCTTTTAAAAAAGACAAAAGTATGTTTAAAAATTAAAAAAAAATTTTTTTTGGCCAAGCCATGAGACACGTGGGATCTTAGTTCACCAACGAGAGATTGAACCCACAACGCCTGCATCTGAAGCACAGAGTCTTAACCAATGGACCACAAGGGAAGCCCCAAAAATGTTTTTTAAAAATTGGATTGTGGTGGTTGTTGCACAAACCCTGTGAATAAAACAAATAATAATAAAAATAAAACTCCACATTGAACTGTGTACTTCAAATGGGTAAATTGCATTTAAATAATAATTCAATACAGCTATGTAAAAATATATATATATATAATAGGTTCAAACATTTTCTGCAAAGTATCTTCTGATGAAAAATAAAATGAATAACTGTAGGCTTTAAATACCTTATATTTCACAAGTTTTAAAAATTTTTCCAACAAATCTTTTTTTGGCTTCACACACATTTTGAACTACCATCAACTGTATCACATCTTAGTAGATTCCACATCAGGTTGCACTGAATCAGTGTTTTCTCAACTTCTTAGGAAATATTCTCTCCCACAGTTGTTTCACAAAGACTATTTATAATGGCTAATTTATCAGTCACTTTAAAGTCAGCAATTACTCCCCAAGTAAACAAGAACAACTAAGCAATATCAGTAACATCTGTTGATTCATCATGAGCCAAGAAAAATTCAGTAATTTGCTGTGTATTTTAATTACATTGCTCCTGATGTTCTCATTCCTTTGAGTAACTGTTTCTGCTGAAAAGCTAATAGTCTTAAGTATATTTGTTTTTTTTCTGGGCACACGTCTTTAGCTACTGCAGAAAAGCATGACTTCATCAACTGTCACTAATGGCTTTCCTTACTAACAAACAAACCACTCAGAAACTTATTCTAATCACAGACTCCTTTTCATTCATTTTTGTGAATAAATTCTGCTGTGATATTTCACTTTAAATTGTCAAGGAGAATTCCCTGGCAGTCCAGTGGTTAGGACTTCATGCTCTTACTGCCAAGGTCTTGGGTTCAATCCCTGGTCAGGAAACTAAGATCCCACAAGCCTCAGGGCATGGCCCAAAGTAAAAATAAATAAATTTTCTAATTGTTGTGACTTGCTGTCCGCTGAGCTGGAAATACTGTGATGAGTGCTGAGTTTGGTAATGTGTTTTTTTATAGCACATCTATAGTGTCTGGTATAATACACACAATGCTTTGCCATCTAATTTGGTAACAAAATAACCCACAAGCCACTCTGCTTCGAAAGCACCGAGTCCAGATTTCTCTTTCTGTCTAGCTTTGGCGTGACTGGCATGCGCTGAGAGTAAGAAAACAGAACGCAGTGTCACACAGTGGAATGGCAGTGTGCGTGATGCTGACGCACTGTGCGGTTACCGCAATGGCAAAGCGCGGAGCGGCTCCTCGCAGCACCGACGCACACAGCAGTGTGGATGTGCTCCGAGAGAAGTATACGGACACTGACA
Source organism: Odocoileus virginianus (assembly GCF_023699985.2). Classification (NCBI taxonomy): domain Eukaryota; kingdom Metazoa; phylum Chordata; class Mammalia; order Artiodactyla; family Cervidae; genus Odocoileus; species Odocoileus virginianus. Next base: position 39,964,848 of record NC_069700.1, on the reverse strand, counting down.
CTTCAGTTTCGTACAATTCTCACTATCATGATACGATATGCTTACATGTTTTTTTTTCATGACTTGAAACTGTAAAACATTGCTCTTAGTTTACAGGCTGTACAGAAACAGAAGGCAGGCAGAGGGGCAGCAGTTTGCTGAACCCTGACCCAGGGGCTCAGTTATCATACTGTAAAGGAGTTTAGCTGTGTCACATGCTTCCTTTTCTTTCATCTTCATTTCTTTTTCTGGTGAGCAAAACAACTGCTTTAACCTTTTTCTCTCCGTGCCTTACTTCACTGCACATTATTACATTTAGAACAGTACTTGAGAGACATAATTTACAGCCTGTAAGATCCAACAGCAAATTGCTATTATTTGATAAAACTGGATTTGCTAGATTTAACCAGTTCAGTTCAGTTCAGTCGCTCAGTCGTGTCCGACTCTTTGCGACCCCATGAACCGCAGCACGCCAGGCCTCCCTGTCCATCACCAACTCCGAGACCTGTTAAGTACCCCTTACTGATGGTGACAGATACCAGAGTCCCATTCACAGTGGTTGCTGATCCGCTCAGGGGGCAGGGAGGGGGAACTGGGAAGTTATTGATATAGAGCTCAGTTTTGCAAAAATGAAAATCAGTTTGTAGACGGATGGTGGTGATGGCTGCGCGGTAATGTGAATGTATTTTATGCCCTTGAACTATATACTTAAAAATAAGATGTAAATTTGATGCTATGTGTTTTTACCACAGTAAAAAAAATTGGAAAAAATCAGTTGGCAAAAATACAGAATTTTTTAATATTCTTAACTGTACTAAAATTTTCTCCAGCTGACATAATTTCCTTATAGAACAAATCTCCAAATTTCTTCACAGACAATTCATTTAAGACCAACCAGAACGGACATATCAGACCTCTTTCAGAATTTCTGCTTTTCAGTAGATTTTAGGCCACTGTTCTAATATCCACAAACAAGTGGGTTAATGTATATATTACCAGTCAATCAGCAAATTCAGAAGGGATATTATGAATATGACTGTATATTAAACATTATTAGTTTGTAAAAAAAAATCATGTAGTTATATGCCCTTCTTTATTTTTCACTTTTTTGCTAACAGAAACCATTAACTCCCCAGGTAGTTGTAGTGGGTGAGATTAAATATGACCTCAGCCATGAGATTCTCCAAGACATAGGGTTGGATGAATAATATGTCAATGACTTTCAATCTTTCAAAGCTCACAGTTAAATATATTCTATATATTAAATATAATTATAGTGAATACTATATTAAAATTTATAAATAAAATATATAATATTATATTTATATTAAATGTAATCTATATTAATACATTATACATTTTGATCTGTAAAACACTCACCCACAGACACACCCACACACATACATCTAAAACAAAATTTAAGGAAATACACTCATTTTTACTGCATGTGATGCATTCTCTCAGAATAAAAATGCATTCTCATATTTATTCTATCTACTGTATTTTATTTCATTTTAATAAGATATAATCATAGCACATTAAATTGATTTCACAACTCACTAATGGATTATAACCCATAGTTTGAAAAAGAATATTCCAAGAAACCTTCAAATTATAAAAAACATATCTGAGAAATAAGACATAGGGAACAGAGAACTTTGTAACTAATGAAAGCAAATGAATTTAATAAAAATATAAATTATTAATGCATTTAGATTCACTTTTACTATGTCATTAATACAATTAATTCAGGAATTCAAAATACAAAAGCCACCTCTTAAACTATAAGAAACAAAAGGTACCACATTTAAAGAAATACCAAAATAAAACTTAAGTATTCTTCCAAATTGCCAACAGGTTTGGATTGTTTACTATACATATTGGTTTTGGAATGTGTAGAAATAGAAGGTCCCTTTCAGTACTCAAGTCAGAATATGAACTGAAGACTCTCCTCTCAGTGAGTTCCAAAGTGCCAGGAAAATAATGCAATATATTTCTAACTATCCAGTGCTGGTTTAATGCTGTCTGTGAAATGGGCTACCAGTCTGAACTCAGCCTCTGGCAAGGTGGGACATGGGGGTGGGCGATATCCATATTATTCTTTAAACTATATGTATACTGGAGGAAGTTCCTCCTGGTTTCCCTGCTGTTATGGTCAGAATGGATGCCTCCCCAAATATATTAAAAATATATGTTGCAATCTTCACTCTCATTGCTGATAGTATCAGGTGGTGGAGCTTTGGGGAGGTGATGGGGTCATGAAATGGGAGGAGGCCTCATGAATGGATTAGTTCCCTTGTTAGAAAGGCTTCAGGGGGATCCTTAGCCTTCTGTCAGGGGAGGACACAGTGAGGAACTGGCAGTCTGCAGCCGGAAGAGGGGTTTCGCCAGAACCTGACCATGCTGGCACCTGATCCAGGACCCCAGCCTCCAGAACTGTGAGAAGTTCATTTTTATTGCTTATAAGCTACTCAGTGTCTGGTATTTTATTATAGCAGCTTGAACAAAGAAAAGACACCAACTTCATCTTCTGCACTAGTCTCTCTGCTGCTCTTGACTTGGTGGGAAAGCCAGGTGCTAAATGGCCCAGTCTCCAACTCTTCTGTAATGAGACAGTGAGACCACCTCATTTTTATCCTCATGTGTTCAGGAAGAAGATGTCTACAGCATAGTAGCAGCAGCGTGGAAATCAGAGGCTGGGAACAGTGGAAGACAACCTTCACCTGCTGCACAATGTCACCCGACCCCTCTAACGTCTGCAGAAAGCCTGTAGCCACATAGAGCACAAACTGGTGGTTGCTAAGGGGGAAGGGGGATGGAACGACTGGGAGTTTAAACTAGCAGATTTAAACTATCATATATAGGATGGATAAGAAAGGTCCCACTGTATAGCACAGGGAAGTATATTCAATATCCCGTGATAAATCATAATAGAAAAAATATGAAAAAAAATATATGTGTATAACTGAGTCATTCTGCTGTGCAGCAGAAATTACATTGTAAATCAACTATACTTCAATTTAAAAAGCCTATAGTCGTGCACGCGCGCGCACGTGTGTGTGTGTGTGTGTGTGTGCGCGCGCGCACGCAGGAGCATCTGAAAGTCTGCACAAGAGAGTATATGCAAAACTCAGAGGGACTCCGGATAAGTTCTCCCGTGGTTATAGGGCCTCCAAAGTCTTTTCTAAGGAACACCAGTCTTTGTGAGTATTATTTTCCTTGGCTATTCCTCTGTTATTACTCGTCCCTTCCCTCTACCCTCTGAAACTTGTGTGCTTTTCCCAATTTATCAAAAACACAAATGCAGAGTCACGCCTAAAGAAGAGTAAGAATCAATGAAGTGTTCTATTTTAGGATAGTTGTTAAGTCATGTAAACCATCTTCCACGTCACATTTTTTTTTTATTAATGTAGAACATTCTATCCATCTTGAAATTTGGCTGCAAGATGAGATCACTATAATTTTAATAATTTTCAGACCAATTTTTAAAATTCATAAAATGTAATCATTCTGATGCAGGAATTAATGCCTATGCATAAAAATCAGGAGTGATTCAACTTTCAAATATTAATTAGCCTATTGATTATAACATAAAGGACAAGCTAGTTTCTCTTTGAAATATCTGCCCCATTCCCTGGTGGCTCAGCTGGTAAAGAATCCACCTGCAGTGTGGGAGACCTGGGTTCAATCCCTGGGTTGAGAAAATCCCCTGGAGGAGGGCATGGCAACCCACTCCAGGATTCTTGCCTGGAGAATCCACATGGACAGCCCTGGTGGGCTACAGTCCATGGGGTCACAAAGAGTCGGATATGACGGAGCGACTAAGCACATACCCTATATTAAAGTCGTATACTAATGAAATTAATGGTATACCAATTACCAGTGTCTATTAATTTTGTACTTTAATAGTCTTAAAAGTTTAGATCTAAATATAATTAATCTGCTGAGTAACATATTGCAGATAATTTAATCAATTTTTAACAATAAAGTAGGTGCCCCTTCACCTACTCAGTAATTTTCTGGCTCTAATATTCTTTCACACACTGTTGAAGCAACATTACATTCCGTGATGAGGAAGCCCACCACACAGGGTCCTGAGCCGTGTGAGTGAAGGCAAGAGGTGAACAGCGATCACGCCAGCCAGCTTCCGGGGCCCCAAGCCCCAGACCCCGCCAGCTCGCCCGGGCAGACCACCAGGAGCGGGGCCACTAACTGTGAGCCCGCAGTATCTCCTCAAAGTGGATCCCTGCTTCACTGCAGATGGACCCCAGACGAACCTGCGCCAGGAGCAGTGCACAGAGGGACCAGAGACGCCCTGGAAATGGCATTGTCTCAGGTCTGCTGCTGTGCGGAGTGTGTGGATGTCGCACCACAAAGCCTTCCAGACTGCGGGGTCGGTGGGGAGCCTGGAGGAGATGGAGCCGCAGACCCAGAGATGAGACCCCCCGGACGGTGGACTTGCCCACTGGGGTGAGGAAGTCCCGCAATGAAGCGGGGGAATGTGATCCCAGGGACAGGTCACAGGGACCTAGCGTCCTGGGAGAGGAGGGGCAGGGGGCGCGGGGCTCACAGGCAGGGCAGGGGGAGGGGAAGCCAGGGCGGTGGGAGGACGGAGCTGAGCTTCTGGGGATGGACGGCGGTGCTCCACACCACGTGCGTGAGTGCTCCTTGCTTCAGGCGTGTCTAACTCTGCGACCCCACGGAATCCTCTGTCCACGGGATTTCCTAGGCAAGAACACTGGAGTGGGTGGCCATGCCCTCCTCCAGGGGACCTTCCCGACCCAGGGATCAAACCCATGTCTCCTGCATCTCCTGCACTTCAGGCAGATTCTTTACCTACGGAGCCACCTGGAAAGCCCATTCCACACCTCAGGCAGGGTTATCCTGGCGGGATTCAGGGCCCCAGTTCCCAGAGCTCCAGGGAAGACTGGGTATTGAAAAGCCTCACAGCTGTGGCTTAAGCAGGGTACAGGAGGAGTGGTCGCTAAATTCACCAGGATGTCTAGGAGTAGCTTCTGGGAACCTAATACTAAGTCCTTGCCTCGCTCTTTTAAAAAACTTTTCTTATTTTTAGTTTTTGGCCACACAGAGTGGCATGTGGGATTTTAGTTCCCCAACTAGGGATTGAACCCCAGCCCTCCACAGTGGCGAGGGAGTGTTAACCACTGGACTGTCAGGGAAGTCCACCTGCCTCTTTGTTAAGCTTCAAGATTTATGGAGATCCTTGCAGACTCTGAGCTGAAGACTAAATTCCAGGACCAGTGTTTCTGGCTCAGAATGGGCTTCTGCCTTCAAATATCTAAATGTCTGTGGCGTGGCCCTGGATAGCTTAATGCAGGTTTCCCCTCTCCAGGTTGAAACCGACATCCAATAGAAGTGACTAAAGGAGCCCTTTAGCCCCTCTTCAAACCTGTTTAAAGTTGCGGCAGGACAAGGAAGCTCAGAGCACACTGTCTCTGCCTAGCTGTCCCCTCGCACTGGGGAAATGTCCCTGAGCTTGTTTAGTTACAGCTGAGAGCTTCCTCAGTTCGTCCCAGTCTGAAGATGCTTCAGACACTTCCCCCAGTCTGGGAGGCAGGTGGTCACTGATGTGATGTGATACTGATGGATGAGAGAATGGTTTGATGCTGTAGAAGGCTTGGTATATCTGTGTGGCTGTGTATGGTTCTGAGGGTGCTCTTTTTGGTAATAACTCCTTAAGAACCCAGTGAAAACTGTGGATCATGTCCCTCTAAAGAGATCCACAGTTTTACATATAATTTCAGGTCCCTAGAATCCTGTTTGTGAATCCCAGGTTAAAGACTCCTACGGCACAGATAAGACCAACAAAGACACGCTTTAGATTTTTGGCTTTCTTCTTTGTAATATAAATTTTACTATATCCTAATTTAGTGAGTTTGCTATTTGTTTTCCTATTTTACTCCAAAAAGTATTTTGGAACCACAAAGTCATGTTAAGATATATTTTTTTCTTTCTGTTCCTAGACCCATGGGATGCCATTACGCCTGGATAATTTCAATAACATCTGGAGCTGTATGTTACTGAAGTATCTTCTACTAATTCTCAGTTACTCATCGCCTTTTCTTGGGTACACTTGCTATCTGCTCTCTTAGTGACATCCTTTCAGGCTACCAGCATATTAATGCATTAGTATACAAATCTGTTACCACAAAATATTTAATGGAAAAGTCCTACAAAAACTATTGTAAGAAATGGAGATCCTTTAGTTATTAAATATTGCTGTCATTTTACTAAGACAATCTGGAATTTAATCCATAAACATTAGCTAATCAAGAATTTACTCATCTCGTAATGTATTTGCTTTGTTTTTTTGTTTAGTTTAGTTGCTCAGTCCTGGCCAACTGTTTTGCGACTCCATGGACTGCAGCCACCAGGCCTCTCTGTCCATGGGGTTTTCCAGGCAAGAACACGGGAGTGGGTTGCCATTTCCTTCTGCAGGGGATCTTCCCAACCCAAAGACTGAACTTGAAATCTCCAGAGTCTTCTGCATTGGCCACCTGGGAAGCACAGGTGGGCTTCAACTATAAACCACTTGTTTATCTTACTTTTTTCCCTTAAGAATGTTGAAATGGGAGAAGGCAATGGCAACCCACTCCAGTATTCTTGCCTGCAGAATTCCATGGACAGAGGTACAGTCCCTGGGGTTGCAAAAAGTTGGACATGACTAAGCGACTAACACTTTCATTTTCATGTCAGTGAACTGGATGAACACTTAGTTTAGACTGTCAGTGCGGTGGAGATAATTGTGGTTTCCCAGATTGTCGGAGCAGTTTACAGGTGTTAAATAACTTCAGTCATGGAAAACCACAAGCACTGCATTCTTGGATCCTTATGTTCAGAGCAGGATGGTGGCCTCCTGTTGTGTTTGACAGGATCAAGTGGCTGCAGAAGGGATGTCCAAGTAAATACCCCAGCCTGCTATTAAAAACCATTTTATACAGTCTGCTTGTATGACACCGTCTGCAGAAGAGAATTACTTTTCTTTTGTCATGGTCCTTCTTTTGGATGATACCAACATGACTTGTTTCTTAAAACCATACTTGTGTCATGACTCTGGTATAACTACACTAGTTTATACATGTGGTAAGATTGTATAGAACTAAACACATTTGCAGCAAGTAAAATTGGAGAAATTTGAATAAGATTGGTATATTGTATCAGTATCCATATCCTGATTGTGAGGTTGTACAATAATTTTGTAAATAGTATGTGGAATCTCTTTTTTTTTTATAATTGCATGTGGACGTGCAGTAATTTCTAAATAAAAAGTTCAATTAAAGAAATAAAAAAAAAAAAGAATGTTGAAATGCTTGTAATGAATATGACAACTCTTATCTTAGATCTAGAAGGCAGTGACTTCTGCTTTCAAACTTGCTTTGTACAAGTTGCCCATTCTTAGAAATGGTAGAAGTAGTCCACACTATCTGAACAATAATGAACAAGGTTGGGCAGTGATTTATAACTCTGAGAGCTTTATAATTTGATTTATGAACAGCTCTCACATCTTCCATTGGCAGTTCATACAACTATGAGTAAATTTTCCAGCCAAATGACTCAGTATTTTGCTGCATGACTAATCCCACACTCAGTGTGGAAACTATAGAAATGAATTCTATTTGCTTCTGGATAATAAATGATTACTTTCCAAAAACTGTCTGCAAAGCATTACAGAGGAGATGAATTCAATTATATTGATGTTTTTAAACTCTCAAAGTCAGCAGACTTTTTCGAGAAGTATGTAGTGTTCACAAAAAAAGAACAAACCCCTTCCCCCCAAGAATGATCATGAATTTTGCCACCGCTAGGACAACAAATCCTAATGAGGCTCTAAAATTTCTAAAACATAAAAGAACAGTTTGGGATGATGTCATATAAAATATTTTCTCTTATAATGATGCTTTTATTTTTCAAATTTTTATTATGGTAAAAAAAAGATCTTTTACAGGACATATTTGCTACAAATAATATTTGATATTCATTGCAAAGTATAATTCTATTACCTTCCAATGCAAAATTTTAAAAGAGAATAGTGATCCATTCCTATGATGGCTCTCCTGATCCTGGTGGATGGAAACTGCCTCCTAGATTATATTAGATGCTGTAGTGATGCTCCCAAATAATGTGGCTCCTTGGACTTTCAATTCAAGGGCATGTATACGGTTGGCACAGGCCCTGGTCTCAGACTGTCAGGAAAACCACTTGGGAATGAACAAGCATACAACCTTTCTCAGATTCCTCCCAATTCCTTTCACACCACCGACTTCTAAGTAAACGAGTTCAATCAAGAAGGTCATCAGTCCAACATCAGTATGATTTTAAGTAACTTATTGCTAGAGTCATTCTTACCTAAATTTTTTTTTTCCGGGGTAACATTCCAGTGGAATATCTCTGCATGATTACCAATCAGGTCACCCACTCACTTTCACCGAAGTTTGTGATAAACGCTTACAAATAGTCTCAGCGATATTCCAAGGCATTCTTTCTCTTTCCCTAAAAATCCTTCTTCTATCTGAACATTAGCAGCCAGGGCAGGTGGGGAGGGGTTGGGGTAGGGAGCCATCACAACCAGTCAGGGCCAGTTTTAACTCTGTAGAGTCAGAGGCAGCCCGAGAGCAGAAAGAACAGGTCTGGGAGACTCAGGGGGCCTGAGGACAAGTAGCTGAACCACAAAGCACATGGGAGAGGCGGTCGTCTTCTCCTCTCCCTTCAACTCTCAATTTCTCTTCCACTATTGGCTCCTTCTCCCAAGTTGCATCCTATTCTGACGAAAGCACAATTATTGGGCTTTATCGCATTTCTGCCGGTGCATTCTAGAGCTAAATTGCTCCAAAGATTGTAGACATCGCTCTTGACTCTCCTCCACATCCCAGTCCCTCTCCGACCCCCTCCCGTCTGGTTTCAGCCTCTCCCAGTGTCATGAACCGGTTCCCTGGAAGGTGTGCAGAGGGCTCTTCGCCACTGGTCTTCAGTGCTCCGACTCCTTACTCCGGATGTGCACCTGGCTTGAGAAGCCTCTGAACCGGAAACACTTCCTGCTCTCATTTTCCAGCCCACGAGTGGTTAGATGTCTCCAAAGTTCTGATTCTAGTTCCTTTTTTTTTCTTTCTGCACAAAGTGTAAACGTTTTCTTTTTAAAATTATTATTATTATGTGGAACAGGAAAAATGATTTTATTCAATAAATTTTTAAGGAATTTCACGTGTTCTGATTCTTTCCACTACCAATCACCATAGTTTTCCAGAGTCAGAATCTTCAAAATAACCCTTTCAAAAAGAAGTTTTGCTCAATCCACAGCTTTCATGTCAGTCTGCCCACAATTCTTTTACTTGGCTTCTTTGTTCTCCAATGGAATATGGACACGCTTGAAAGTTCCTCACCTGTAATCTTTGGGATCCAATTTCCTCATGCAATTTACCATGTTTAGGGTCAGGAGATTTATCTGCATGGTTCTGAATTTTAGACACCTTCTATGAATGCAAGAAGTTCAGATCATATTCACTCCTAAGCTATCACACACTAGAACAGTACAGATCATTGGGATGTACCAATATCTATGATAAAAAAGTTTGATCATTAAGTTTTTCATAGTTTACTTGGCAGTTCTGACTTAGAGTTCTTTACCACAGATCTAATACACAGTCCTATGATTAAAGGAAACCATAGTTACTCTATGAGGCATTTCCAGCAATGTAGGTTTACAAAAAAGCCCCATCAGGATAGACCTCAATAGATTTCAGTTCTTTCTACACTTTCTCTTCCTCTGTAATTCTGTCCACCTGCGTGACTTCAACTATAATTGATGTGTGCAATTCTCACCCTTCTCTGCTTCTGATTCCCCAGCCGGGTTTCCGTGGGTAATTTCACATGGATGACTTTCTGACAACTCTGCTCCTCAATGGGTCTGAACCTCAGTTTGTCTTCTCTGCCTTCACAACTGTTCCTTCATCCAAGCCCCAAACCTGAGTCATCTGCAATCCCTGTCTTTTCCTCAACTGGTCACCACGCAGCTTAGGTGAAGACACTTCTCAATGTTTCCTTCTGATGCACACATGAGGAATTCATGCCATTCCTACCTCTAGGGAGGTACTGTAGAAGATGTTTCTGTCACCTTATTAAGCCCCTTACTCATATTTATCTTTGGGAGAAGAATGACTCAATGATGAGGGTCCCTGGGGAGGGGCTGGGACCACTACTGGCAGGGCTGGTGTAGGGAAGGTCCCTCTCACAGATGGTCCTGTCTCTTGCTCACCTGTGCTGCAGGCCATGGGGACTGGGGAGGGTCAGGCTCCTTTGAGTCTTCAGGTGAGGAGCAGTACAGGTAGGGTTTCCTTCCTGCCTTAGTATTGGGAAGGCCTACACTTCTTCAGTTGTGACTGGGCAGGTCAGCAGAGTTAGGGGGAAAAGGGATAAGATGCTCCATCTTGGCCCTGAGTCTAAGCCAGGCTCTTAA